>NC_052072.1:25468928-25773511 GCF_015852505.1 Tachyglossus aculeatus | reverse complement strand
AAAATGATGATGGTATTTAAGTGCTTACTATACGATAAGCACTGTTCTAAGCGCTGGATAATAATAAAAATAATCATAATAATTGCATTTGTTAAGCGCTTACTATGTGCAAAGCACTGTTCTAAACACTGGGGTGGATACAAGGTGATCAGGTTGTCCCACGTGGGGCTCACGTCTTAATCCCCATTTTATGGATGAGGTAACTGAGGCACAGAGAAGTTAAGTTACTTACCCAAAGTCACACAGCTGACAAGCGGTGGAGCCGAGATTAGAACCCATGACCCCTGACTCCCAAGCCCGTGCTCTTTCCACTGAGCCACGCTGTTTCTCTCCCTTTCTAGCATTTATCTTCCTAATTGTGTATTTGTACCGGGTGGAGGGTTCATGAAGACAGGCATGTTACCTATGTATAAATTCACACTTAACTAGATCTATTGGATAATGAGATTTTGATCTGCAGGATTGCTTAACCACATATAATCCTGGGCATGTTTCGATCAATCCATCAATGGTATTTATTGAGCACTTGCTCTGTGCAGAATGGGAGAGAACAGTAGAGTTGTTAGGAGTTCACTATCTATAAGTGGATTACAGTTGTTTACAAGTGCTGAGTTGGGCCCAAGAATATCAGGAAAGCTAATTAGCATGGGTACTGCAGATGCCATTTCTGGTCAGATGTAAAATGGAGTTAACTGATCAAGGCATTGTTCCTTTCTCCCCTGGGGCAGGGGGGTTTTGACCTTGGATTGAACAAATCGGGCCTCTGGCCTGGAATGCCCTCCCTCTTCATATCTGACAGATGATCACTCTCTCAATCTTCAATGCCTACTGAAGGCACATGGCCTCCAAGAGGCCTTCCCCCACTAAACCCTCATTTCTTCTCCCTCTCCTCTCAGTCTCCCTTGCACTTAGATTTGAAACCTTTACTCACCCCTCCCTAGCCCCACAAGACTTATGTACATTTATGTACACTTATGTACATTTATTTATATTTATACCTCTGTCCCCCTCTGTAATAATAATAATGATGGCATTTGTTAAGCGCTTACTATGTGCAAAGCACTGTTCTAAGTGCTGGGGAGGATACAAGGTGATTAAGTTGTCCCACGTGGGGCTCACAGTCTTAATCTCCATTTTACAGATGAGGGAACGGAGGTCCAGAAAAGTGAAGTGACTTGCCCAAAGTCACACAGCTGACAAGTGGCGGAGCCGAGATTTGAACCCATGACCTCTGACTCCCCAGCCTGGGTTCTTTCCACTGAGCCACGCTGCTTCTCTGTACTGTAAGCTTGTGGTGGACAGGGGAAGTGTCTACCAACTCTGTTGTATTTTACTCTAAAGTGGTTAGTACAGTGCTCTGCATACAGTAAGTGCTCAATAAATATGGTTGATTGATCAACTGAGTAGTTCTTCACTAAGAACATGCATTTTTGCACAGCAGCAATAACAGCATTAAACTGAGCAGGATCTTACTCCTGGGGATCCCTTTGATAATCTTTTTTTATGGTATTTGTTGAGCACTCACTATGTGACAAGCACTGGGGCAAATGTAAGTTAATCAGGTTGGACACAGTGCATTTCCCACAGTGGGGCTCACAATCTAAGGAGGAGGAAGAGCAGGTTTTGACTCTCCATTTTACAGTTGAGGAAACTGAGGTACAGAAGTTAAGTGATTTAGCCTGGGTCACACTGCAAGCAATTAGCTGGGATTAGAACCCAAGTCCTCTGACTCCTACGCCTGTGCTCTTTCACTAGGCCTCTCTGCTTCTCTTGTCTTGGGGATGGTTATGGAGGGAGTTCCCTGGGTTGGGAATAAGAGGTGGAGGAAGATGGGTACTATCCTTGTCTTTCATAATTAAAGCTTGGGAGATAAATACAATCTACTGTCTGTCAGGATTTGAAACTAGCCAGTCTGCTCATTCAACCCACATATTCCATCTGTCACCAAATCCTGTCAGCTCTACCTTCACAACATTGCTAAAATCCACCCTTTCCTCTCCATTCGAACTGCTACCGTGTTAATCCAGGCACTTATTCTATCCTGCCTGGATCAATTGTATTTGAGTGCTTACTGTATACAGAACTCTGTACTAAGCACTTGGAAGAGTACAGAGTTCGTAGACACATTTCCTGCCCTTAATGAGTTCACAGTCTAGAGGGGGAGACAGACATTGATATAAATGAATTATTGATTATGTACTTAAGTGTCGTGGGGCTGAGGGAGGGGTGAATAAAGGGAGCAAATCAGGCAACACAGAAGGGAGTGGGAGAAGAGGAAATGAGGGCTTAGTCAGGGAAGGCCTCTTGGAGGAGATGTGCCTTCAATAAGGCTTTGAAGGTGGGGAGAGCGATTATCCGATATGAAGAGGGAGGATGTACCAGGCCAGAGGCAGGACATGGGCGAAAGGTCAGCTGTGAGATAGACAAGATCCAAGTACAATGAGTAGGCTGGCATTAGAGGAGCGATGTGTGCAGTCTGGGATGTAGTAAGAGAGAGCGAGGCAAGAAGGGGCAAGAAGGCTGAGTGCTTTAAAGTCTTGAGTACTGCATCAGCCTCCTTGCTGATCTCCCTGCCTCCTGTCTCTCTCCCCACACCAGTCCATACTTCACTCTGCTACCCGGATCATTTTTCTACAAAATGTTCGGTCCATGTTTCCCCCCCCCCCAAAGATCCTCCATCCACCTCCGCATTGAACAGAAACTCCTCACCTTCAGCTTTAAAGCACTCAACAACCTTGACTCCCACTCTCTCACCTCCATGATGTTCTACTACAACCCAGCCTGCATACTTTGCTCGTCTAATGCCAACCTATGAGTGTACCTCAATCTCATCTGCCTTGCCACAGACCCCTCACCCACATCCTGCCTCTGGCACAGACAATCACTTTCCCCATCTTCAAAGCCTTATTAAAAATGCATCTCCCCCAAGAGACCTTCCCCGACTAAGCCCTCATTTCCTCTTCTCTCACTCCTTACTGTGTCGCCTTTGCATTTAGATTTGACCCTTTATTCATCCCTCCCCAGCCCCACAGCCCTTATGTACATATCCATAATTTATGAATATAAATGATGGCATTTGTTCAGCACTTACAGGCCAGGCACTGTGCTAAGCGTCGGGGTGGGTACAAGCAAATCCAGATGGATACAGTCTCTGTCCACATGGGGCTTACAGACTTACTCCCCATTTTACAGCTGAGGCACAGTGAAGTTAAATGACTTGCCCAAGGTCACACAGAAAACAAGTGGCAGAGCCAGCATTAGAACCCAGGTCCTTCTGATTCCCAGGCTCACGCTCTATCCATTACGCCATGCTGCTTCTTTATTTATATTAATGTGTTTCCCTCTCCAGACGGTAAGCTCACTGTGGGCAAGGATCATGTTACACTGTAGAGAAGAAGCGTGGCTCAGTGGAAAGAGCACGGGCTTAGAAGTCAGAGGTCATGGGTTCAAATCCCGGCTCTGCCGCTTGTCAGCTTTGTAACTTTGGGCAAGTCACTTAACTTCTCTGTGCCTCAGTTACCTCATCTATAAAATGGGGATTAAGATTGTGAGCCCCACATGGGACAACCTGATCCCCTTGTATTCTCCCCAGAGCTTAGAACAGTGTTTTGCATATAGTAAGCGCTTAAATACCAAAATTATTATTATTACTCCCCCAAGCACTTAGTACAGTGCTCTGCACACAGTGAGCACTCAAATTTGATTGATTGAATGCTCTGAAATATGTACAGCGTGGAGGACAAAGTAAAAATAACCCTAGAGATAGTTCATTTGCAGAATCACAATTGCTTGCTACTGAAATAATATTTATCATTTGAAAATGGAAAGACCTGAACATTTCTCTGGACTTAAATGGAAAAGCTAACACACTCCCTGCTGCTGCCGTCACCTCGGACCTACCTTTTCCTGATACAACAGGGAAACCGTGTTCATCCTGAGCTCTTTCGTTTTGAATCAATAAATGAAATTATCTTTTGAGCTTGGCTATCCCAAGCTGGGCATGGGTTTAGGATGCAAGGCAGGATCCACCACTTCAGTTCATCGGCCGTCATTCATTCAATCGTATTTATTAAGTGTTTACTGTGCACGGAGCACTGTACTAAGCGCTTGGGAAGTACAAGTCGGCAACATGTAGAGACGGTCCCTACCCAACAAAAGGCTCACAGTCTAGAAGGGGGAGACAGACAACAAAACATGTGGACAGGTTTCAAGTTGTCAGAACAAATAGAATTAAAGCTAAATGCACATCATTAACAAAATAAATAGAATAGTAAATATGTACAGGTGAAATTGAGTGATAAATCCGTACAAACATATATACAGGTGCTGTGGGGAGGGGAAGGAGGTAGGGCTGGAGGGGATGGGGAAGGGGAGACCTAGGGCATCAATGAGAGTGAGTAATTGAGAAGCCAGGAGATGTTAGCACAAATTCAGAGAGGCAGAGCCTAGTATTAAGGGGTGCCAGACCATCCTCTCCTCGCTTCCAGTGCCAACCTATGAAAAGCCCATGATTAGGTGGTGGGATCGTGACATCACAGCAAATCAGCCTATCTCCGTGAAGCTCATTTGTATTGTAACATCTTAACAGTTCCCAAGCATCCCCGTTACCGGATTGTACTTGCGGGCCTTGGGAGCAGGAGCCGGAGGTTGGTTGGATTCAGTCAAAAAAAAAAAAAAAAAAAAGCTATTAGCGAGGAATACCATTAATGATATTGCCAAAAAATATACAGTGATGAGAACAACAGAAGGGTCTTAGAGAGTACTTTACACTTTCAGAGCACTCAAAGCCGTTCATGCTAACTCATAAAACAGTCCTCTGAAGGCACCTATCCATTCGGTTTCGAAAATGCTTTTTACAAATGTGTAGCTCTGGCAGTGTGGGAGGCTGAATCCCATTTGGCTCATCCACACTCCGCATAAAAGAGAGACCGCCTCCTCTATTCCTAAGATTTTATTACATTTACAAAAAAGACTACCCTATGTTTATCTGCAGACTATGGCATGTTATGCATAATTTAACCTGGATTGTTTTGATTAAAATAAATAAATGAATAGGGCACTTGGATGTTGCATAGTACCCTAGCCTTGCTCTTTATCCGACTTGTTTACAGTTTTGCTAATATGCCAAATTTGATAATTCACCAGGAATCTTCCATCCATTAACACACACTACATGGCTCAGGGGAAAAAAAAATAACAGCACAAAACCTTAGCCCAGAGGAATAATTCTAACACTTCTCTTTTGTGTCAGACAAGGTACTGACAGATGTAGATAAATCTTTTTTTTTGCTGGGAAGGCAGGAGAAAGGTTTCAGGAGAATTTCAGTTACTTAAGATATAACTAGTTTTCGTGAGAATAAAGCTGAGGGGAGTAGGCTAGCGCCTCATGTTTTTGAAGCTTAAAACTACAATTTTCTATCCTGTTCTAGAAGCCAGTCCACAATATTCATTTGTATTTTTTGAGAGAAGCTGAGAACACCAGGCCCTAATCAGGCCTTACTACCAAAGTTTTCTATTAATTATGTAACAGCGTGGCCTGGCGGAAAGAGCACAGGCCTGGAAGTCGGAGGATCTGGGTTCTAATCCTAGCTCTGCCAGTTTTTTTTTTAATGTATTTGATATTTGTTAAGCCCTTAATATGTGCCAGGCACTGTGCTAAGTGCTACAGTAGATACCAGCTTAATCAGGTTGGACACAGTCCATGTTCCACATGGGGCTCAGTTTTAATCCCCATTTTACAGATGAGGTAACTGAGGCACAGCAAAGTGATTTGCCCAAGGTCAAACAGCAATTGCTTGCTGAGTAGCTTTGGAGAATTCACTTAACTTCTTTATGCCTCAGTTTCCTTAACTGTAAAATGGGAATTCAATACCTGTTCTCCCTCTTTCTTGGACTGTGAGCTCCCTATTGGACAGGGACTGAGTCCATTTGATTAACCTCTATCTGCCTCAGCACCTAGAACAGTGCTTTACACATAGTGTGTGCTTAACAAATACCAAAAAAAAAATATGGCATATTCCATCTCCTGTATACTGACTGGATAATCAAAACTTCATTAAAATTAGCATTTATTTTCCAATTCAGACAGCTGAAAGGCACACATGTCTCTATGAAAATTTCCAGTCGGAAATATGAAGTAGAGTTCAGAAATGTGAGGGACCCATTTCAACTTCCTGAGAAATAACTGTTGAAGTGAAATGGAACATTTAGCCATATCATAGTAGAAGACAATAGACTGTAAGATCTTTGTAGACAAGGAATACGCTATATTGTTGTGCTATACCCTCCCAAGCGCTTTGTACAGTGCCCTGCACACAGTACATGCTCAATATGACTGATTGACTATATCTATTACTTGACGTGGAACGATTCTCTTATATTCTGTAGCATTATTGGCCTAAATTCTGCTTTAAATTGCAAAAAAATTCAAATCAATTTGTGTCCCATTATGCTGAATTTGGCCCAGTCTAGAAATCCTTTCAAAGCCCAAAATGCATATGAAAGCATCTTTTAATCAAGGAAGATAAAGAATTAGGTAAAAATGTGAGTACAGAGCTGTTAATGAGTCAACTCGAGAGTCAGTCCAGCATTGGTTCAAACAGTTCATCCTCCCTAGTTGGAAAAGATATATGTGCACATGTATAGACCCTCTCCTAGAAATTGTTTTTAGCATGCTGGACTGTGCTCAGTTGGGTGACATGCTAAAACATGTGAGTGAAGGTGAGTGCCGAGTAGAATGAGGGTAGGAATTATCCAAAAGCCAGCACCACTAAGGTGACTTTCCTCCTGAAGGCTATTTTCTGGTTCTTATACCACCCTGCCAGATTCATCTCTTTTCAATCTCAGAGAACTCTTAAATCCACTTAAGTTTTCTTATTTTAACTTGGCTCTCTGTTTCTGATTAGTTTCAATTTCCATCTTTGATAATCTCCTTGAAAAATTTTTCATAACAGGGCAAGTCAGTGGATAATTAAAGAGAAAGATAGGGGTATTATTTAGTACATACCAAAATATTAGGATGGATGTCGAGGAGGGAAAGCAGTGTGGCATAGTGGAAAGAGCCCGGGCTTGGGAGTCAGAAGTCATGGGTTCTAATCCCGGCTCTGCCACTTGTCAGCTGGGTGACTTTGGGAAAGTCACTTAACTTCTCTGTGCCTCAGTTACCTCATCTGTAAAATGGGGATTAAGACTGTGAGCCCCACGTGGGACAACCTGATCACCTTGTATCTACCCCAGCACTTAGAACGGTGCTCAGCACATAGTAAGCGCTTAACAAATGCCATCATCATTATAGCCGACAGACAATTACTCTCCCCCGCTTCAAAGCCTTATTGAAGGCACATCTCCTCCAAGAGGCCTTCCCAGACTAAGCCCCCCATTCCTCTTCTCCCACTCTCTCCTGCATCACCCTTGGCTTGCTCTCTTTGTTTTTCCCCACTCCCAGCCCCACAGCACTTTTTTAAAAAATAGTATTTATTAAGCACTTACTATGTGCCAAGCACTGTTCTAAGCACTGGGATAGATACAAAGTTACCAGGTTGTCCCACATGGGGCTCACAGTCTTAATCCCCATTTTACAGATGAGGTTAACTGAGGCACAGAGACGTTAAGTGACTTGCCCAAAGTCACACTGCGGGCAAGTTGCAGAGCTGGGATTCGAACCCACGACCTCTGACTCCCAAGCCCGGGCTCTTTCCACTAAGCCACGCTGCTTCCCTAATGTACATATCTGTAATTTATTTATTTGTATTGATGTCTGTCTCCCCTCCTCTAGACTGTGAGCTCATTGTGGGCAAGGAACATGCCTGTTGATTGCTGTATCATACTCTTACTCTCCCAAGTGCTTATAACAGTGCTCTGCACACAATAAGCGCTCAATAATAATAATAATAGTAATGATGGCATTTGTTAAGTGCTTACTATGTGCAAAGCACTGTTCTAAGCACTGGAAAACGGAGTCGACGAGGACGGGATGATTGAGTGAATGAATGAAAGAGGTAACAGTCTAGTGCTTACAGTCAAGGAGCAATGCATCCCTAGGCTCAATAAGTGCTCAATAAATACCAGAGAAGCAGCGTGGCTCAGTGGAAAGAGCACAGGCTTTGGAGTCAGCGGTCATGGGTTCAAATCCCGGCTCTGCCAATTGTCAGCTGTGTGACTTTGGGCAAGTCACTTAACTTCTCCGTGCCTCAGTTACCTCATCTGTAAAAATGGGGATTAAAACTGAGCGCCATGTGGGACAACCTGATCACCTTGTATCCTCCCCAGCGCTTAGAAGAGTTCTTTGCACGTAGTAAGCACTCAACAAATGCTATTATTATTATTATTATTATTAAATACCATTTAATTCAGAACAACTGCCCTGGGCCTTAGTTTCCCCCTGCCCCCACCCCACCCTTTTCAATGAGCAATACTCAATGGTCAGCTGCCACTGGAGAGGAGCAGGACAGGGAGGTGTAAGCCTCATTGTGTCATTTATGGGTAGGGATGAAAAGAAAGCGGAACTTCTGCTCTATAAACAACCCTCTCTGTGCCCAAATAGGATTCTGCACTGGGTCCCACTCATGCTAGAGGCAAACTCTCCCTTGGTTCCTTCAAACATCCTGTCACCATTGTTGCACCCCCAGCTGAATGGTCACTGATTAGCCTGCCACAATAATGGGGTTTCCGTTCTCATGAGATCTCCATTTTCGTGGGGCCTGGAGACTCCATTCTCCCTCTACTGTTAGTCTAAACTCTCTGGCAGCCCCAACGGTGATTTCTTTTTCTTGCCCTCATTAACAATGTCCATCTGGGACCCTGGTAATAGGCCTCCTCTACCATTAGCCACAGTAATAGTATTTATTAAGTGCCATGTGCAGAGCCGTACTAAGCTGTAATGTATTACACATTGGGAAAAACACTTGTGGGTTCTACCTCAAGACTCTTCAAGTGCCATTATCCACCGCGGGGTGGGAAAGTGTGGCCCACAGCTCTGCCTCGTATTATTGACCAGACTCACTCTGTAAAGACTTTTGGGATCCCAGCCCCTCCTCCTGAAATAACTGCCCAAGAGGCCTTCCCAGACTAAGCCCCACTTTTCCTCATCTCCCACTCCCTTCTACATCGCCCTGACTTGCTCCCTTTGCTCTTCCCCTGCCTCCCATCCCCACAGCACTTTCATTCATTCATTCAATCATATTTATTGAGCGCTTACTGTTTGCAGAGCACTGTACTAAGCGCTTGGGAAGTACAAGTCGGTAACACATAGAGACGGTCCCTCCCCAACAACGGGCTCACAGTCTAGAAGGGGGAGACAGACAACAAAACAAAACATGTAGACGGGTGTCAAAATCGTCAGAACAAATAGAATTAAAGATATATGCACATCATTAACAAAATAGTAAATATGTACAAGTAATACAGTAATAAATCTGTACAAATATATATACAGGTTATGTACATATCTGTCATTTTATTTGTCAGCTGGGTGACTTTGGGCAAGTCACTTCACTTCTCTGGGCCTCAGTTCCCTCATCTGTAAAATGAGGATGAAGACTGGGAGCCCCCCGTGGGTCAACCTGATGACGTATCTCCCCCAGCGCTTAGAACAGTGCTTGGCACATAGTAAGCGCTTAATAAATGCCATTATTGTTATTACTATCCCTTTGCTCTTCCCTCCTCCCAACCCCAAAACACTTATGTACATCTCTGGGCCACAGTTACCTCATCTGTAAAATGGGGATCAAGACTGTGAGCCTGTTGTTGGGTAGGGACTGTGTCTAGATGTTGCCAACTTGTACTTCCCAAGCGCTTAGTACAGTGCTCTGCACACAGTAAGCACTCAATACGACAATGAATGAATGAACCTGATTTTCCTGTACCTGCCCCAGCGCTTAGTACAGTGCCTGGCACATAGTAGGTGCTTAACAAATACCATTCATTCATTCAATTGTACTGATTGAGTGCTTGCCGTGTGAAGAGCACTGTACTAAGCGTTTGGAAAGTACAATTCAGCAACAGAACCAATACCATCATCCTTATTATTAATTACACGATCCCTGTCATTCATTCATTCAATCGTATGTATTTGGCTCTTAACTGTTTGCAGAGCACTGTACTAAGACGGAAAGTACAATTTGGCAACAGAACACATACCATCATAATTACTATTAACAATCCTGTAAGTCATTCATTCAATCATATTTATTGGGAGCTTACTGTGGGCAGAGCACTGGACTAAGATGTTGGAAAGCACAATCCGGCAACAGAATACCATCATAATTATTATTAACTACCATCATATTTATTGGGCACTTACTGTGGGCAGAGCACTGTAGTAAGATGTTGGAAAGTACAATCCGGCAACAGAACACATACCCTTATAATTATTATTAACTTCCCTGTCTTTCATTCATTCCATCGTATTTATTGGGCACTTACTGTGGGCAGAGCACTGGACTAAGATGTTGGAAAGTACAATCCGGCAACAGAACAAATACCATCATAATTATTATTAACTTCCCTGTCTCATTCATTCCACCGTATTTATTGGGCACTTACTGTGGGCAGAGCACTGTAGTAAGATGTTGGAAAGTACAATCCGGCAACAGAATAAATACCATCATAATTATTATTAACTTCCCTGTCTTTCATTCATTCCACCGTATTTATTGGGCACTTACTGTGGGCAGAGCACTGGACTATGATGTTGGAAAGTACAACCCGGCAACAGAAGAAATACCATCATAATTATTATTAACTTCCCTGTCTTTCATTCATTCCATTGTATTTATATGTGCCTGGCACATAGTAAGCACTTAACAAATACCATCATTGTTATCTACCCCGGCACTTACTTATTGGGCACTTACTGTGGGCAGAGCACTGGTCTAAGATGTTGGAAAGTACAATGTGGCAACAGAACAAATGCCATCATAATTATTATTAATTACCATCATATTTATTGAGCGCTTACTGTGTGCAGAGCACTGTACTAAGCGCTTGGGAGAGGACAATCTGGCAACAGAACAAATACCATCATAATTATTATTAACTACCATCGTATTTATTGAGTGCTTACTGTGTGCAAAGCACTGTACTAAGCGCTTGGGAGAGGACAATCTGGCAACAACACAAATACCATCATAATAATTATTAACTTCCCTGTCTTTCATTCATTCCATCGTATTTATTGGGCACTTACTGTGGGCAGAGCACTGGACTAAGATGTTGGAAAGTACAATCCGGCAACAGAACGCATATCATCATAATTTTCCAACTTGTACATCCCAAGCGCTTAGTACAGTGCTCTGCACACGGTAAGCGCTCAAATACGATGGAGTGAATGAATGAATGAATAATTATTAACTTCCCTGTCTTTCATTCATTCCATCGTATTTATTGGGCACTTACCGTGGGCAGAGCACTGTACTAAACGCTTGGAAAGTACAATCCGGCAACAGAACAAATATCACCGTAATTATTATTAACTTCCCTCAGTGGAAAGAGCCCGGGCTTTGGAGCCAGAGGTTACAGGTTCAAATCCCAGCTCCGCCAACTGTCAGCTGTGTGACTTTGGGCAAGTCACTTAACTTCTCTGGGCCTCAGTTACCAAGTGACTTGCCCAAAGTCACCCAGCTGACGCCGGGACTAGAACTCATGAACTCTGACTCCCAAGCCCGGGCTCTTTCATGCATGCATTCATCCATTCAATCGTATTTATTGAGCGCTCACTGTGTGCAGAGCACTGTACTAAGCGCTTGGGAAGCACAAGTTCATTCATTCATTCAATCGTATTTATTGAACGCTTCCTGTGTGCAGAGCACTGGACTAAGCGCTTGGGAAGTACAAGTTCATTCATTCATTCAATTGTATTTATTGAGCGCTTCTTGTGTGCAGAGCACTGGACTAAGCGCTTGGGAAGTACAAGTTCATTCATTCATTCAATCATATTTATTGAGCGCTCACTGTGTGCAGAGCACTGGACTAAGTGCTTGGGAAGTACAAGTTCACTCATTCATTCAATCGTATTTATTGAGCGCTCACTGTGTGCAGAGCACTGGACTAAGTGCTTGGGAAGTACAAGTTCATTCATTCATTCAATCGTATTTATTGAGCATTTCCTGTGTGCAGAGCACTGGACTAAGCGCTTGGGAAGTACAAGTGCATTCATTCATTCAATTGTATTTATTGAGCGCTTCCTTGTGCAGAGCACTGGACTAAGCACTTGGGAAGTACAAGTTCATTCATTCAATCATATTTATTGAGCACTCACTGTGTGCAGAGCACTGGACTAAGTGCTTGGGAAGTACAAGCTCATTTATTCATTCAATCGTATTTATTGAGCGCTCACTGTGCAGAGCACTGGACTAAGCGCTTGGGAAGTACAAGTTCATTCATTCATTCAATCGTATTTATTGAGCGCTTACTGTGTGCATAACACTGGACTAAGCGCTTGGGAAGTACAAGTTCATTCATTCATTCAGTCATATTTATTGAGCAGTTACTATGTGCAGAACACTGGACTAAGCGCTTGGGAAGTACAAGTTCATTCATTCAATCGTATTTATTGAGCGCTCACTGTGTGCAGAGCACTGTACTAAGCGCTTGGGAAGGCCAAGTTGGCAACATATAGAGACGGTCCCTACCCACCAGTGGGCTCACAGTCTAGAAGAACTGAGCCACGCTGCCCTCCTCACAACCCGGCCACAGAATCAATCATATTTATTTGAGAAGCAGTGTGGCTCAGTGGAAAGAGCCCGGGCTTTGGAGTCAGGGGTTCAAATCCTGCCTCCGCCAATTGTCAGCTGTGTGACCCTAGGCAAGTCACTTAACTTCTCTGGGCCTCAGTTCCCTCATCTGTAAAATGGGGATTAAGACTGTGAGCCCCCCATGGGACAACTTAATCACCTTGTAACCTCCCCAGCGCTTAGAACAGTGCTTTGCACATAGTAAGCGCTTAATAAATGCCATCATTATTATATTTGAGCGCTTCCTGTGTGCAGAGCACCGTACTAAGCGCTTGGGAAGTCCAAGTTGGCAACATATAGAGACGGTCCCTACCCACCAGTGGGCTCACAGTCTAGAAGAACTGAGCCACGCTGCCCTCCTCACAACCCGGCCACAGAATCAATCATATTTATTGAGCTCTTCCTGTGTGCACAGCACTGTATTAAGCGCTTGGGAAGTCCAAATTGGCAACATATAGAGACGGTCCCTACCCAACAGTGGGCTCACAGTCTAGAAGAACTGAGCCACGCTGCCCTCTTTACAACCCGGCCACAGAATCAATCGATCATATTTATTAGAGAAGCAGCGTGGCTCAGTGGAAAGAGCCCGGGCTTTGGAGTCAGAGGTCAGAGGTTCAAATCCCAACTCCGCCAACTGTCAGCTGTGTGACTCTGGGCAAGTCACTTAACTTCTCTGGGCCTCAGTTCCCTCATCTGTAAAACGGGGATTAATACTAATAATAGCAATAATAATGATAATAATGTCGGTATCTGTTAAGTGCTTACTATGTGCAAAGAACTGTTCTAAGCGCTGGGGTAGATACAAGGTAATCAGGATGTCCCACATGGGACTCACAGTCTTCATCCCCATTTTACAGATGAGGGAACTGAAGCCCAGAGAAGTTAAGTGACTTTCCCAAAGACGCACAGCTGACAAGTGGCAGAGCCGGGACTTGAACCCACGACCTCTGACTCCAAAGCCCGTGCTCTTTCCATTGAGCCACGCTGCTTCTCAGCAGCGTGATCACCTTGTAACCTCCCCAGCGCTTAAAACAGTGCTTTGCACGTAGTAAGCGCTTAATAAATGCCATCATTATATTTATTGAGCGCTTACTGTGTGCAGAGCACTGTACTAAGCGCTTGGGAAGTCCAAGTTGGCAACATATAGAGACGGGCCCTACCCACCAGTGGGCTCACAGTCTAGAAGAACTGAGCCACGCTGCCCTCCTCACAACCCGGCCACAGAATCAATCAATCACATCTATTGAGCGCTTCCTGTGTGCAGAGCACTGTGCTAAGCGCTTGGGAAGTCCAAGTTGGCAACATATAGAGACGGTCCCTACCCAACAGTGGGCTCACAGTCTAGAAGAACTGAGCCACGCTGCCCTCCTCACAACCCGGCCACAGACTCAATCACATCTATTGAGCGCTTCCTGTGTGCAGAGCACTGTGCTAAGCGCTTGGGAAGTCCAAGTTGGCAACATATAGAGACGGGCCCTACCCAACAACGGGCTCACAGTCTACAAATATTACAGCAACAATGTTAACAAACATCACAGAACAAATATTATCATCATTACTAGAAGGGCTCGCAGTCTAGAAATATTACAGCAATAATGTTAACAAATATCACAGAACAAATAGTACCATTGAACACATATTATCATTAGTAGTAGTAGTAGTAGTAGACGTTACCGTTTTGCAGATGATTGTTATTGCTATTAGTATTGGTAGACGTTGCCGTTTTGCAGGGTTTTGCAAAAGATTCCCGGGCCCGCCCGACCAGTCCTGGGCCCGCGCGGCGCAACCCACCTTGAAACGGGCCCCGGAGCCCCGCCCCCTCCGCTCTCCGGCCTCCCATTGGCCGGCTGGCGCTGTCACTCACCGCTCCCCCGTTGGTTTCTGCGGGCGCCGAGGGGAGGGAGGCGGGCAGGGTTAGGTTGCGCTCTTCAGCGGTGGCTTTGCAGGGCGCGGGCACTGCCCCCCGCGCGGTGGGCGAGCAGGAGGAGGCTGGCACCCCGTGCCCACCCTCGCCCATCGCAGCCTTTTCTTTTTGCAGCCCTTTTGCACACCCCTCTGCAGCCCGGACCTCGAAGGAGAAAGTTTGGCGGCGGGTCCCCCCTCCCTTGCCCCCTTGCCATCTTGCAATGCCCGTGCCCCCGTGGCCTGCGGAGGATGCCCCCCTCCTCCCTTGCAGCCTGGCCCTTCTGAGGTCCCGCCCTTGGGGAGGGGGCGACTTGGAGAGGGGACCATGAAGAGGTGCAAGTCGGACGAGCTGCAGCAGCGGGAGGAGGATGGGGCCGGGCTGGATGACGAGCCCGCCAGCGCTGCCCACCTGCCTGGCACGGATGCCAGGGCTGGGGAGGGCGCGGGGGCCGCGCCTGCCAACGACCCCGTCCCCCGCACCAAGCCTCCGGACCTAAAGGTAGGACCAGCATCTCCTCTATCCCTTAATAACAACAACGATGACATTTCCCTTCCCCACAGCACCTGTATATATGTTTGTACATATTTATTACTCTATTTTACTTGTACATATCTATTCTATTTATTTTATTTTGTTAGTATGTTTGGTTTTGTTCTCTGTCTCCCCCTTTTAGACTGTGAGCCCACTGTTGGGTAGGGACTGTCTCTATATGTTGCCAATTTGTAGTTCCCAAGCGCTTAGTACAGTGCTCTGCACATAGTAAGCGCTCAATAAATACGATTGATGATATTGTTATCCCCCCATCTTACCTCCTTCCCTTCCCCACAGCACCTGTATATATGTTTGTACATATTTATTACTCTATTTTACTTGTACATATCTATTCTATTTATTTTGTTAGTATGTTTGGTTTTGTTCCCTGTCTCCCCCTTTTAGACTGTGAGCCCACTGTTGGGTAGGGACTGTCTCTCTATGTTGCCAGCTTGCACTTCCCAAGCGCTTAGTACAGTGCTCTGCACATAGTAAGCGCTCAATACGATTGATTTTGTCTTCTAGACTGTGAGCCCACTGTTGGGTAGGGACTGTCTCTCTATGTTGCCAACTTGGACTTCCCATGCGCTTAGTCCAGTGCTCTGCACACAGTAAGCGCTCAATAAATACGATTGATTGATTGATATTGTACTTCCCAAGCGCTTAGTTCATTCATTCAGTCGTATTTATTGACCGCTTACTGTGTGAAGAGCACTGGACTAAGCGCTTGGGAAGTACAAGTTGGCAACATCTAGAGACGGGCCCTACCCAGCAGTGGGTCCAGAAGTGGGTCACAGTCTAGAAGGGGAAGACAGAACAAAATCCAGTGCTCCGCACACAGTAAGCACTCAATATGTCATTCGTTCATTTAGTCGTATTTATTGAGCGCTTACTGTGTGCAGAGCACTGGACTAAGCGCTTGGGAAGTACAGGTTGGCAACATATAGAGATGGGCCCTACCCAGTGGGCTCCCAGTCTAGAAGAGGGAGACAGAACAAAATCCCGTGCTCTGCACACAGTAAGCACTCAATATGACATTCGTTCATTCAATCGTATTTATTGAGCGCTTACTGTGTGTAGAGCACTGGACTAAGCGCTTAGAAAGTACAAGTTGGCAACATGTAGAGACGGGCCCTACCCAACAGTGGGCTCACAGCCTAGAAAGGGAAGATATTAAACTGATAAGAACAGATACTACACATGTGCCAAGCACTATTCTAAGCGCTGGGGTACATACAAGGTGATCACATTGTCCCACAGAGGGCTCCCTGTCTTCATCCCCATTTTACAGAAGAGGGAACTGAGGCTCAGAGAAGTTAAGTGACTTGCTCAAAGTCACACAGCAGACATTTGGCAGAGCCGGGATTTGAACCCATGACCTCTGAATCCAAAGCCCGTGCTCTCTCCACTGAGCCACGCTATCGATATATACATATATATTTGTATACAAGTGTATATATATACACTTGTATATAATAATGATGGCATTTATTAAGCGCTTACTATGTGCAAGCACTGTTCTAAGCCCTGGGGAGGTTACAAGGTGACCAGTTTGTCCCACTGGGGGCTCAGTCTTAATCCCCATTTTACAGATGAGGTAACTGAGGCACAGAGACATTAAGTGACTTGCCCAAAGTCACAGCTGACATTTGGCAGAGCCTGGATTTGAACCCATGACCTATGAGTCCAAAGCCCGTGCTCTTTCCACTGAGCCATGCTACCTATATACACACATATTTGTAGACAATTGTATATGCATACACTTGTATATTTGTACATATTTGTTACTCTATATTTTATTTGTGCATATTACTCTATTTTATTAATGATATATTTCTGCTATATATATACATATATATTTGTATACAATTGTAGAAATATATACAAGTGTATGTATATACATATGTATTACTCTATATTTGTGTATATTACTCTATTTTATTAATGATATATTTCTGCTATCTATATATATACACATATATTTGTATACACTTGTATATATTTCTACATATTTATTACCCTATATTTGTGCATATTACTCTATTTTATTAATGACACATTTCTGCTATCTATATATACACATATCTTTGTATACAGTTGTATATACATACACTTGTATATATTTCTACATATTTATTACCCTATATTTGTGCATATTACTCTGTTATTGATATATTTCTATCTATATATACACATATATGTATACAATTGTATATGCATGCACTTGTATATATTTCTACATATTACTGTATTTTACTTGTGCATATTACTCTTTAGTGATATATTTCCACACATTACTCTGTATTTTATTTGTGCATATTAAATGATATATTTCTACATATTTATTACTCTATATTTTATTTGTGCATATTACTCTATTTTATTAATGATACATTTCTACATATTTATTACTCTATATTTTTGTGCATATTACTCTATTGTATTAATGATATATTTCTACATATTTATTACTCTATATTTTATTTGTTCATATTACTCTAATTTATTAATGATGTGCATATAGCGATAATTCTATTTATTCCAATGGTATTGACACCTACTTGTTTTGCAGTCTCCCCTTTCTAGGCTGTGTGCCCCTTGTTGGGTAGGGCCCGTCTCTATCTGTTCCAAATTGTACTTCCCCAGCGCTTAATTCAGTGCTCTGCACAGTGTCAGCGCTCAGTCAGTACGATTGTATGAATGTTGTTGAGTTGTACTTCCCCAGCGCTTAGTCCAGTGCTCTGCACACAGTCAGCGCTCAGTCAATACGATTGAACGGCTAAATCATTCATTCATTCACTCAATCATATTTATTGAGTGCTTTGTGCAGAGCACTGGACTAAGCGCTTGGGAAGTACCAGTTGGCAACATATAGAGACGGTCCCTACCCAGCAGTGGGCTCACAGCCTAGAAGGGGGAGACAGGCAACAAAACAAAACATGTAGACAAGTGTCAAGTCGTCAGAATTAATAGAATTAAAGCTCTATGCACATCATTAACAAAATGCCTCCGGGGCCGGGCGGGCTAGTGGTTAGCGCCCTGGGCGCAGCTCCACATTTTCCAAGGGGCCAAGGGAGGAGTGGGAATGCCAATGATGGATGGGAAGACTTTTGATCACTTAGAGAGAACTGGAGGAAGATGGGGTGGGAAACTGCAGATGGAGTGAGGGTCCCCTGGGCTGGAGGTGGAACAGTGCTTTGCACATAGTAAGCGCTTAATAAATGCCATCATCATCAAAATGGAAGGGAGGTGGTGTTCTTGGACACAGAGGTGCCCCTTTGTTGGGTGAACCTTAAAACCGGCTGAAACCAGTCAGGACCAGGGTTTGCCTGTCTGAATTGAGGGTGAGCTAATCAGTACAATGCCTGGCACATAGTAAGCACTTTACAAATACCACCACCATCATCATTATTATTATCAGGTTGTAGCCAGTCTGTCCTATTCATTCAACCCCTACTGTGTGCAGAGCACTGTACCAAGCGCTTAGGAGAGGACAATATAATGATAATAGTATTTGTTGTTAATAATGCTATTTGTTAAGCATTTATACTATGTGCCAAGCACTGTTCTAAGTGCAGTGGCAGTTACAAGGTAATCAGGTTGTCCCACGCAGGGCTCACAGTCTTAATCCCCATTTTACAGATGAGGTAACAGGTACAGAGAAGAGAAGTGACTTGCCCAAAGTCACACAGTTGACAAGTGACGGAGTCGGGATTAGAACCCACAACCTCCGACTCCCAAGCCCGTGCTCTTTCCACTAAGCCACGCTGCTTCTAAACGTGGCTCTGTTAAGCGCTTACTATGTGCCAAGCACTGTTTTAAGCCCTGAATATAACAAACAACGAGCTTACGAGGCTCCCTGATACTTTGAAATCCTCTCTGGTAGGGAAGGTGGGCACATGGAGTGGAGGGGCAAATCCAACTCCGGCTTGCCCAGAAACCGGGTTCAAGTTGCTCACAGGATAGCAGTGTGATCTGAAAATCCCCTGAGAAAAAAAATGCAGTCATAAAGCTTCAAGTCTGGGGTTTACAAGCCTGGCTTTCTGGCACTGCTTTAATATGATGATGATTATTAACCATTAATAATGCATCTTTACTAAGTCACCCAGGCTGCTAAAACAGATCTGCTGTCAGGCCCTTGAAGTATTCTGGGCTCCAAAAGGATCTCTCAGGTGTCGT
Source organism: Tachyglossus aculeatus (assembly GCF_015852505.1). Classification (NCBI taxonomy): domain Eukaryota; kingdom Metazoa; phylum Chordata; class Mammalia; order Monotremata; family Tachyglossidae; genus Tachyglossus; species Tachyglossus aculeatus. The sequence continues at coordinate 25,754,164 of NC_052072.1, read as the reverse complement.
GGAGACTGATGCTAGAGGGAGGTCTTCTCTGGACAGAGCAGAGGGCCTGGTTTGGAAGATTGGAATAGAATAGGTGGTGTAAAATAAAGCCTGTAGCCTATGGCAGCAGCTACCAGGAGTTAACTGGGATAAACCAAAGACACTTCTCAACCTGTGTTGGAAAATTCACTCCGGGAAACCCTGGGGTGCAGGTGAGTGTCGCTCATTCTCATCTTCTCATCAGTGTTTACTTGATTGGCTTGTTTTTCTTTCGGGAAGTGGTTCTCCTTTCCAGGCAGTGCTCATTTTCTGGGCAGTAGCTAGCCAAATCGAGTTGCTGAATCATGGAAAACCTAGACGGGTCTTTTCTATCCCATCCTTGCCTCCTTGGGGTCCAAAGGACGTAAATCAGCCCCGAGTCTAAGGTTCCGGAACCGGAATACAGTTTGATTTGGGAAGGCAGTGTCTGAATCACTGCCTGGAAAGCTGGAGTTCTGAACCCCAAATACAGAGCAGCTGCTTGGGAGATCCATAGTTTTAATGATACGGAGAGAGGCCTCCAGCAAATGCTCCAATATTAGGGGCTGCAGAAAATGTTTTCAGTATCACTTTTGGTGTACCAGTGCTAAGTACTGGACTTGTTACAAAATAAGTGCTTAGCCAAGGCAATAAATAATAATAATCACTCTAGGCACTTGTGCTGAGCCAACTGACTCTGGGCTTCCTGGGTCGCCCAGCTTTTGGGCCCAGTTCTCCTGCCCAGAATGGGAACTTTCTCATCCCAAACTCAGAGAGAAGTCTTGGAAGTAGTAGGAATGGGATTTACTTAATTACTGAGTGAAACACACTTGGGAAAGTACAGCAGAGACAAAACACATATCCTCTGCCCACTGTGAACTTAAAACATATCACTTAAAAATATATCGGGAGAGAGACATTATAGAAAGTTTTCAAAACCAGAGTAGGATGACTACACCGGGTTGAAATATGAGAATGTTTTAAAAGATGTATTCTAGAATGTAAGCTCCCCTGTAGACTGCAAGCTCCTTTTGGTCAGGGAACGTGTCTGGCAGCTCTGTTGTATTGCACTGTCCCAAGCACTTAGTACAGTGCTCTGCACAGTAAATTTGATTTATGATTGGAAAAAAATGCCATTGTACAAATGAGTATACCCTAGCACTAGGGTGGCTCTTGGGCAGGAGCAAGGGTTTGGAAAGTTGAGAGTGCCGGACAGTTAGAACCGAGAATGCAAGCCGAGGAGTAGCAGGTGAAGGGAGCCAATATTTAAGATGGAAAAATTGGTAGAGAACCTTGCAAATAATTCTTCACCCTCCGGTGTGGCCCAAGGCTTATATAAGGTGGGCTGATATGCAGATAGCCTAATTGTCACCTGTGTGGGAGAGTGTGGGCTGATAGAACTGCAGTTCAGATTTGTAAATGTTGTTATTGATAGGGCTGCCTTAAGGCATTTGAACCTTTTCTGTCTGTTATCTGGGACCACCTGGGTGACCGTTTGAACCCCTTCACATCCCCCCTCCCCTCTCTTCCTGAGAACCTTTATTTTACTCCTCTCCTTGACCTTTCCATTTCCTCCCTGCCACCATTCTCTAATACCTTGTCACAACACAATGCCTTCCTCCAGGTCCCGTCCCCCCCGCCCCCGGCTTGAGAATGTTTAGAAGGCAGGGATCCCATCTGTCCCAGCCCCAAAGCACTTATGTTCATATCTGTAATTTTATTTATCCCTTTGCTCTTTCTCCCTCCCAACCCCAAAACACTTCTGTACATACCTGTAATTTTGTTTACTTGTATTGATGTCTGTCTCCCCCATTCTAGACTGTGAGTTCGTTGTGGGCAGGGAATGTCACTGTTTGTTGTATTGTACTTTTCCAAGCTCTTAGTACAGTGCTCTGCACACAGTAGATGCTCAATAAATGCTGTTGACTGAATATCATACTCTTCCTAGGGCTTAGTACAGTGCTCTGCACACAGTAAGTGCTCAATACGATTGAATGAATGACTGTTGTATTCTTCCTAGAGCTTAGTACAGTGCTCTGCACACAGTAAGTACTTAGTAAATACCATTGATTTATTTGTTTAAACCAGTTAAGAGCAGGGTGGTTGTCCACTGCTGAGGGCTCACAGAGATATTTTGTTCCATAGACAGACTCCACTTCTATCCCAGCCAGTTGTCTTACAGTGCTGCTATTTGTCTTAGCGGGGTGGGGTGAAATTGTGGATCCTTCAGCTACTGGAAAAGTATTTCTAGCTCCTTGTTGATAGTGGGATTCTCTCAAAGGGTTTGGGGGGGGCAGGGGGAGGAGAGAGGCACGTGTGCGCGCGCACCCCCCCCCCCCCAGTTCGCACCAATCATTTCAGCCACACATGTACCCACTGGTGACCTTTGCCCCCTGTGGTTTCATCCCTATTAAGAGCAACTATATATCTATGATATGTATACAGACCTATGTTATGCACAACATCTATAGGTAAATCTGTATTTATAGCTATTATCTATATATAATCCTGGATCTGCCACTTATCTCTGTGACCATAGTATGCAAGTCACTTTTTCTGTGCTTCTGTTCCCTCATCTGCAAAATGGAGATCTAACACCTGTTCGCCCTCCTGTTTAGACTGAATCCCATGTGGGAACTGATTATCGTAAGTCTTTCCCAGTTGCTTAGTACAGTTCTTGGCACATAGTAAGCACTTACCAAAAACCATAATTGTTATTATCACTGTTATTATATGTCTGCATCTATAGATCTCCCACAGAGTGATAGAGATATTCAGCAGTAATTCCTTACTCGTTGAGCAAGCTGGGATCTAATAATAATTGTGCTATGCAAAAGTGCTTATTATGTGCCAGACATTTGACTAAGTACTGGGGTAGATACAATATAAGCATAACACACAGAGTCCTTGTCCCACTCTGAGGGAGTTTGGTGAGAACTTAGGGGAAAAAAAAAAAAAAATCACTCCAAACTGCCCCAGGTGGGATTGAGAGGATGAAGAAAAGATTATGCCTTCCTAAGAGGGGAAAGAGATAAATGGTATTTATTGAGCATTTACTGAGTGCAGAGCATTGGAGAGTACAGTACAAGAGAGTTGGTAGGCACAGGATCCCTGCCCCACAGGAGCTTACCGTTTAGAGGCAGACAGGCGTTAAAATGTTACAGATGTGTTCGTAAGTGCTATGGGGCTGAGGTTGGGGTAAATATCAAGTGCTTGAAGGGTACAGAGCCAAGTGCATAGACAAAAGCAGAAGGAAGACGGAGTAGAGGAAATGAGGGCTTAGGGAAGGCGGTTGTTGCATCATGTATAGCATAATTACAGGCCAGTGTGGTTCCTGAGAAAGGTGGCTATAACTCAGACTCTATCCCTGACTTGCTGTGCCACCTTGGGCAAGTCGCTCAATCTCTGTGAGCCTTGTTTCCTTCCCCACCTCTGGAAAATGGGCTGATGATTCTGACTGACCTAATTTAAAGTCCAAGAAATAATAATAATAATTTTGGTACTTGCAAAGGGTTTACTTTGAGTCAAGCACAGTTCTAAGCTCTGGAGTAGATATCGGATAATCAGTTTGTCCCCCACGGGGCTCATAGTCTTAATCCCCATTTTATAGTTGAGGTAACAGGCCCAGAGAAGTGAAGTGACATACCCAAGGTCACACACCAGATGTGGCAGAGACAGGATTAGAACCAAGGTCTTTCTCACTCCTAGGCCTGTGCTCTATCCACTAAGATAGGTTGCTGAAACATTCCTGGGACCCCCAGGTATGGGGGCTGGGAGGAAAAAACAAAAACATTCTCCATGAAACCATTCTGAGTTTAGTCATTTCAGTTCTGACCATGGGAATGGAAAGAGTCACTTCCTCCTCTAACCCTGGCTGCTTCTGTCAGGCCAAGACCAACAGGCTCAGTTTCCTTTTGGTTCTTTCTAACCTGTTGTAACAGGTAGTGGGTGGTCAGGTCCTGATTTCCAGCATCTCCACAGTTTCCAGTGAAACAGCAAAGCATTTGATCCTTCATACAATCATATTTATTAAGCACTTACTGTGTTCCCAAAACACAAAGCTCAAAGCAGCCCAGAGCCCGGGCAAAGTTTGAACTTTAGAGAGAATCTCTTGGGAAAGAGAGACTCTAGATTGGAAGCTTGTGAAGTATAGGGGACGTGTCTAGTAATTTTGTTGTAGTGTATTCTTCCAAGCACTTATTACAGTGCTCTGCATGTAGTAAGTACTCAGTCAATAACATTGATTAATTGAGAGAGCTTTGTAATTCTGGAAATCCAACAAGTACAGTGGGCACTTGATACAGCTGGTCTGATATAGTACTAGACACCCATCTTTTTAACGGTATTTGTAGATGTCACAATCCTCCAGTTCATACCAACCTGGGGAGCCTCAGTAACGCATAGTAGAGTTCAAACCACACCTCTGATTACCAAGGTTACTGTGGAAAGTTTTTACTTAGCTTTACTAACATGCAAGAGAGGAACATATACACACACTCATTCCATCAGGGGTCAGATACCAGTCTGTGGTCAAAGGAGTCCATTCTGCCAGTGCTGCTGCTTTCTGCTACCAAGTGCTTGCTTCTTTGTGCTGCCTCTACTTCTCACTGCGTAACTTTGTGCTACCTTCAGGTGCCCCCTATGATTCAAAGGGGCTGCTTTTTATCAGGCTTATGTATCACAGCTGTGGCTTGATGTGGCAGTCACTGATTGGTCCAGGCCCGTTACTGGGTAGAACAAGGAGAGAAAGCCTTGCCCCCTCCATCACCTGTCCATCACAATCACCTGTCTCAGGTTGAGCCCATCAGTGGCTTCTCAGAGTCTCTTCCTTGTTGTTGTTCATGGGATCACAAACAGTCGCTAACAAGGCAGCTTGTTGTGGGTCAGCCACAGTAAAGTGCTTACTTATGTGCCAGGGATTGTTCTAAGCACTGGGGTAAATGCAAAATAATCAGGTCGGACACAGTCCGTGTCCCACATGGGGCTCACATCTCAATCCCTAATTTACAGGTGAGATAACTGAGGCACAGAGAAGTGAAGTGACTTGCCCAAGGTCACACAGACAAGTGATGGAACCAATATTGGGACCCATGCTCTTTTCACTAGGTCAGGCTGCCTCCCTAGCTGGTATTTTTATTTTTAACACCCCCACAGCAACTATAGCATATAGGTTCTGCAAATTCCTCCCAAGAAACTTTTTTGGGTGCCTCCTTTTGATGCCCTTACTTACAATGTCCCTTGCTTATGTGGCAATTTTGCAAAGGCAGGGGATTTTATCACTTTCAAAAAAACCCCCACAGAACCTCAGGGTCCTCTCCAGGAATGGCCAAGAAGTAAAGACCCTAGTTCCCACAGATATTTTTGATAGTTCTAACAGTTATTATTATCTATTAAAATAATGCATGTGGAGGTGGAGATGTCAGGAAAGCCCCTGAGGGCTATCAGTCTACCGGCTGTTCTGGCGACTAATTGTGTTGCCTTGTCAAAGGTACTGGGGAGAAATTGTGTTTCCAGCTTCCGTTGAACAATCTAGAAGTATTGACCCTCCAGAAAGCAACTGCAGTACCTACTTGTTCTCATAGCAAGGATGGTGTGTTACTCTTGAGCCTATAACGGGAGTGTCTAACAATTAGTGGTATTCATTAATAATAATAATTATAGTATTTGTTAAGCACTTACTAAGTGCCAGGCACTGTTCTAAGCTCTGGGGTAGATACAAGATATTCAGATTGGACACAGTCCCTGTCCTACATAGGGTTCACCATCTTAATCCCCATTTTACAGATGAGGGAACTGATGAGGCACAGAGAAGTTAAGTGACTTGCTCAAGGTCACACAGCAGACAGGTAGCAGAGTCAGGATTAGAACCCATGACCTTGTGACCCCCCCCCCCCCCAGGCCCATGCTCTCTCCACTAGGCCTCGCTGCTCCTCTAAAAGCACTTTATTGAGAGCTTAACTGTGTGCAGAGCACTGTCCTAAGCGCTTGGGAGAGTACAGTACAACAGAATTGGTAGATATGTTTCTTGCCCACAATGAGCTTACAGTCTATCTAATCAATACTCTATCTAATCAGTACCAGTATTATTCAATAATATTTATTGAGCACTTACTATTTGCAGAACACTGTACTAAGCGTGTGGGAGAGCACAACAGAATTAGCAGTCACATTCCCTGCCCATAACGAGATTACAGTCTAGACAAATTAGTGTCCGCAGCATTGTACTAGGTACTTGGAAAATGTACAAAATAATAATATTTGTTAAGCACTTACTATATGCTAGGCACCATTCTAAGCGCTGCGGCGGATTCAAGCAAATCAGGTTGGACACAGTCCCTGTCCCACTTGGGGCTCACAGTCCCCATCCCCAGTTCACAGATGAAGTAACTGAGACACAGAGAAATAAAGTGACTTGCCCAAGGTCACGCAGCCGACAAGTGATAAAGCCGTGAAGTAAAAGATGTGCTTTCTGCCCCGACAGTTGCACCCTATGAAATATATCAATCAATATCCATCCTGCTGGTTTCCCAGAGAAGGGGTGGAAGACTGCCAGTGGGAGCTTTGAAGGCAAACAGCAGGAGACTGTAAGTTATATTAGGCTGTAAGCTGTAGAATGTGAGCTCCTTGTGGGCAGGGAACACCTTTCTAACAAACTCCGCTGTATTGTTCTCTCCCAAGCGGTTAGTACAGTTCTCTGCACCCAGTAAGGGCTCAGTAAATACAATTGATTGGTAGGAGATGGGGAAGAAAGCTGTGGGCATGGGGAGGCTGGGAACACTGGCCCTCATGGGCCAGGACATCAGAGCATCTCCGCTCTGTTGTACATCTGGATATAATAATAATAGTAATTTTGGTACTTGTTAAGCGCTTACTATGTGCCAAGCACTGTTCTAAGCACTGGGGGAGATACAAGGTAATTAAATTGTCCCACATGGTGCTCACAGTCTTAATCCCCATTTTGCAGATGAGGTAACTGAGGCCCAGAGAAGTTAAGTGACTTGCCCAAAGTCACACAGCTAAGTGGCGGAGCCGGGATTAGAACCCATGACCTCTGACTTCCAAGCCTGTGCTCTTTCCACTGAGCCACGCTGCTTCTCCATGGCCAGTAGGAAAATCCTTGTGATTTACTCAAAGCCGTGGGATCAATCAGTGGTGATTGAGGCAGTGGGGCCTACTGGATAGAGCACACGCCTGGGAGTCAGAAGGACCTGGGTTATTTCATTCATTCATTCATTCATTCATTGGATTGTATTTATTGAGCACCTGCTGTGTGCAGAGCACTGTACTAAGCGCTTGGAAAATACAGTTCAGCAACAGAGACGATCCCTACCCAACAACAGGCTCAGAACTTAGAAGGGGGAGACAGACAACAAAACAAAGCAAGTAGATAGACATCAATAGCACCAAAATAGATTAATAGAATTATAGATGTTTGCTGTGTGACCTTGGGCAACTCACTTCACTTCTCTGTGCCTCAGTTCCCTCATCTGTAAAATGGGGATTAAGACTGTGAGCCCCATGTGGGGCGGGGCTATGTCCAATCAGAGTAGCTTGTATCTACCCCAGTGCTTAGAACAGTGTTTGGCACATAGTAAGTGCTTAACAAGTACTATTATCAATATTATTATTATTATTTACTATGTTCAGAGTACTGTACTAAGCTCTTAGGCGGACGATACAGACTAGAATGTGCCAAATGTCACCCAGCCCTTTGACCCCCTCAGTTGAGGAGTAGGTAGAGGTAGCTGAAGTTTGGATTCTTGTGGGAGTATTTGGAATTCTCCTCTGAATTTGGTCACACATCTTGGGAAGTCTGTAATTCTGGGCCTGGTTTGCTAACTTTGAAACTCGCCAAAATGAGGGAAAGTGAAAGTTGGCTGAGCTGAAGATGCCGTGCCAGGGTGAAGGATTGGGTGTTGGAGTAAAGTGACCAGATGTCCCAGTTTCAGCAGGACAGTCCCCAAATTTCAGGGGATGTCCCAACACCTACTTCAGTTTCTCGAGAACCAAAATCCTAAAGAGAAGCGGCATGGCGTAATAGAGGGAGCATGGACTTGTGAGTCAGAGACCCTAGGTTTATTCATTCATTCAGTGATATTTACTGAACGCTTACTATGTGCAAATCACTGTATTAAGCACCTGGGAGAGTACATTGGAAAGTTCAGTACAACAGTAAATAGTGACATTTCCTGCCCACCACAAGCACACAGTCTAGCGGGCCAATGATGATCACCATTTGCCACGTGACTGGAACCAGTAATCAATCAATCATATTTATTGAGCGCTTACTGTGTGCAGAGCACTGTACTAAGCGCTTGGGAAGTCCAAGTTGGCAACACATAGAGATGGTCCCTACCCAACAGTGGGCTCACAGTCTAGAAGGGGAAGACAGTGGCTAGAGAAGCAGCGTGGCTCAGTGGAAAAGAGCATGGGCTTTGGAGTCAGAGGTCATGGGTTCAAATCCTGGCTCCGCCAATTGTCAGCTGTGTGACTTCGGGCAAGTCACTTAACTTCTCTGTGCCTCAGTTACACCTCATCTGTAAAATGGGGATTAAGACTGTGAGCCCTCCGTGGGACAACCTGCTCACGTTGTAACCTCCCCAGTGCTTTGCACATAGTAAGCGCTTAATAAATGCCATTAAAAAAAAACTAGTCTGTGTCTCCGGTCACTTTGCTATAGAGTCCACACTTTGCATAAAATGTGAATTTTGGTAGTTTGTTTTTTTAATGGTAAGTGCTTACTATGTGCCAGGCACTGTACTAAACATGGGTATAGATGCAAGTTAATTATGTTAACTTAGAGCTCACAGTCTTAATCCCCATTTTACAGATGAGGTAAATGAGGCACAGAGAAGTCAAGTAACTGGTCTAAGGTCACACAGCAGACAAGTGGCAGAGTGGGGATTCGAACCCAGGTCCTTTTCCCCCCCAGGCCAGTGTTCTGTCCACTAGGTCATGCTGCTTCTGTAAAGAAACACCGAGCGGTAAGGCCAGTTTTGTTTAACAGTATGGTACGGGATGGACTTTCATGGGTTCTGTAGGAGAGTGACTCCAAATGGAGAATAGCAAAGGAATGGGTTTAGCCCAGGACCATTAGAGGTGTACTGTCCAAGCGCTTAGTACAGTCTTCTGCACACAGTAAGGACTCAGTTCAATTCACGATTGAATGAATGCCAGGCCCCTGGAGGAAACCTTGGGCGAATCATTTAGCTTCTCTGTGCTTCAGCTTCTTCATTAGGAAAATGAAGATTCAGTCTCCTCCTGTGTAGACTCTGAGTCCCATCTGGGTCAGGGACTGTTTCCTCCGACCTGATTGTCTTGTAGCTATTCCCCCCGCTTAGTATAGTGCTGAGACTTGAAAGAGGAAAGGGAGGTGATGTGGGAAAGAGACTGAGGGGTTATAAACACACTAATAGAAAGTCTTTGAAGAGCCCAGCTCCGTTACCCGGAAAGATGTCAGAGCAAAGGCAGCATAAAAGGAATTAAGATGAATATTAATGAAAAGCTGTGTTAATGATGCACATTATTCTGAATTAATTAGCAGCAGTTGTTATTTTTACAGAATAGTACCTGCCTGTGAGCCTGGTATTTACAGAATTACCATATCTTTCTTCATGCTTAATTGCATTGTAATCATCTGTCCTCCTGATGGGAAACATTTTCTCAGTATGAAAATGAACCAGCAGTTTCACCCCACCCTCAAAAAGTCTGCTTCTCTATGATCTCATAAAGTCACTTCTCTAATTTCTTCTTTTCCAAGAATGGCAAACCTTTTTATAAGACTGTAAGCTCCCTCTAGACTGTAAGCTCATTGTGGCAGGGAACTTGTCTACCCATTCTGTTGTATTGTTCTCTCCCAAACACTTAGTGCAGTGCTCTGCACACAGAAGGAGCTCAATAAATACCATTCATGAAGATGACGATGATGAAATCCAGTTGAGCAGAATGGCTTTTGGGAACAGAAACCTGGGTCTCCAGGGCTCGATTTTCTCGTCCAGTCTGTAGAAGTCCATTTGGCATGACACTTTCAGTCTTTAGGGAGCTCTGAAGCAAAATTGAGCATTTCTTAAAATAGTCATACCTCGGTTGGATCAAAGATTTCTTTGGCAAGTTTGTTTGGCCGATCCAAAGAGACTGAATGTTTAGCATGGACCGTCCCTTCTAACCACTCCGGGAAGCAGAGTCAGATTTGAGGCCCCTGTCCTATCGCTCTCTCCCAAACCTTTGGTAAAAACATTAAAAAAAAGTTTTCGGTTTTGTACCTCTCCTTCCAGGTCAGCCTAATCTGCCCACGTTTCCAAAGGATTACTTTACAGTTTCTGTCTCCGTCCTGGACAAAATAAGAAGAAGAGAAGTGGGAGGGATTTTAGGCGAGAGCGAAGGGATAATTTCCTGAGAGGGTCGTGATATCCCGGGGCCTGGGAACAAGGCAGGTTCTGGAGTCTTCTTCTTTGGAAGGTCTTTAAAGTAGGAAAGACTCATCTGATGGGCAATTTAAAATATAGGTGGGGGGTGACTTCACTCGGTCCCTCCCACTATCATTCTCCCAGCTATGTTGGCATTGAAATAATTTTAAATATCAACTTTGATCCTGAAAAAATTATACACCTGTGGTTCTGAAATTCTTTTATAGCTGCCTATCTAATAGGCTGCGACCGCCCTCAACTGTGCCAGCCCCTGAAGTAGACGATCCTGTCCTCACCGTTCCGGGACTCTGTTTGTTTCCAGCCAGGGATACCGGTTCCTTGATGTTTCTCTCCTGGGAAGCTTGTTAAAGGCAAACAAAGACTTTCCCAATCCACTGTGAATAGTAAGGAGAGGAATCTGTGGATTTTTACGGCATTTAACTATCTCACGCTGGCCCAGTTTCCATAGAGACCCTATAAATAGGATAAAGTTTTAGTCACGATTTCTCTCAGGAGAGATATTGTGTGTAGTAGCTTGGATTTTGGGTTTCTCAGGATGACCCCTCCACCCTCGGAACCCCTGGTCCAGTATTATTATTGTAATTTTGTATTTAAGTGCTTAATATCAATCAGTGGTATTTATTGAGCACTTACTATGTGCAGAGCACTTTACTAAGTGCTTGGGAGAGTACAATACAATAGAATTAGCAGTCATTCTAATGCTAAGTCATTTTAAGTCAATCTAAGTCATTCTAACAGCTTATGCTGGATACAGTCATTAGGTCAGACACAGTCCCTTTCCCGCAACACAGTTCCTGTCATTCACTCATTCATTCAGTTGTATTTATTCAGTACTTACTGTTTGCAGAGCACTGTACTGAGCGCTTGGGAAAGCACAGTACAGCAACAAAGAGTGACATTCCCTGCGCATCAATATGGAGCCGGAACAGGCTGTCTTCAAGGACATACTGCATTATTCATTCATTCATTCAATCACATATATTGAGCACTTACTGTGTGCAAAGCACTGTACTAAGCGCTTGGAATGTACAAATGGGCAACAGCGACGGTCTCTACCCAACAGTGGGCTCACAGTCTAGAAGAGGGAGACAGACAACAAAACAAAACAAGGAGACAGGTGTCAATACTATCAGAATAAATAGAATTATAGCTATGTACACATAATTAATAAAATAAATTTAGTAAATATGTACAAATAAAAAATAGAGTACTAAATATGTAGAAATATATACAAGTGCTGTGGGAGGGGAAGGGGGTAGGGCAGAGGTGGAGGGGGCAATGCGGAGGGGAGAAGGAGGAGGGGATGAAAAAGTGGGGGCTTAGTCTGGGAAGGCCTCCTGGAGGAGGTGAGCTCTCAGTAGGGCTTTGAAGGGAGGAAGAGAGCTAGCTTGGCAGATGTGAGGAGGGCGGGCGTTCCAGGCCAGAGGAAGTACGTGGGCCGGGGGTCGACGGCGGGACAGATGAGAACGTGGCACATTGAGGAGGTTAGCGGCTGCAGAGGAGCGGAGTGTGCGGGCTGGGCTGTAGAAGGAGAGAAGGGAGGTGAGGTAGGAGGGGGCGAGGTTCTGACAGCCCATGAGGCTCTTGCCTCATGTTGGACAACTTTGGGCACAAAGGGAGGGACCGTGGTCCCGGGCAAGTGAGGCAGCTGGAAAACCTTTGCACAGATAGAATATTCCATACCCGGGGACTACTACGCTCCTGCAAGAATAAAAGTACTGCCCAAATAAGCTCGTTGTGGGCGAGGAATTTGTCTGTTGTTATATTGTACTCTCCCAAGTGCTTAGTACAGTGCTCTGCACACAGTAAGCGCCCAACAAATACGATTGACTGACTAGAAATCCCATAAGTGTCCAACATCAGCTGCCTCATCATGACCTCCCTTTTGGGTCCCCTCCCCCCACCCTCACATCCCCATCGTGGAAGTCAGGGTTGGCCCAAGCTGAACTGGATCAGTCAATAAATGGTATTTATTGAGCACCTACTATGCACAGAGCACTGTAATAGGCGTTTAAGAGAGTACAATATAACAGAATTAGCAGACACGTTCCCTGCCCAAAACGACTTTATGGTCCAGAGAGATCCTAATAAGAATGATAGTCAGGCTAGATAAATCAATCAGTAATATTTATTGAGTGCTTACTATGTGCAGAGCACTGTACTAAGCGCTTGGGAGAGAACAATACATGTCTCTGCTTGGCTTCTAAGTGGATTGGGTCAGGCTGAACGAGGCCCTGAAATGTCAGTCTAGTCAGTTTTCTAATATCCAGTCTCTGGTGGGGATAGTACAGGAAAGGAGTTTTAAGTCACCCTGAGAGGGTTTGCAATTGTCTAAGGCTCATGTTCCACGTGGAAACAGCAGAACCATTGATACCTTTGGAAGGCGATTGATTCGGTTTGACCTCACCGAGCGTACCTAGTAGCCCAGAACTGGCTAATTTTAACCCCAGGACTTGCTGTTTACAAGATTTAGCTTGCACTTCCCCATTTCTTCTCATTTTTAGTGTTTCTGAGTAGGATACTGAAGATTAAATAGGGAGGATTAGATTGCAGCAAGGAGCAGTTCAGGAAGCCCTAAAGAAGAACTCTGACAATCAAGAAAAGGCCATTAATGGAGGTTGTAGAGTTTACACCCCCGAAGATCCTTAAAAAATGAGATTAGACTCCAGTTTGCCCCGAATAGTTCTGATACTCATCTGCTTGGAGGCAGGGGGATAGATCTACTACTCAGGGGCTAGGTAGCTCATCTGGGCACCTAAAAGGTTTTCTCTGTCTTGGGGAAGAAAGGGAAACAACACCATGGAAGAAGGAGTGACATTTAATTTCTGGAGCTCAATCATCAGAGCAGGTGGTACTTTTCGATGCATCAGCAGCTGAGAGTCCCCCAACCTAGCTAGTCACCATGGTTTTTCACACTTGCAAAACTTGTGGGCTGGGTGTTTGGAGGTTGGTATTTTTTCTTTGATCCTCTAAAGCTGATTTTTTGTGGATCCTGTTTCGCTTCGGCATTCTTTTTTTTTATGGCATTTGTTAAGAACGTACTATATGCCAGCCAATAAACTCAACAGTGGGATAGACACAAGGTAACCTTATTGGACACAGTCCCTGTCCCACATAGGGCTCACAGTTTTAATCCCCATTTCACAGATGAGGTAACTGAGTACCAGAGAAGTGAAGTGATTTACCCATGGTCATGCGGCAGAAAAGTGGATTAGAACTCAGGTTTTCTGAATCCCAGGCCTGTGATCTTTCCACTAGGCCATGCCACTTCTTATTCTAGCCTGTGTTGTCCTCCATTTGTTGTTAATAATAATAATATATGTTAAGCACTTACTATGTGCCAGGCACTGTACTAAGCGTTGGGGTGGATACAAGTAAATCAGGTCGGACACAGTCCTTGTCCCTCATGGGGCTCACAGTCTTAATCCCCGTTTTGCAGATGAGGTAACTGAGGCCCAGAGAAGTGAAGTGACTCCTCCAAGGTGACACAGCAGGCAAGTGGGGGAACCAGATTAGAATCTACAACCTTGAGAAGCAGCGTGGCTCAGTGGAAAAGAGCCCGGGCTTTGGAGTCTCAGAGGTCATGGGTTCAAATCCCGGATCCGCCAACTGTCAGCTGTGTGTTTTTGGGCAAGTCACTTCACTTCTCTGTGCCTCAGTTACCTCATCTGTAAAATGAGGATTAAGACTGTGAGCCCTCCGTGGGACAACCTGATCACCTTGTAACCTCCCCAGCACCTTGCACATAGTAAGCGCTTAATAAATGCCATCATCATTTTTATTATTATTATTCTGACTCCCAGCCCTGTGCTAAGTCCACTACGCCATGCTGCTTCTTGTTACATTTGCCTCTCATACATCACTGAACGCCCATTTTAGTTTCCGATTATAATCCCTTCATTTTCTAGTTCCTTTATTCCCAAAGCCCTTTCCTAGCTCTGACATATGTATTACTCTATTTTACTTGTACATGTTTATTCGGTTTATATGTTTTGTTTTGTTGGCTGTCTCCCCCTTCTAGACTGTGAGCCCGCTTTTGGGTAGGGACCATACCTATATGTTGCAAACTTGTACTTCCCAAGCGCTCAGTACAGTGCTCTGCACACAGTAAGCACTCAATAAATACGATTGAATGAATGAATGAATGAATCTCATGTATCCTCAAAAACGTCTTGTGAAAAAGATTGGGTCAGGGATGTTTCTCCCGGGAGAAACCTTCCTTAGTCTGAGTTAAGAATCTTGCCCAAGGCCAGATTCCTCTTGCCCAAGGCCGGATCACATCACTGAACTGGAACCCATGTCTCAGCAGCCTGGACTCTCTCCATCAAACCTCGTTGCCTACAATTCTCTATTGAAGTTCACTAATGCAGCGTGGCTCAGTGGAGCAGCATGGCTCAGTGGAAAGAGCCCGGGCTTTGGAGTCAATCGTCATGGGTTCAAATCCCAGCTCCGCCAATTGTCAGCTGTGTGACTTCGGGCAAGTCACTTCTCTGTGCCTCAGTTACTTCGTCTGGAAAATGGGGATTGACCGTGAGCCCCCTGTGGGACAACTTGATCACCTTGTAACCTTCCTAGTGCTTAGAACAGTGCTTTGCACATAGTAAGCACTTAATAAATGCCATCATTACTGTTATTATTATTAATTAGTCAGTAGTGTTTATTAAGCCCCTGACTGGGTGCTGAGCTTGTGTTAAGTGCTTGGAAGAAAACAGTGGAATTCAAGAGAAGCAGCGTGGCTCAGTGGAAAGAGCACGGGCTTGGGAGTCAGAGGTCATGTGTTCAAATCCTGGCTCTGCCACTTGTCAGCTGTGTTACTTTGAGCAAGATACTTAACTTCTCTGTGCCTCAATTACCTCATCTGTAAAATGAGGCTTTAGACTGTGAACCCCACGTGGGACAACCTGATCACCTTCTATCCTCTCCAGTGCTTTGAACATAGTAAGCACTTAACACATGCCATTATTATTATTATTATTAATATTAAATCATGGCCTCCATCTGCGGGAGAGTTTACAGTCTACCAGTGGAGGTGGACCCGGAGTAATTCCAGTTGGGTGGAAAGAGAGAATCAAAAGGTGAATATATTCATTCAGTCAGTCATATTTATTGAGCACTTACTGTGTGCAAAGCACTATGTAAAGCACTTACGGGGTCAGTCCTTCCCTATCTGGGTGCCAAGCACTGTGCTAAGTGCTTAGGAGAATATAGCGGAATTAAAAGCATGAACACTGTCTTCAGGGAGCTTTCAATCTAGCAATTGAGATGGACCCAGAATAATTGCCCTGGGTCCTTTGAGCCCGTTGTTGGGTAGGGACCATCTCTACATGTTGCCGACTTGTACTTCCCAAGCAGTTAGTACAGTGCTGTGCACACTAATCGCTCAATAAATATGATTGAATGAGTGAATGAATGAGTTGCAGATGGGTGGAAGGGAAGAATCAAAAGGTGAATATGTGGGAACAGCCCTCTCCGGAGCCCAGAGCCGAGCAGGATGAGGTGTCCATCCCATCTGCTTAGACGCTGAGGTTAGAAAGACTCAGGAATCCTGGGATCTGGGCCATGGCTTCCATTGCTGATTGCTCCTTTCCTTCCTTTGGTCTGTTGAGTTCCTCTTTCCCCCTCTCTTCCTCTCCCTTCCCCCTTCTCCCAAGAATTAAATTCAGCAATGGCGGTGAGCACTCTGTTCCTGTAATGATAGGGCACCAGCCTCACTCTATCCTTGTCTGTCACTGAACCGCGGCCTGGGTCTCGATGTATGGTCGGCACTGGCAGCACGCCGTTGCCCCATCACAGTCCGGAGGGCCAGGCGGAGGAGTTTTGAGACACCAGCCGGCAGCCTTGCCGACGTCCCCGTCATCAGCGGGCTACGGCTGCCTGGCTCTGTCGGGTCCCCTCGGCCTTTCGGGATCAGGGCAGTAGCTGGAGGCTCCCAGGCTCGAGGCGCATCAACGGGCCAAATCTGTGATACGATAGGTTCAGCGTGGTGAAGGCAAGGGCTGCTGTTGGGCCAGGGTTCTAATCCCAGTTCCGCCACTGGTCTGCCATGTGACCTTGGGAAAGACACTTCAGTTCTCTTTGCCTCAGTTTCCTCATCTGTAAAATGGGGATTCAGACTGTGAGACTGTGAGCCCACTGTTGGGTAGGGACTGTCTCTATATGTTGCCAACCTGTACTTCCCAAGCGCTTAGTACAGTGCTCTGCACACAGTAAGCACCCAATAAATACGATTGATTGATTGAGCTCCATGTGGGGCAGGGACTTACATATCCGGGCACTTAGTGGAGTCATTTATTTATATTAATGTCTGTCTCCCCCTCTAGACTGTAAACTCGTCGAGGGCAGGGAATGTGTCTATTTACCTAGTGGATAGAGCATGGATCTGGGAATCATAAGGGCATGGGTTCTTATCCCGGCTTCGCCACTTGTCTGCTGTATGACCTTTGGCAACTCTCTGTGCCTCAGTCACCTCATCTGTAAAATAGGGATTAAGACTGTGAGCCCCACGTGGGGACAAGGACACTGTCCAATCCGATTTGCTTGTATCCACTCCAGTGCTTAGAACAGTGCCTGGCACATAGTAAGTGTTTAACAAGTACCATCATTATTATATTGTATTCTCCCAAGCTCTTAGTATAGTGCTTTGCACACAGTTAGCGCTCAGTAAATACGAGTGAGTGAGTGAATGAATGAATGAATGACTATAATGCCTGGCCCATAGTAATTGCTTAACAGATTCCATTTTTTAAAAAGTCCTCTGAATCCCAGGCCTGTGGTCTTTTTAGTAGGCCCCACTGTTTCCCTAGATCCTGAGGATAGGACCCAAAGCATTTATCTGCCCACAAACTGTGAACTAAGTGGCAAAGCTAAATTCTTCTTGAGCCTCAGCTATTCTCTGGTGTGGGGAGGGCTCTTTGAAAGCCAACCCGACACAACTACTGGATTCTAGTTAGTACATTAGTACCAGGAAGCAGTTATAGCCAGAAAGACCTCTTATGGCATTTGTTACGTACTTACTACGTGCTAGGCACTATACTGAACAATGGGGTGGATACAGTCAAATAGCCCCTTGTCACAAATGGGGCTCACAGTCTCAATCCCCATTTTACAGATGAGACAACTTGAGGCACAGAGAAGTAAAGTGACTTGCCTAGGGCCACATTGCAAACGAGTGGCGGAGCTGGAATTAGAACCCATGACCTTCTTACTCCCAGGCTTATGATCTATCCACTACGCCACGCTGCTTGCATCTTCTACAGATGCCTCGCTTTCGGTCCAGGAGCAACCGAGGCCTGGGCAGAGTCTGGCTCAGCAGGCACAACGCGATGATCTTTGAGATAAATTCCCTACAGCAGCTTGCTACACAATGGCCTGTGTGATCTCGTCCAAGTGTTGTGACTCCAAATGGCCATGACCCTTTTCTAAGTGGGGCTGCTTTGTTGACGGTCTCCAGCCGGGTGGGAGAGAGGCAACTTCGCAGATGGGGTGGCCCGGGGTTAAACTGGGGGTCCCTGAGAATGGTGCCCCCCCCCGCCACCCATCCTGCTGGAAAGCAGTGTGGCCTAGTGGTAAAAGCTTGGGCATGGAGATCAGACAACCTGGGTTTTCATCCTAGCTCTGCCACTTGCCTATTGTGTGTCCCTGGGCAAGTCACTTAACTCCTCCATGCCTCAGTTCCCTCATCTGAAGAAATGGGGATTAAGACCGTGAACCCCATGTGGTACAGGGACTGTGTCCAACTGGATTAACTTGTATGTACCCCAGCGTTTAGGACAGTGCTTGATACATAGTAAGCGCTTAACAAATACCATCATCATCGTAGTAAGCGCTTAACAAGTACCATAAATGCCACTATCATTCTGAGGTCCAGGGAGAAAAGCCGCTCAGTGCTCTGGTTTCCTCTCCTTGCTCTTTCCCGGGTTCATTCATGCAGTCGTATGTATTGAGCCCTTACTGTGTACAGAACACTGTACTGAGTGCTTGGGAGAATTTCCATTCATTCAGTCATATGTTTTGAGCCCTTGTTTTTCTATAATGGCATTTATTAAGCGCTTACTATGTGCAAAGCACTGTTCTAAGCGCTGTGGAGGTTACAGAGTGATCAGGTTGTCCCGCGGGGGGCTCACAGTCTTAATCCCCATTTTACAGATGAGGTAATGAGAAGTTAAGTGACTTGCCCAAAGTCACACAGCTGACAATTGGCGGAGCTGGGTTTTGAACTCACAACCTCTGACTCCAAAGCCCGTGCTGTTTCCACAGAGCCACGCTGCTTCTCCCTTAATATGTGCAGAACACTGTACTAAGTACTTGGAAGAATTTCCATTCACTCAGTCGTAGCTGTTGAGCCCTTACTATGTGCAGAACACTATACTAAGTGCTTGGGAGAATTTCCATTCATTCAGTCGCATGTATAGAGCCCTTACTATGTGCAGCACACTATACTAAGCGCTTGGGAGAATTTCCATTCATTCAGTCGTATGTATTAAGCCCTTACTGTGCGCAGAACACTGTACCAAGCGCTTGGGAGAATACAATGCAAAAATAAACAGACACATTCCCTGCCCACAATGAGCTTACGGTCGATTCTGTGTCCTGCTCCCACCCACTCATTTCGTCTTCCTCCCTCCTAGAAAATCCAGCAGCTCTCCGAGGGCTCCATGTTCGGCCACGGCCTGAAGCACCTGTTCCACAGCCGCCGGCGGTCCCGGGAGCGGGAGCACCAGACGAGCCAGGACTGTCAGCTCCCGCAGCAGCACCCCGGCGCGTCGGACCACGACTCTCCCGACGAGAAGGAGCGCTCGCCGGAGATGCACCGCGTCTCCTACGCCGTGTCCCTGCATGACCTGCCCGCCCGGCCCACCGCCTTCAACCGGGTGCTGCAGCAGATCCGCTCCCGCCCCTCCATCAAGCGGGGTGCCAGCCTGCACGGCGGCGGGGGCGGGGGCGGGGGCCGCCGCCCCAAAAGCAGCTCCCTGGAGCCCCAGAGGGGCAGCCCCCACCTGCTCCGCAAGGCCCCGCAGGACAGCAGCCTAACCGCCATCCTACACCAGCACCAGGGCCGGCCCCGCTCCTCCTCCACCACCGACACCGCCCTGCTCCTGGCCGAGGGCGGCAGCGTCTACTTCCTCGCCGAGGAGACGGAGGGGCTCCTGGACAAGGTAAGGCCCGGGCCGGAGGGTGGGGGGTCAGCATCGATGGAGAGCATCCGCTTGGGGCCCTTGCCCACAGGAAGGGCTCAGTGATGATGATGATGGCATTGTGTTAAGCGCTTACACTGTTCTAAGCGCTGGGGGAGAATACAAGGGGATCAGGTGTCATCGTCATCATCATCAATCGCATTTATTGAGCGCTTACTGTGTGCAGAGCACTGCACTAAGCGCTTGGGAAGTACAAGTTGAGAACATATAGAGACAGTCCCTACTCAACAGTGGGCTCACAGTCTAAAAGGCGGAGACAGAGAACAAAACCAAAAATACTAACAAAATAAAATAAATAGAATAGATATGTACAAGTAAAATAAATAAATAAATAGAGTAACAAATGTGTGCAAACATATACATATATACAGGTGCAGTGGGGAAGGGAAGGAGGTAAGATGGGGGGATGGAGAGGGGGATGAGGGGGAGAGGAAGGAAGGGGCTCAGTCTGGGAAGGCCTCCTGGAGTAGGTGAGCTCTCAGTAGGGCCTTGAAGGTGTCCCACGTGGGGCTCACAGTCTTCATCCCCATTTTGCAGATGAGGGAACTGAGGTTCAGAGAAGTTAAGTGACTTGCCCGAGGTCACACAGCAAACATGTGGCGGAGCCGGGATTTGAACCCATGACCTCTGACTCCCAAGCCCGGGCTCTTGCTGCTGAGCCACGCTTCTTCTCATACATACGACTACATACAAGTGAATGAATGGAAATTCTCCTAAGCACTCAGTACAGTGTTCCGCACACAGTAAGGGTTCAGTACATACGACTGAGTGAATGAACCCGGGACCTGGAGAGAGGGACGGGGGAAGGAGGAGAGACACGGTTCCTGCCCTCAATGAGCAGGCAGTCTAGTGAGGGAGATGGGACTGACAGATACACTCGCGTGAAGCTAGACCGATTTGCTACTACATCAGAGAACTAAATGACACACAGATGGAAAGAGCAAACGAGAGAGAGAGGAGAGCGTGGGTGTGTGTGTGGCCCTGGAACGATTGGTGTGATGGTTCGTTGCAACAGAGACACTTTTCATAAAGCTTTGAAGGAGGGGAAAAGACACTGTTGAGTTTGGGGGATGGCATTTCAGATGAAGGGAATGGAGGGGCAGCAGCAGTGTGGCTTAGTGGAGGGAGCCCAGCCTGAGAGTCAGAGGACTTGGATTCTAATCCCGGCCTCGCCACTTACCTGTTTTATGACCTTGGGCAAGTTACTTAATTTCACTGGGCCTCAGTTCCATCATCTACAAAATGGGGATTCAATACCAGTTCTCCCGCCTACTTAGACTTTGAGCCCCACGTGGGACTTTAACATCTTGTTTCTTCCCCAGTGCTTAGTGTCATAGTTGGCATGTAGTAAGTGCTGAACAAATACCACAATTAATATTAGAAGCACAGGATCAGGGATTTTAGTGAGTTCCTTCCACCTTGAGCTGTGGATCTTTCTTAGCTACTCATTATTTCATAGTATAACCAGGTGGTAAGGCACTTACCTGGAGCACAGTAAAATGCCCAGGATCAAAGAGCAGCAGACGAGGATCTCGGCCTCCACGAAGGAAGAGACCATTTGGCGTCACCTTCTATTGATTGTAGAGGAACGTTCTTAGCTGCCAAAGGAGATCAGAAAAGTTGGAGAAGGCGTGGAGTGAGCAGTGATGTTGACAGATGTCACCGATGGTACTAACTGCTGGAAATATTGATGGACTTGTGAAAATTGGAGTGATTTGGGGACTCTCGACAGCAAGGGTGAACTGGGAAGTTTTCTTCCAGATACTGCCCCGTGTTATCCCTAGAAGGGCTGGCTGGGACAGGAGGCTTCTACCCATTTTACAAAGGGTAAAATTGATCCGGAAAGAAGGTAAATGAGTTGCTCAAAGTCAGAGCGTTTTGAGCATTTTGGACCCTCGGCAGACCAAAAGCTCCTTGTGGGCAGGAATCATGTCATGGTAGAATCATGTCTACCATGCTTCTACGTGGGAAGCAGCGTGGCTGAGTAGAAAGAGCCCGGGCTTGAGAGTCAGAGCTCATGGGTTCTAATCCCGGCTCCGCCACATGTCTGCTGTGTGACCTTTGGCAAGTCACTTAACTTCTCTGAGCCTCAGTGACCTCATTTGTAAAATGGGGATTAAGACTGTGAGCCCCACATGGGATGACCTGATCACCTTGTATCCCCCCCAGTGCTTCGAACAGTGCTTTGCACATAGTAAGCGCTTAACAAATGCCATCATTATTATTATTATTACCAACTCTGTCGTACTGTACTTTCCCAAATGTTTAGTTTGGTGGTCAGCACACAGTAAGCGCTCAGTGAACACCATTGTTTGATTCAGCCCAATACTCTCGGCCTTCCGATACCTAGAGGGGGTAATGGGTCTGATTATTCACCTGACAAGGAGGCCCTGGCCAGGACAGCAGCTGGTTTCTGTTCAGCCCCGGAGGATGCTTGGTTAATACGAGCGCATGGGCAGCTGGTTAAGCCCTCTGGTCCTTGGGCATGAATAGAAGGTATTCTTCTTGCTTGTAAATAGAGCAGCACATGCTGTCTTCAATCTCCATCTATTACTAACATCTATTTTTAATTCATAAGCTTCCCCTGCCCCCCACCCTCTTCTCCATTGTTCTAACCTCCCCAGCTGGCTTTGTGGCCGGAGCTGGCCTAGCTCGGCTGTTGCGTTACCTCATGCCACGGCTGCCAGCTTCCCGCCTGCTCACGGGAGCCAGGTGGCCACTGGCCAGCCACCGGTTGGCCACCAGTCAGCCTTGAGCTCTGCTGGGAGGAGGGCACCGGGCCCCTCGCGGGATGGAGATGGTGCCGAGGGGGCTCAGGCTGCCAGCAGAAGAAATTCTCAGGCGACCTTAGCGGCTTGATGTGGAGAAGTCGCAGAAGTCTCGTCTGCACCGCAGTGCCGGATGATTTGGGAAAGAGCTAGAGAATTCAGGGGTGGTCTCTGTACCACTCCTGGGCCAATGAGGATCACTATGTCCCCTCCTCTCCCTGCTCTCATCCTTCTCTCCTCTTCTTCCCTTTTCCTTCCCTCCCCCCTTCCCTTCCTCCTTCTCCCTCCCTTTCTCTGCCTCCAACTTCCTGCCTCCCTCTTCTCCCTCCCTTATGCATATCCTTCTGCTCCACTACTTTCCCTATCATTAATTTATTTGAATATCCATTCATTTAATCGTATGTATTGAGCGCTTACTGTGTGCAGAGCACTGTACTAAGCACTTGGGAAGTACAAGTTGGCAACGTATAGAGACGGTCCCTACCCAACAACCGGCTCCCATGAGACTGTAAGCCCCTTGAGGGCAGGGGATGCATCTACTGACTCTCTTGTATCATACTCTTCCAAGCACTTAGTACAGTGCCCTGCACACAGTAAATGCTCAATAAATAAATAAATGAGGCCTCGATTGAAGGCCTCATTTCCCTTCCATACTGTCCCCCTGCTGCTGGGGCCTTCTAATAGCTGGAGGGAGCATAGCAAAAGAAGTTAAGTGGGGAGGAGGAGAAGAGTTGTAATTTCCTCTCACACACCTGAGCACCACATAAACCCTTCTAAACTCTTGGGAAAAGTGGGGATTGAGCCAGCGAAGCTCAGGGGACTGAATGGCAACGCAGAATCATATAGGTTGTGGGTTTTGATTCTCTCATGGTCCACTGAAATGCTGTGCGATGCTGGATGATTCTCTGTCCCTCTCTTGGTCTTCCTGTCCTCCCTCCTCCAGTGAAATAGAGAGTGAATAATGCCCTCCCTGGGATGGCAAGGAGGATGAATGAGATAATATAGGGGAAACACCCGCAGCTCAGAAAGGGACTGGATAAATCAAAATTATAACAATCGATAATGCTGGAGTAATGCTCATTTGTTGGGGATTAGTGAATGGAAGTCCTGATTTTCTTCCCTTAACAACAGAGGGCCAGTCGGGGTGTGGGGGGCGGGTGTGGTCTGTCACTCAGAGTTAATAATAATAATAATAATAATGTTGGTATTTGTTAAACGCTTACCATGTGCCAAGCACTGTTCTAAGCACTGGGGTAGATACAAGGTAATCAGATTATCCCACGTGGGGCTCACAGTCTTCATCCCCATTTTACAGATGAGGGAACTGAGGCCCAGAGAAGTGAGCTGACAAGTGGCAGAGCCGGGATCAGAACCCACGACCCCTGGCTCCCCAGCCCGGGCTCTTTCCACTGAGCCATGCTGCTCTGAGCGCTTGCTGTGGGCCACGCACTGTACTAAGCACTGGCAAGGACCAATATGAGCATATCAGACACAGCTCTTGTCTCATGGGGACGGGAGAACAGCTGTCTTATCTATGTTTTCACCGATGAGGAAACCAGGGCACAGCGCCATCCAGTGACCAACCCAAGGTCACACAGCAAGCCAGTGCCAGAACCAGGATTAGAACCCGGGTCTCCTGGCAGCCAGGCCTGTTCTCTTTCCACTAGGCCTCACTGCTTTTCTGTTGGCATGGGTTTGTTCCTGCTGCCCTGTGCCTGGATTCTGGGAAGCCCCAACCCCTTTTCATCATCCTCACGTGAGTGCTATCTCCAGGGCCAGACCGAGAGCCCAGAGAGGCTTTCCTTAGGGGAGAGAACCCAGCTCTCCTCGCCCTTGCCCCGCCTCCAACCCTCCTCCCCCTCCATCTCAGACAAGATTTCCCTTCTGCCTTGGCACTGAAAAACAGCCATGTTTTCATTGAGGGACAGAGCGTGGGGGCCAGGGGCCCTTGCCAAGCAGAGGCTGAGATCTTGGTGATGGTGCAGCACCGTCACCCTCTTGCCCTCCCCTTCTGCCCACCAAGTTGTTTGTGTTTCTGGGAGCGTGCCAGGAAGGGTGGGGCCACCTCCCCCTCAAGCTGTTTTCAAACTATTTCAGTCATACGGGTGGTGGCACGGGGGAACAGGGGCACTGGGCCATATTACTCCTCTCTAAGCCTGGCTTACAGGGGGGATTCTGAATCCTCTCTGTCCATGGCCCAGATTGTGCCTTCAGCTGCCTGGAGGCAGGGAGCTGGTCCAGGTGACCTCCTGAGGTTTCTCCCAGCTCCAGGAGTCTAAACAGCAACTTAGTCTGCCCGGTGATTAAGGCAAGGAGAGATCTGAGGATATGCATCCTGCCAAGCCATTGGGAGGTCCCAGCCCCAACCTCATTCTCTGGCTGGGTAAATGCCAAGGTTTTGGTCCTGAACGGGACTAGCATACTGAGATAACGGGACAATCCCCGTAGGCCGTACCCTTCGTAGGCCATGGGACAGGCCGGCGGTCAGCCAGGGCAGGCCGAGACATGAGAGATGGCGGGTGGGCTGCAGGGGTGATTTTATCTTCCTTAAAACACCCACCCCTCTTCCCCCATCCCCCACCGTTGGGTCTTCACTCCCAGAGAAGAGTCACACCAGCAGCGATTTCCCCGTAATGGTCTCCGAACCTGGCCACCCTGTTCTGTCCAGCTGGGTGGAAATCTCCATCTGCTGCCCAAGAGATGCCTCAGTTCTAATCCTGGATCTAACCTTGCCCCTATGCCAGCTCCCCCTCTCCCTGCCCACCTGTTCCCTCCCTGCCCATCACCTCTAGATGCCGAGGAGACCAGCATTGTGCTGGGGGAAGGGAGATTCAGCAACAGCCTCCTGGCTCCCTCCTTCCCCTCTCCCCTTCCCTCCTTTCTCCCCTTCCTCCCTCCCCACCTGAGCAGTACCCAGCTGGGTACTGGGCACAGGCAGAAGGGGAGGGAGCAGGAGAAAAGGCAAAAAACCTCCGACCCTGCCCATAAGGGGCTTTAGTTCTCAGAGGACATATTCTCAGGGAGACATGCTGAGAAGTTTGGATGCCTGCCAAACCCAGATCCGTGAAGTGGGAAAAGGAAGATGGGCTGCGGTTTTCTCCGCCTGTTGCTATTTTGTTTTAATGGGTGATTTCTCTCCTGTGGAGTAGATGTGTGGGCATAGTGTAGGAAGAAAGGAGACGGAGAGCAGGAGACTGAAAGGCGGGAGAAAGCGGAAGATGAACTGGCAGCAGCATCTGCTTGTCATCATCATCATCATCATCATCAATTGTATTTATTGAGTGCTTACTGTGTGCAGAGCACTGTACTAAGTGCTTGGGAAGTACAAGTTGGCAACATATAGAGACAGTCCCTACCCAACAGTGGGTTCACAGTCTAAAAGGGGGAGACAGAGAACAAAACCAAACATACTAACAAAATAAAATACATAGAATAGATATGTACAAATGAGATAAATAAATAAATAAATAGAGTAACAAATATGTACAAACATATATACATATATACATGTATGTGTGCATGCTTGTGAAGTGAATGGTGAAACACATGCATTGCTGGACATACAGAATAACATTCTTTCGGTTCAAGAAATCAAATTCCTTCTTTATCCTCTGTCCCGGAGTTCTGCCTGCCGAATCCCATACGCAACCCCCCAACATACACATACATACACACACCTGCCTCTCCCTGGCTCTACGTTTTCCCCGGCTGTCCTCAGCAAGAGTCAGGAAAGCAACATGGAAACCAGTCTCCGGAATCATCAGGACTCCCCCCGTTCCCTCCCCAGGCTTGGACTGGCTCTCTTTGAGCTGAGTGGATTAGCAGCTCTT
This sequence comes from Tachyglossus aculeatus, assembly GCF_015852505.1. NCBI lineage: Eukaryota > Metazoa > Chordata > Mammalia > Monotremata > Tachyglossidae > Tachyglossus > Tachyglossus aculeatus. Next base: position 25,727,948 of record NC_052072.1, on the reverse strand, counting down.
CGTTAATTTAACAACTCACAGTCCTCTCCGTTTCTGAGAGGCCTTGAAGCTCAAGCCGGCACTCTGCCATTCCGATGTTGAAGAGCTCTCACAGTCAGAAAGTTGTTTCTTAAATCTAACTTGAATCTCTTGCAGCGAAAGCCCGTTGCAGTGGAAGGGGCTGTGTTCTCGCAGAACAGACTCCTGAGATTGAGTCTTTCCTCTCAAAACACCCTGTCCCTCTCCTCCAAAGATACACTGTTCTCAGCAGAAACTGAGGGTTTGGGCGAGAAGTTAAGGTTTCAAGGAGCCACGTAAATTGTGCAAATTCTTAGATTGTGCACCCCCTGAGTGACAGGAACCACCTTGTGTATACTCTACCAGCATTTAGAATAGTGCTCTGTACACAGTAAGCATTGAATAAATACTGTTACTGCTAAAGATATTCATTGAGCACCATTTGGGTGCAATGCACTGTACTGAACCCATGAGAAAGTACAACAGAAACATAGCATCTTTCCTGAGCTTACATTCTAACAAGAGGCAGACAAAACATATTTATCAAAAGGGAAATCTGAATAAATAAACTGACTTTACAATTGATCAGACTTTTAATCCTAAATTCTAAGGGAGGGTATAAATGAACAGCTCTATAAGTGCTAGAGATGGCTGACAGGTGAAGGAGACCTGAGCTGTTGGGAATAGTTTGGCAAGACTCATTGAGGGCTTTTTTATGATCATTATTATTAATGGTATTTGTTAAACACTTACTGTAGGCCGGCCACTGTACTAAGTGCGGGGGTAGATACAAGCTAATCAGGTTGGACACGGTCCATGTCCTTCATGGGGCTCACAGCTTTAATCCCGATTTTACAGCTGAGGCCCAGAGAATTTAAGTGATTTGCCCAAGGTCACAGAGCAGACATGTGGTGGAGCGGGGAGTAGAACCCATGTTCTCCGTCTCCCAGGCCTGTGCTTTTTCCGGGACTTGGAAGGTGGGGGAAGCTGAGGTCTGCTGGGTGGCTATGGAGAGTGTGGAAGAACAGCACGCAGGTGGAGGCGGAGGCAGGGGAATTATGAGTGAGGTACTAGTAGAAGGTTGGTTCAGGATGGGTGAAGAAAGTGAGCTGGAGAGTACTGGGTGAGGAGGGGTGATGTGTAAAATGAGAAGGGCTGGCAGAGAGGTTTTGTTCCAGCACTGTGAGAGCCACCCCCAGGTCTGTTTCCCTGCCCTCTGGGATGGGGGCTCTCCCCAGCACCAAGGACCACCTTTATCCCTGGGGCGGGGGGCACTAGTCAGATGGAGTGAGTGAGTAAACCTGCTGGCTCAGCATGGCACAGCAGCCTCCTTAAGAAAGATTGAGAGTAATCCGTGCCGACTTGTTGGCTTTAGATAACTGCTGGGCCTCCCCGAAGCAGAGTTGTTTACTACTCAAGTTTGCTGAGTCCTTAGTGTTGTTTCCATTTTCCCTTCTGAGTCTGTTGGTTGTTGTTTCTCTTTTCCTCTGAGAAGGGGAGGGAGAGGGCCATTCTGCCAATGATGGTCTTGGGCTGAGGCCATAGGCCCCTTGAAGATTTTTTCCCAGAAGAAAAGGCTGAAAAGCCCTGGCCAAGATGCAGGGAGGAGGAAATTGAGGCACAGAACCAGCCAATTGATGGCCTGCTCAGGGTCTGGCTGAGATGTTGTAGTTGAGCCTCATTCATTCAGTCAGTCAGTCATATTTATTGAGCGCTTACTGTGTGCAGAGCACTGTACTAAGCGCTTGGGAAGTACAAGGTGGAAACATAGAGGCGGTCCCTACCCAGTAATGGGCTCACTGTCTAGAAGGGGGAGACAGACAACAAAACAACACATATTAACAAAATAAAATAAATAGAATAGTAAATATGTACAAGTAAAATAGTGTAATAAATCTGTGCAGACATATACAGGTGCTGCGGGGAGGGGAAGGAGGTAGGGCAGGGGCAGTGGGGAGCTGGGGGAGCCGGAATGACCCCATCCTCCTTGAGGGTGGGTAGCTACGTGTGAATCTCCATGACAACAGAAAGTGATGCCATTTTGGAAATGGGAAGGCCTCCTCACCCCTTTCTCAATCAATCAGTGGTATATACTGAGCACTTATTATGTGCCGAGCACCGTACTAAGCCCTTGGGAAAGTCCAATAAAACAGACATGTTCCCTGTCCATCAACGCTTAGAACAGTGCTTCAGCACTTAGAGCAGTGCTTTGCACATAGTAAGCGCTTAACAAATACCATCATTATTAATAAGCTTACAGTCTAGAGGGTGAAAGACATTAATATAAAAAAATAAATACATTATCTCCCTGAGTCTGGCTGCCCCGCTCCAGCTCAGGGTCCTGTGGGTTTCCCTGTCCAAGGATGGCAGGTGCGTCTCGGGATTGGAATGCTAGCAATACTGGATGGGGATTGGGGTTCTGCCCCCCAGGTCCAAACAGGGGACCTGGGGGGTACATTGTCCTCTGGACCTGGCCACATCCTCAAGAAGTGAAATGTGACCCTCCCAGATTCTTGTTTCCAAGATGAGGCAGTGGAAATGCTATCAACTGATCCTGTCTTCTCCCTTTCAGTAGGCGATGATAGGACTTCTTTGTTAATTGTCTTCTGGAACTGAATAGTTTGAAGTGCGGATGCACACACACACACCACACCACCCCCGACCCCCACCACCCCCAATTCCCCCTGCCCCCAGGTTTTAGGAGCCTCTAGACTGTGAGGCCCTCTAAACTGAGCTTATTGTGGGCAGGGAATATGTCTGTTGTTGTATTAGACTCTCCCAAGCTCTTAGTATGGTGCTTTGCACGCAGTAAGAGCTCAATAAATATGATCGAATGAATGAATGAACCTGCCCAGCCATGGGAAGTGGCACTTCCATTGGAGGACAAAACGAGGAACCAACATTGGATTCCAGAAATCACTGAAATCGGAGCTGCCTGGAGGGTTTTTGCCATCTGGCTGTCGGGAGTCCCGGATCTATCCACCTCTCTGGTGGACCGCCTGTTCTAGAGCCAGGATCCTTTTTGCTGGGCCTCAGGAGGTCTGCCCAAGAGAACTCCTGTCTCTGTCCTTCCTGTTCCACCCGCAGCTTGTGTCAGCTGCTCGTGAATAATTTAGCCTGCTGTAGAAAAAACTCAATCACCTCTAAAGGGATACTGTGGTCACGGGGCCTCTTTCAGGAGTTATTCGAAAGACATGCCCTGTCCTAGAAAGCCATGAGCTTTGCAGCCTTTACACCATCGTACAGAGTTTCTCCAGAGGTTGAAAGTTGGAGCTGGGCATCACTCATCTTTGCAACTTTGCTGCACTGGACAGCACAGTGTGTTTGCTGTCTGTCCAGGCTCCAAGGTCCAACCCCTCAGGGAAGAGTCTCTGGGCTGGCTGATCCTCTCCAAGAAGTCAACTCAGCAAGTCCCCAACACCAAGAAAAATCGTAGCATTTGTTAAGCGTTTACTGTGTGCCAGACACTGTACTAAGCTCTGGGGTGAATAAGGGCAAGCCAAGTTGGGCACAGTCCCTGTCCCAAATGGGGCTCCTGGTCTCAATCCCAGTTTTATAGAGGAGGTAACTGAGGCACAGGGAAGTGAATTGATTTGCCCAAAGTAACACGGAAGATAAGATGTGGACTGGGATTAGAGCCCATGACCTTCTGACTCCCAAGCCCGTGCTCTATTCACCGCACCATGCTGCTTCCAAGGCAGGATGGCACATAATCCAGCCCTCATGAGGTGCCCATCCAGTCTGCGGCCTCTAGACATGTGGACCCGATCTCTGTGCCCATCATCGTCTTAAAGACCTCCAGGAAAAAGCACCCTAAGGTTTTCCCTCCTAAGACCTCATGAAGGGGAGAAGATGCACCCACCCACATTCAGCCGTGCAAAATGGCACAGTAAATTGGACACCACCTATTTGTCCTCCCAGAACTAGTGAATTGAGTACATACCTGAAGGCAGCACTCTCTCCTTGCGTAGTACCAGTTGTTCCCCACCCAGGGATAATGGGCATTTGTTTTTTGCACACATAGCCCATGGTATTTTAAATAGTGAGTTCTTATCATCAGTGGTATTTATTGAATGTTTACTATATGCAGAGGCCTGTATTAAGTGATTGGGTGAGTATAATACAAGAGTTGGTAGGCATGCCTGCCCGCAACGAGCTTATGGTCTAGAGGGGGAGACAGATAATACAAATAATGTATAATAGGTCACTTATAGGTTGGTACCTAACTGCTGTGGGGTTGAGGATGGGGTGAATATCAAATGCCCAAAGGTCGTAGATCCAAGTGCAAAGATGATGCAGAAGGGAGAAGAAACGGGGAAAATAGGGTAATAAAAATAATTATGGTATTTGTTAAGTGCTTACTACATGCCAAGCACTGTTCTAAGCACTGGGGTAGTTACAAGGTAATCAGGTTGTCCCAAGTGGGGCTCACATTCTTCATCCCCATTTTATAGATGAGATAACTGAGGCACAGAGAAGTTAAGTGACTTGCCCAAGGTCACACAGCAGAACCGGGATTAGAACCCACATCCTCTGACTCCCAAGCCCGTGCTTTTTCCACTAAGCCACGCTGCTTCTCATAATCTAGCGTAATCCAGTGGATAGGGCCTTGGAGTCCGAAAGTCATAGGTTCTAATCCCTACTCTACCACTTTTCTGCTTTGTGAGCTTGGACAAGCCACTCCTCTGTGCCTCAGTCACCTTTTCTGTAAAATGGGGATTAAGACTGTGAGCCCCATGTGGGACAGGGACTGTGTCCAATCCAATTTTCTTGTATTCCCCCCTCACCCCCACTCCGGTCTGGCACATAGTAAGCGCTTAACAATGCGTACACACACACACTCAAGAGGGATACAAATCCATCCCATCACCCAAACACAAGTGGCCACAAACGCACATCCATACCCGCACGCTCACAGCCGCACCTGTCTACATGCCCACGGGGCTGGGGCTGGCAAGCGAGATGGCAGGGCTCCCAGCGAGGCAGACTCTGCGGGGGCGACGTGGGCAGCACGTTCCAGGGAAGCTAGCGAGCTCCCCCAGTGTTGTTTGGTCCCCTGGGCATCCCTTCTCCGGGCCCTGTAGCGTGCAGAGCCCTGCTCCTTCTGGCCCCACGAGACCCTGCTGCCTCAGTCTCCCCGATTCACTCTAAGGACCCCAGCCTCCTCCCCGCGTCCCCGAGCGGGGTGGGCGCGCTGCACATTTCTAAGGAGACGGGCCTGCTGGCTGGATCTGAAAATGAGTGTTTGGGAGGAGGGGTTGGGGGGATCTGGGGGGGCTCGGACCTAACCGGCCCCAGGCCGACGATGCATCAGGCTGCAGTCTTCTCGAGAGGAGCTAAATTTAGCATCTCTGCACGGCGCTGTTTCTTCCTCCTGTCTGAGGCTCCTTGAGTTTCCCCCCTGAGGATCCGGGTGGGTATGCGTTTGAGGAAAGGAGGAAAAAGGAGGGAGGGAGGGATAGTAGTGGAAGAAACGAGTAGGGAAAGAAAGGCCAGTGGATAGAAGGGAAATTCCAGAATAGAGGATGAGAATTTGAGAGCCAAGGACAAGAGGAATAAAGGGAGGGAAGGAGAAAGAAGGTAGAAACAAAGCCAGGGGCCAAGAGCGAGGCTTGAAGTCGGCCAATTGAGAGCGGACAGAAGGAAAGGTGGGCTCCCTCGAGGACTTTGCCTCTGGGCAGTTGGGAGCACCCTCTTTTCCATTTTCATTACTACTGCTACTACTACTAATAATGATGATGATGATATTTGTTAAGCGCTTATTATATGCCAGGCTCTGTTCTTAAGCCCTGGTTAGATACAAGATGATTAAGTTGGACACAGTCCCTGTCCCACGTAGGGCTCACAGTCTCAATCCCCGTTTTACAGATGAGGGAACCGAGGCACAGAGAAAGGAAGTGACTTTGCCCAAGGTCACGCAGCAGACAAGTGGCGGAGCCGGGACTAGAACCCAAGTCCTTCGGACTCCCAGCTCCTGTGCTCTATCCACTAGGCCAGGCTGCTTCTCATTACTCAGTGGGAGTGACCTGTGCAGGAACACGTCGGAGCAGAGGTTGGTGGGATGAAAGGCAATGGGACATGGATGGCTCTGAGAAATTCAAGCAGTACCTCTGTGGCTCTGCCATTTTAAAGGGTCCGGAGGTGCTAGGGGGTCTGGACGGCTCTGGCGCGTGGCAGTTACAGAGGGTTTCCGCCGGCAGAAATGTAGGCATTTCTTTCTTGTCCCATTCCCACCCGTCTGGGTTACCACCTACTTCCAAGTCTTTGGGTCAGGGGGAGAGGTCTTCCCTACTGAAGCTGTTTTTCCTTCCAGCCCCATCTGTTTTGGGCAACCAGATTTTCTCTGCTCTAGACCAGCCTTTGTAGAATTTGGGAAAGGGAGGACTGTGAGCCCACTGTTGGGTAGGGACTGTCTCTATATGTTGCCAATTTGTACTTCCCAAGCGCTTAGTACAGTGCTCTGCACATAGTAAGCGCTCAATAAATACGATTGATGATGATGACTGGAGAGAGGGCACCTCTGGAGTGATTCAAATGTGGGGAATCCGGGGCCCCTATTTCACCTGCGGCAGTGCCGTCCCTGCTTCCTGCCCCTCGGTTTCTCCCTTCCACGGTCAGTCTGAGCTCCGTGAAGGGGGGCTGCCCGTTTTCTCCCTCCAGCTGGCTTAGAAAGGGGACATCAATTGACGGTACTAATTGAGCGCTTACTATGTGCAGAGCACTGTACTAAGCACTTGGGAGAGTACAGTGTAACAAAGTTGGTAGACACAGTTGGTGAAGATGCCCTGCTCTCTATCTTGGCACCATGCAAATGTCCTGTTCCCCTGACAGAGAAGGAAGGTGGGTACCCTGGACAAACTTGAGGCTGTCCTTTAGAGTGGAAGGTGGAAACTTGGCTCAGGAGGGAAGAGGAGGAGGAGGGAGAGGCTGCCAGAGGTTTGTTCTCAGTCTGCCTGTCTTCTTTTCCCTGCTTCTCTCTTCCTCTGCCCCCCACCCTTGCCCCCTTTATGCCCTCCACCCAGGCCTTTCCCTTTGTAAAGCTAAAGTCTCCAACTAGGAAAGCAAAGCTATAGTCTCCAACTTGGGGAGCTGAATCGGAGCCTGGGGAGGGCAGTGGGAGGCAAATCTGGGTCCAGGAAGGGCAGGGTTGAAGTCCCTTTGTTGGTTTAATGAATCCTGCAGCAGCAGGAGATCTGGGCTCGGTGGGGAGCGATCCCCAGGCTCAGCTTGTTCTGCCTCCCCACTGCTCCACTCTGCTGCTTCCTCTCTTGCCTGGGTAGAAAGGTTAAATGGGATTGGGCTCGGGGAGACTGGAGAAGGAGTGATGGGGCAGGGGGGCCCTGACTTCAGAAAGGCCTTCGTATCTGAGCGGGATTTCTCTGTGCCCTTCTTCCTTGCCTTAGAGAAGGAGCGTGGCCTAGTGGAAAGAGCACGGGCCTGGGAGTGAGAAGATCTCCGTTCTAATCCCGGCTATGCCACTTACCTGCTGTGTGAACTTGGGCAAGTCACACTTCACGTCTCTGGGCCTCAGTTTCCTCATCTGTAAAACTGGGAGATTAAACCCTACTACCTTCTTCCTCAGCTGTGAGCCCCAGCTGATAACCTTCTATCTACCCTAGTGTTTAAAACGGTGCTTGGCCCCTAGCAAGTGTTTAACAAATATTGTTATAATAATAATAATATTAGTTATTATTATTATTACTGATACTGCAGTGTAAGAGATTGACTGTCCATATCAGGAAGTACTTTCTGACATGACGCGATGGCCGCCGGGCAGAACTGGGCCTTGTTTTGAACCCCACTATCCCCGCACAAAGTGAAAGTCATCGCCCTTTGGGTTGTCAACATGGAGGACAAATATTTACCGATCAAGGCAGCGTGCCAGCCGGCCAGAGCCTCAGTGGGTTCTGCTCCGTAATGCCCTCCAGCTGGTGGCCCCCAGCTTCTTCTGGAACGGAGGCCTCTTCTAAGGGAGCCTCAAGGGTAATGCTGGCAGCTCTTATCTCTGTCCGCCTCCTTGAACTTCTGGACGGCAGTAATCACCCCGATCTCCACTGACGTTTTCTATTTAAGCGCCCAGGTCCCCGGGCTGGCAATTTCACAACCCGATTCACTTCTGAACCCGGCGTCTCAGCCACAGGAATTGTTCGCCCGCGACGAGAGGGGTTCCCGGTCTCCCCGGTTCTCCGGGGGTCTGCCCACCCGCTTTGACCGCTGCCGTCGCTCATCCTGTTTGGTGGCCCCCTGACCACTCTGCCGGTTGCCCGCAGGATTTCCCACCCAGCTTCAGAGGTCCGCTCTGCTCCACCCTGCTTGAGATGCGGTCCCGGCTGGAAGAGAAGGTTGTAACTTGGGTTTTGGTTCTCGCTGCTGGAGCCGCTGTTCTGTGGCCTTTCAGCCCGGGCAGTGTGGGTGGGTAGGGGCGATGGGGGCCTGGTGCAGAAGGACGGTCTCTGAGGGGGTAACAGCTGGATTTCCGGGTTCAAAATAATAATATAATGATGGCATTTATTAAGCGCTCACTGTTTGCAAATCAGTGTTCTAAGCGCTGGGGAGGTTACAAGGTGATCAGTTTGTCCCATTGGAGGCTCACAGTCTTAATCTCCATTTTACAGATGAGGTAACTAAGGCACAGAGAAGTGACTTGCCCAAAGTCACACAGCTGACAATTGGCAGAGCCGGAATTTGAACCTATGACCTCTGACTCCAAAGCCTGGGCTCTTTCCACTGAGCCACGCTGCTTCTCAAAAGTGGGGAGCTCAGCTATACCAACAATTCTGGACACTGTTGAACTTTTTTCCTCTTGGAAAGGAAATAATAATAATTGTGGTATACTGCCAGACACTGTACCAAGAGAAGCAGCGTGGCTCAGTGGAAAGAGCCCGGGCTTTGGAGTCAGAGGTCCTGGGTTCAAATCCCAGCTTCGCCACTTGTCAGCTGTGTGACTTTGGGCAAGTCACTTAATCAACCAATCAATCAATCAATCGTATTTATTGAGTGCTTACTGTGTGCAGAGCACTGTACTATGCGCTTGGGAAGTACAAGTTGGCAACATATAGAGACAGTCCCTACCCAACAGTGGGCTCACAGTTCCCTCATCTGTAAAATGGGGATTAAGACTGTGAGCCCCCCGTGGGACAACCTGATCACCTTGTAACCTCCCCAGCGCTTAGAACAGTGCCTTGCACATAGTAAGCTCTTAATAAATGTTATCATTATTAAAGCAGTAGGATAGAAACAAGCTAATCAGGTTGGACACAGTCTATCTCACACAGGGGTCACAGTCTTAATCCCGTTTTACAGATGAGGTAACGGAGGCACAGAGAAGTTAGGTGACATGCCCAGGGTCACACAAGACAAGTGGCGGAGTCAGGATTAGAACCCAGGTCCTTCTGACTCCCAGGCCCATGCTCTAACCACAAAGCCATGCTGCTTCTGTGTTGAGTGTAATAATAATAATAATAATAATAATAATGGCATTTATTAAGCGCTTACTATGTGCAAAGCACTGTTCTAAGCGCTGGGGAGGTTACAAGGTGATCAGGTTGCCCCAGGGGGGCTCACAGTTTCAATTCCCATTTTACAGATGAGGTAACTGAGGCCCAGAGAAGGTAAGCGACTTGCCCAAAGTCACAGAAATGATGGTGTTTAAGTGCTTACTATATGCAAAGCACTGCTCTAAGCGCTGGGGAGGTTACAAGGTGATCAGGGTGTCCGACGGGGGGCTCACAGTTTTAATCCCCATTTTACAGATGAGGTAACTGAGGCACAATTGAGAGATTGTATTGAGAGTGTGTTGAGTGTGTGTGAGGTTGTGTGCGGATGAATGCGAAATCTCCACAGTCCTAGACAGATCTGCTGCTCGTTTACTGTGACGCTCAGAGTGTCCGTCTGCCGGCTCCCGCTGGCCGAGCTAGGGCTCATCCCAGCTGCGGTGAGGAACGGCGCAAGAGCCCTGTCCACCCTTCGCCAGTCTGTCCTTGGTGACCTGCCAGGGAGCCGGCAGATGGATGGGTTCCCCCCCTCCCCTCCTTCCCTTGCCCCCAGAATCCCTTTCCTGCTGCCGCTCCTTCCCTGAGGCATCCCACTCCTTCCCTGAGGCATCCCGGTCCAGGCGGGCAGGCGGGAGGGGAGGCTTCCCACCTGGTCAGTGGCCCTTAATGCCCCCGAGCCACCACCGGCTGGCTCTCAGACTTAGTGGGTGGGCTCCAGGGAGGCTCCTTACTTCCCACCCCCTTCTGCACCCCCCAAGGAATGCCTTCTACAGCAAGCTGGGGAGAAAAGGGGTCAGGGCCCTCAGCGTCCAGCCTCAGGAGATGGGGCCCTCTCAGGTGAGGCCCTGGGGACTACTCCTAATAATAATAATGGCATTTATTAAGCGCTTACTATGTGCAAAGCACTGTTCTAAGCACTGGGGAGGTTACAAGGTGATCAGGTTGTCCCACGTGGGGCTCACAGTCTCAATCCCCATTTTACAGATGAGGTAACTGAGGCCCAGAGAAGTTAAGTGACTTGCCCACAGTCACACAGCTGACAGTTGGCAGAGCCGGGATTTGAACCCATGACCTCTGACTCCAAAGCCCGTGCCCTTTCCACTGAGCCATGCAGATTAAGACTGTAAGCCCCATGTGGGACAGGGACTGGGTCCAACCCAATTTGGTTGTACCCACCCCAGTGCTTAGTACTGTGCCTGGCACATAGTAAGCACTTAACAAATACCACAGTTATTATTATTATTATTGTTATTATGGGGGCCTGGAGCAGAGTGAGTGGGAGCTGGAGGGTCAGCTCTGAAGAGAAAGGAGTAGAGGGTAGGAGTCCTTGGGATGGAGGGAGGGTGACGGTGGAAAGGTGAGATGGTTTGGGGATCCTGGTGACATATAGTATGCTATATTAACTTACATATTAACTCAGACGGACATATACTATTGAAACATAGTACGCACTTAAATACAATTATCATTATTATTGTTATTATTATGATAATTGTATTTAAGAGCATACTATGTTTCAAGCACTGATCTAAGTGCTGGGGTAGATACAAGTGAATCAGATCAGACACAGTCCCCATCCACGTGGGATTCACATCGTAAAGAGGAGGGAGAATAGGTATTAAATCCTCATTGTACAGATGAGGAAACAGAGGCTTGGAGAAGGTAAATGACATGCTCGAGGTTACACAACAGGCAGGTGGGAGAGCTGGAATTGGAACCCAAGTCGTCTGACTCCCAGGCATAAGCCCTTTTGGCCATTCATTCATTCAGTCGTATTTCTTGAGCACGTACTGTGTGCAGAGCACTTTACTAAGGCGCTTGAAAAGTACAGTTTGGCAACAGATAGAGACAATCCCTACCCAACAACGGGATCGTAGACTTGAAGGGGGAGACTAGACAACTGCTTTGCCGGAGAGTGAAAGATTTTTTTTTTCATCTGATGGTAGTCTTGGGGGGAAAAGGGGGTACCTGAGTCACCCATGTTCCAACTGGAAGCTTGAGGCCTCCCTGCCTCCCCCCACCCCCCACCACATCTGTCCCTGCCGTCTCAGTTGCCCTGGAGACTCAATCCCCGGGAGCCGGAACGCAAAACTCAGCTAGAGCTCAGAGCCAGGGGTGTTCTTCCTCCCCCGAGGCTCACCCCGCAGACAAGGCCGGGGCACTTCAGCTCAGGTTCTCCATCCTGGCTCTGGCGACTTCACCCGTGACAAGGGCACGGTTGGGAATGGCAGCCAGACACATCTGCCCAGGGGGGTACCCTGGCATCTTGGAGAATCTTCCCCGCTCCTCCCCTAGTTGTTGAGCGGTTATTCAGAGCTTCCATCTGCCAGCAGCTCGTGCCCGGGAGTCAGGGGACTTGGCTTCCAGTTTCAGCTCTGCCACTTGCCTGTTGTGGCAAGTCATTTACCTTCTCCATGCCCCTGTTTCCTCATCTCTAAAATGGGGATTTTGGACAAATTCTCCCTTCTCCTTGGATGGTGAATCCATGTGGGCGGGGACTGTGTCCAATCTGATTAACTTGCATCTACCCCAGCACTTAGATCAGTGCTTGACACATAGTAAGCTCGTAAAATGCCACTATTATAGGGCAGCTCTATGCTCCCCTTCCCTTCCCTCCCCATCAGCTGGCTCTGTAGACCCAGAGAAGCCCGTCCAGGGCTCCCTACCCTGTCTGAGCGCCCTCAAGGTCAGATTGTGTCCTAAACTGTAGAGCCAAGGCACCAATCGATCAGACATATTTAGGAAGCATTTACCGTTTGCAGAACAATAATAATAATAATGGTATTTGTTAAGTATGTGCTAGGCTCTGTACTGAGCACTGGGGTGAATATGAGCAAAATCGGGTTGGACACAGTTCCTGTTCAGCATGGGGCTCACAGTCTTAATTCCCATTTTACAGATGAGGGAACTGAGGCACAGAGAAGTAAAGTGACTTGCCCAAGGTCACACAGCAGGCAAGTGGCAGAGCCGGGATTAGAACCCAGGAACTTGTAACTCCCAGTGTTAGGCCACACTGCTTCTCCAGAACACTATCCTAAGTGCTTGGGAGAGTTCAGAATGACAGACTTGGTAGACGTTCCATGCCCACAGCGAGCTTACAGTCTAGAGGGACTGTCTCGAGTCCTACAGTCAGGAGGCATCAGCTGTCCTCACTGACTCCCTGGTAATAATAATAATAATAATGATGGCATATATTAAGCACTTACTATGTGCAAAGCACTGTTCTAAGCACAGGGGAGGTTACAAGGTGATCGGGTTGTCCCACGGGGGGCTCACAGTCTTCATCCCCATTTTACAGATAATAATAATAATAATAATGATGGCAATTGTTAAGTGCTTACTATGTGCAAAGCACTGTTCTAAACGCTGGGGGGGATACAACATGATCTGGTTGTCCCACGTGGGGCTCACGGTCTTCATTCCCATTTTACTGATGAGGTAACTGAGGCTTAGAGAAGTTAAGTGATTATAATGATAACGGCAGTATAATAATAATAATGATGGCATTTGTTAAGCGCTTACTATGTGCAAAGCACTGTTCTAAGTGCTGGGGGGGATACAGCGTGATCAGGTTGTCCCACGTGGGGTTCACAGTCTTCATCCCCATTTTACAGATGAGGTAAACGAGGCTCAGAGAAGTTAAGTGACTATAATGATAACGACAGTATAATAATAATAATAATGGCATTTATTAAACGCTTACTGTGCAAAGCACTGTTCTAAGCACTGGGGAGGATACACAAGGGGCTCACAGTCAATCCTCATTTTACAGATGACGTAACTGAGGCTCAGAGCAGTGAAGTGACTTGCCCAAAGTCACACAGCTGACAGGTGGTGGAGCCGGGATTAGAACCCATGACCTCTGACTCCAAAGCCCGGGCTCTTTCCACTGAGCCACGCTGCTTCTCTGCAAGCAGAGAAGCTTGTACTCAGGGCGTACGCTGCTGTACTCAGGTGCCACCCGGGCAACCCTGAGAACGAGAGTGCTGGGCTGGGGGTACAAACCCCCTGGGTCATCATCAGTCGTCATCAATCGTATTTACTGAGCGCTTACTGTGTGCAGAGCACTGTACTAAGCGCTTGGGAAGTACAATTTGGCAACATGTAAAGACAGTCCCTACCCAACAGTGGGCTCACAGTCTAAAAGGGGGAGACAGAGAACAAAACCAAACATACCAACAAAATAAAATAAATAGAATAGATATGTACAAAATAGTATAGATATGTACAATCTATTCCGGACTCCATTCCGGCTGGGTCCATTCCGGACACCAGCCTCTTTCTGTTGCTATTTGCTCAGTTTCTGTCTGGTGAGATGGGCAGAGCAAAGTGACAGAGCTGAGTGGGCAGGGTGGGAGTGGGTTAGATTGATTTACCGGCCGCTTCAGGGATCTCCCTGGCCACTGCCAGCTGGGTACCGCAGGGCCCAGAGAGCAGCCAGGAGGAGGAAACGGAAAAGGGTGAGTGAGGGTAGGTTCAGCTGAGGACGTCGGTTCTGAATCCTTGGATCAGAGAGGGATTCTGGGAGGCGGGGGGAGTGGAGCTTGTCCTCTTGGCTCCAGCAGCTGCTCTCATCTGGCCGGATGCCTAATCCATCTCTGCGGAATACCGCTACTGCCCCTTCCGCTACCACCGCTGGACTCAGGAGCAGGTGGCTGGGCCCCCGGGGACAGGGAGGAGGAGGGGGATCTGGGGATGTGGCCACTGCTCCGCTGGGGCAGGGTTGGGGGTGGGGGGCGTGCGCAGCCCCTCCCCACGGGGCCCAACCTTCTCCGAAAGCAGCTAGGGAGGCCTTGAGTGGCAGCTCTGTTCTGGGCCCACTGTGGGGGCCTGTTTAATAATAACTGAGGTATTTGTTAAGCACTTTACCAAGTGCCAGGCACCGTATTAAGCGCTGGGGTGGATTTCAAGCAAATCAGGTTGGACACAGTCCCTGTCCCACGTGGGGCCCACAGTGTCAGTCTCCATTTTAGAGCTGAGGTCACTGAGTCCCAGAGAAGTGAAGTGACTTGCCCAAGGTCACACAGCAGACAAGTGGCAGAGCCAGGATAGAGCCCAAAACCTTCCAACTCCCAGGCCTGCGCTCACACTGTTTAATAATAATAATGTTGGCATTTATTAAGCGCTTACTATGTGCAAAGCACTGTTCTAAGCGCTGAGGGGGATAGAAAGTGATCAGGTTGTCCCACGTGGGGCTCACAGTCTTAATCCCCATTTTACAGATGAGGTAACTGAGGCTCAGAGAAGTTAAGTGACTTGCCCAAGGTCACACAGCAGACGTGGTGGAGCCAGGATTCGAACCCATGACCTCTAACTCCAAAGCCCATGCTCTTTCCACTGAGCCACGCTGCTTCTCAGGCCACAGGCTTGCTCCACACTGTGATCGGCCTTCTCCAGACACCACCCTGCCTAGACAGAGCAAGGGTGACCATTCTAGCCCTCTGGGAGCCAACCACCCAAGCCAAATGGGCCTGGCATCCTGGCCATCTGGGAGTTTCCTCTTTTGTTTTGTTTTTTAATCATATTTGCTAAGTGCTTACTATGTGCCAGCCACTGTACTAAGCAGTGGGGTAAACACAAGATAATCCATTTGGACACAGTCCCTGTCCCACAGGGAGCTCACAGTCTTAATCCCCATTTTACATACAAGGTTACCTTGTAACCTCCCCGGCGCTTAGAACATTCATTCAATCGTATTTATTGAGCGCTTACTGTGTGCAGAGCACTGTACTAAGCGCTTTGGGAAGTACAAGTTGGCAACATATAGAGACAGTCCCTACCCAACAGTGGGCTCACAGTCTAGAACAGTGCTTTGCACATAGTAAGCGCTGAACAAATGCCATCATTATTATTATTACCAACTCTGTCGTACTGTACTTTCCCAAATGTTTAGTTTGGTGGTCAGCACACAGTAAGCACTCATTGAACACCATTGTTTGATTCAGCCCAATACTCTCGGCCTTCCGCTACCGATAATATTATTATTATTACATATGAGCTAACTGAGGCACGAGAAAGTTGTGACTTGCCCAAGGTCACACAGCAGACAAGTGGCAGAGCAAGGATTAGAACCCAGGTCCTTCTGGCTCCCAGCCCCATGCTCCGTCCACTAGGCCACATTGCTTCTCCTTTCTTTCTGGCTCCAGCCTTCAGTGTTGATTTGTGCCCGTGCCAGCCGTGATTTGTGCCTGTGCCAGCTGAGAGAAGTGGCATTGTTCAGTGCTTTGCGCACAATAGGCATTCAAAAAATAGCACCGATTGACTGATTGTAGGTGCAGGGTTAGAGCCACGGAGGCCTGAGGGGAGGGCAGTTAGTGACAATGATTCTCATATGGGGCATTTTGGCAGGGACCAGGGGCTGTATGTGGCAGATAAGAGCAGGGATCGTGTCCGGAGTGTTCAGGGAGGAAACCAAGCCGGTGGAAGTGGATCGTCATCCATCGGGGTTTCTCCCTCAGTCTCTGGGGAGCAGGGCCCATGCAAACTTTGGCCCGGCAGCATTGGGCCAAAGTTTGCCCAATGCTGCTGCTTTCCATGACCAAGAGCCACTGGGTCCGTCACTGGCGGGGGTTGAGGACCTGGTGGCAGGAGGACCGACTTTGCCTTCAGTTTGCCAGCTGCAGCTGGTGGTTGGAGTTCCTTGAGTAGCATTTTTTCTGGTCATCCCTGGATGGTGGGGGGTATACATGTATGTACTTTTGCATATGTGACTTGGTGTGGGTTTACGCGGTTGAGGTGTGTGAGTTTGCGGATGTGTGACTGTCTGGATGAGAGTATGTACATTTGTGAAGTCTGTGGTGGTTGTTTGCAACTGTGTGATGTGGGTGTCAGTCATATTGATTGAGCACTTACTGTGTGCAGAGCACTTTGCAATATAACAGATTTCCTGCAACAAGCTTGCAGGCTAGAGGGGGATACAGACATTAATAGAAATAGATAAATTGCAGATATGGACGTAAGTGCTGTGGGGCTGGGAGGGGGGTTGAATGAAGGGAGCAGGTCAGGGCGATGCAGAAGGGAGAAGGAGAAGAAAAGAGGGCTTAGTCAGGGAAGGCCTCTTGGAGGAGATGTGCCTTCAAGAAGGCTTTGAAGGAGGTAGAGTGGGTGTGAGTGAGTGTGTGTGTCTGTGTCTCTGTCTGTCTGGGAAAGGCAGCTCCTTTGGATGGGCTCAGACTCTGTTTCTCTTGTTTCACCCCAGCACTAGGGCCAGGGAGATCCTCCCTAAACTCCCCAATCCCCATCACTCTGCTAAGAGCTGGGGTCAATACCAGATCATCAGATCAGACACAATACCTGACCCACACGAGGCTCGTGGTGTAGGGGAGGGAGAACAGGTATTGTATTATAACTATAGTAATAATAATTGTGGTGCTTGTTAAGCACTTACTACGTGCCAGGCACTGTACTAAGCACTGGGGGGATACAACCAAATAGGGTTGGACACAGTCCCTGTCCCACATGGGGTTCACAGTTTTAATCTCCATTTTACAGATGAGGTAACTGAGGCACAGAGAAGTGAAGTGACTTGCCCAAGGTCACACAGTAGACAAGTGGCGGAGCTGGGATGACAGCTCATGACTTTGTGACACAGGCCTGTGCTTTGTCCACTACTCCATGCTGTATAGATGAGGAGACCGAATCACAGAACAATTAAGCGACTTGCCCACATGGCCTAGTAGAAAGAGCACGGATCTGGGAGTTAGGGGTCCTGGGTTTTAATCCCAGCCCTGCCACATACCTAATGTGTGGCCTTGAGCAAGTCACTTCACTTCTCTATGCTTCAGTTCCCTCATTTGCCAAGTGGGGATTCAAAACCTTCTCTCCCTCCAACTTAACTCCCTCTAGACTGTAAGCTTGTGTGGGCAGGGAATGTGTCGCTAATTCTGTTGCATTGTACTCTTCCAAGCGCTTAGTACAGTGCTCTGGACATAGTAAACGCTCAATAAATTCCACTGATGGATTGGTGAACTGTGAGCCCCATATGGGACCTAGTTTTCTTGTATCTACGCCAGCATATGTAGTACGGTGCATTGCACATAGTAAGCACTTAGCAAATACCACAGTTATTATTAGCCATCTCTCCTCCTTCACCCCTCCACACTCCCATTTCCTTTCATCCCTTTTCCCCCACTTCCTTTCTCGTCCACCTTTCCTTCCTGTTTTTGCTCCTCTGTCAGTTTCCTTTCCTACCTCTCATTCGTTCATTCATTCAATCATATTTATTGAGTGCTTACTGTGTGCAGAGCACTATACTAAGCGCTTGGAAAGTACAATTTGGCAACAGATAGAGGCAGTCCCTCCCCAATAATGGGCTCCCAGTCTAGAAGGGGGAGACAGACAACAAAACAAGTAGACAGGTGTCAGTACCATCAAAATATATGATTAGATTTATATATCTATACATCATTAATAAAATTGAGTAATAAATATGTACAATAATATGTAAAAATCTCTGTTTCACTCCTTCATCTCCATCTCTTCCACCCACCAGAGTTCCAACTTTCAGTCAGTCATCTTCAGAGGTATTTATCAAGCCCTACTGTGCGCAGAGCACTATATTAAGTGCTTAGGGGAGTAATTAGGCGTGTTCCCCGTCCTCAAGGAGTTTGCAATATCTCTCTTACTCTCACTTTTCCTTTAGTTCTCTTCAACTGTCCTTTTCTCTTTTTCCTTACTGTTGGCACCCCTTCTTTCACTTTTCTAAAGTGCCAGCCTCCCATTACCACCCCTCCGTGCCATGCCCAGCCTCCCTCTCCAGCTCTGCCTCTCTCTGTCTCTTCCCTAAGTGTCTGTGATCGAAAAGTTTGGAGACAATTAGCTCCAGGCTCTCCCTGACCTAGTGTCCTCAGTCCTGTAACAAGAGCTGCTGCTGCCGCTGCTCCTGCTGCTGGCAGAGGGACGTGGCTTGCAGTCGAACGTTGCCTCGTTCACATCCTACTCCAGCGAAAAAAGGAGCAGCAGTGCGAGACCCCCGGGCCTGGGACGTTTTGGAGAATGGAGGTAGGTCCGGCAGATCCCGGACAGGGAGCGGGGCACTCAGCATAGCTGTGGAGAGGACCCGGCTTCCACGTTGCCAGGCTCGGCAGAACTTTTCCACCGGGCTCCAAGGAAGACCCAATCCCAGGATTGCTGGGAGAAGGGGACTGGGAGAGGCCTAGTCGTCCACCTGTTCCCTCTTCACCCACTCCCAAATCCAGCCAGAAGTAGCTGGCTTACTTTCTAGTCAATCCACTGAGAGCTGTTCAGCGGGTCAGAGTCAGGGCTGGGGGAATGACCACCTGAAGCTGAGCCCCTCAGGTGTTTGAAAGAGAGGCTGGTGTGGAAGGGGGTGGAGAGCACAGCCCCTCTCCCTCTGCCCCGCCCACACTGTAATTCTGCATTCTCCCGAGATGCTAAAGGGATCAGGCTGGGTGGGGAGGAAGGAAATGGAGGGAAAACGTGGTGTTTTGGCGGCTGCTGGAACCCACCCTTTTGGGCATGATGTGAATGCTTTTCTCCGACCCTCCCCTTCCTTCCTTTCCGTGAGACTCAGTTGCCATGTGTTATCGCCCCTTTGGGCCCATCTCTCCCCGGAGGTGGCTGGGGTCTAGCAGGGGTCTCAACTTTCATTTTGAGCCTGAGGGTGAACTTTCAGGAGGAAGATGGGCAGGGGGAGGGAGGAGGGAAGAGGGGAAAAGGGAAGGAGAAAGAAAGAGGAAGTAAAGGGGCCAAAGGAGTGCCTCTCCCTGGCATCGGAACTGGCGCTAGTAGCTCCCCTTGCCCCCGGATCTGACCCACCCACACCCCCCCCCCCCACAATCGTTAGAACACACAAACATCGTTGCCATGGCAGCGGTGATGCTACCAGAACTCCAGGGTCTTGACTTCTGCTCTGCCATGCTCACGGCCCATTCCAGGCCCCACTCTCGCCCCAAGGACTCCAGCCCCCATTTTCACCCCCGAGGACCCCAGCCTTTATCTAGCTGCCGCTCATCCCCACAATATCGAGCCTCCCCGCCATCCACGGCCCATGAGATCTGGTGAGGGAAACTCAAGCTGGCGTATCCTGGCGTTCCCAGCCCTCCTCCAGGTCATAAATCAGCAGAACTGGTGAGTTGCCTAACGAAGGGAGGCATTTAAAAGGCAATTCAGGCTGTAGCGCAGGGCCCCAGGGGTTGCTTTTACTTGGAGTGGAATTTGCAGCCCCTCCTCATGCCAATGGGGGCTTTAAGAGCCGCTAATGGCCACAGAGAGGTTTTCAAGGCCTGGGCCCGCTGGGGGCCGAGAGGAGGAACAGCCGCTCCTCTTCCCAGAGCTGCGCCAGGGCCAACTGGCACCAGATGGGCAGAGGCCAACAACCCCAGAATGGGGAATCAGACCAACAGGCCCCGCTTGGCACGACAGATTCAGAGAGAGACCCCCAGCCCCGAGAGAGAGGGGCTGCAACCGGCAGAGAGGGGCTAGGAGGGGCTACGGGTGTTCCCTGACCTGTCCACGGGGCTTGGCCCGTCTCAATCAATCGTATTTACTGAGCGCTCACTATAAGCCAAATACTATATTAAGCGCTTGGAAGAGCACATTCCCTGCCCACAATCCTACTCCGTCAGGCTGCCATGCATCCTGGCTGCTCCCAGCCACCCAGCCTGGCTCTGTGGGCAGAGGTGAGGAGTGCTAATAATGGTAATAATAATTGTGGTATTTGTTCAGCGCGTACTACGTGCCAGGCACAGTACTAAGTACTGGGGGCTCAATCTCCATTTTACAGCTGAGGTAACTGAGGCCCAGAGAAGTGAAGTGACTTGCCTGAAGTCACACAGCAGACAAGCGGAAGACCTGGGATCGAAGCCCATGATCTGACTCCCAGAGCTGTGCTGTATCCATTATGCCATGCTGCGGCTAGCCGCTGACGACCCAGAGGTGGTTCTTTGCAGGCGAGTGAATTGCCGAGGCTGGTCCGCAAATGGCAGGGAGGCGGTGGTCATCACCTCTGCCGTTTCTCTAGCCCACTGTCAAGTGCCTCCTCTCTCACTCCCTGTTCCTGGCCAGGGACCCGAGACTTGACCAGCCTCTTTCCCGAGGGGATGAATTCAGATGAACTCTTCTGTGGATTCCAGCCCAGCCGAGCTTTCCATCCTGGGTGTGGGAAGGAAATTTAGGTGTTTCCTGCCAGGAGAAGCCAGGCTGAGTCGTACATCCGGGAAGGCAGATGGGCTTCTCTGGGCTCTGCCTGGACAGGTAGAATTAGGGTCAACGATGATGGGTGGGGTCAATGGCCAGAAAGAGGAGAAACAAGCGAAAGGGTATTTTGCCTTTCACTTAGTCACCGTTAGCTGTTAGCCTATCGGGAGGAAGGAAGAGTAGGGGAGCTAGGATAATCTGGGATGGGGGAATATTCTGCTTGGTGAAGAGAAAGCTTAGGGGGGCTGGCGGTATTTAAAATTTAATGATTTGAAGATTGTTCTCCCTTTCCCTCCATCTTTCACCACCGTGGACTCCAGTTCGACTCCGCTTTGCACTCTCAGGAAGATTAGTTGCATCTGAACCATCTGAGGTAGAAGCTGTCCCAGCTACCTCTCTGGTTAGGAAATGGCTCCCAGGCGGCGATTGCGCCTGACGGGACATGGACCAGTCCGGGACCCGGACACTGAGGGCCTGGATCCCTACGGGGCAGCCAGGGGGAAGAATAATAATTGTGGTATCTAAGTGCTTAATAATAATAATAATAATAATTGCATTGTTAAGCACTTACTATGTGCAAAGCACTGTTCCAAGTGCTGGGGTGGATACAAAGTAATCAGGGTGTCCCACATAGGGCTCACAGGCTTCATCCCCATTTTATAGATGAGGTAACTGAGGTCCAGAGAAGTGAAGCGACTTGCCCAAAGTCACACAGCTGACAAGTGGCGGAGCCGGAATTAGAACCCACGACCTCTGACTCCCAAGCCCAGGCTCTTTCCACTAGGCCATGCTGAGCTTACTATGTGCCAGGCACCGTACTAATCGCTGGGGTGGATACAAGCAAATCGGGTCAGACACATGGACCTCACAGTTTTAATCCCCGTTTTACAGATGAGGGAACTGAGGCACGGAGAAGTGAAGTGACTTGTCCAAGGTCCCACAGCAGGCAGGTGGCAGAGCCGGGATTAGAGCCCAGGTCCTTCTGACTCCCTGAACTGTACTCTTTCTGCTAGGGCACGAAGAAGAGCTGCAGAGCCAACCCTGGAGAGAGAGTCTGGCTGCAGAAAGGGCAGAAGTAAGGATGGGAACCAGAACTGTGTCGTGCAGGAACTCTGACAGGAAGAGGGACAGAGGAAACCTCAGGGACGTTGGCATATCTGGTTAGGAAAGAGGCCAAGAGGGCCTTCAAGGGCCTGGACCTAATCTGAGGGAATTAAATGCCTCCACTTAGCCAGGGTGGCATAACTGACACATTTGAAACTTTTGAATCAGCAGGTCCACATGAGGACTCAACCTGGACAAATTAACAGTGTTGCTGAGAGACAGCAGGATTGTTCGGAACAAGCGGGCAGCAGTGGAGTGGGTAGAGAGAGATAAAAGTCCAAGGGATAGGAAGGGGCTGGGGCGGGAGAGAAAGAAAGACTGTACACTAGACTGCAGGCTGTAAGCTCCCTCTAGACTGTGAGCTCGTTGTAGGCAGGGAACTATTTGGTTATAGTGGACTTTCTGAAGAGCGTAGTACAGTTCTCGGCACATGGTAAGTACTCAGTAAATAAGAGAGAGGGAAAGAGAAGCAGAAATCTGAAGAGAGTTTGAATGGAAAGTCCCTGAGTGGGTAAAACTGAAAGGGAGGGGCAAGGTCTCCCAGCATTTGATCGGAGGCCCAGGGTGTTGGGAGAAGAGGAAGCCGCAGGAGTTTCCATTGTACGTGGGTCACAACTGCCCAAAACGTCCTCGGCTGCTCAGCTTGGCCTCCGGCTCAGGACTCAGATGAAGTTCAGAAGGACGTGATCTCCCTTGTTTGGTACTTGGGCGGAAATCAGGCATAGCAATGTCAATCTTTGATTGGCTCAGCCCCCTCCCCTGCCTCCTGCATCAGCATCGTGGGGCCACTTGCAGGACTTTGAAAAAAAAACAACCACATACCACACGCTCCTAGCGCCGGCACTTCCATATCGAGCATATGTAAAAATACATGGGTTGAGCCATTTCCTGCCGCTTCCGTTCTAGCGTGTCGATAAGGCACTGGGGAGGCGACCCTGGCCGGAGCCTCCAAAGCCACAGCCTCTGAACGAGCTTCTGAAGCAAGGAGCCGGGCTCCTGAAGCTCAGTGGCAGCTGTTTTGGAGGCTCATCTGTCCTTCTTTGTTTTTCTTCTGTCCCCACCATTCCTTCCTTCATTCCTTCCTTCCGTCTGTCTGTCTCTCTCTCTTTCTCATGTACTTTGTGTGTTTCCTCTCCTGCAAAAGGAGTGACCCCATGGAGAGGGGGTGGAGTAGCAGGGCTCGTGGGGGCGGACAGGTCTCTAGCTGGCCCTCTGCCCCCTCCTTCTACTCTGGGTCAGGTCAGTGACTGGGAAGGAAGCCAGCTGGCCCGACCCGACCCTCCCCTACCCGGGTGTCTTCCCCTCCTGGTTCTGTTCGCGGCGGGTGGGCCAGGCACACGTGAGGCCCGGGCCCTGGGCCGTCCCGAGGTGGGCTCGCAGATGCCCACGCTACTATGAGACGGAAGAGGTGCGTGACAGTGGACGAGAGCTGGAAGGTAACAGCGCCCACGCCAAGACGGGGGCTGCCAGGCTGACTGGCATCAGGAATGCCTGGCTGAGGGTCTTCACGAGGTCTGGTGCCAGTGGTGGGGCAGGATGGGAGGGCGCTTGCCTTGGAGGCGGCCTTAGCTTCCAGTTGCTTGGGGCAGCTTTCGTTCCAGGGCCACTTTCCCAGCGCGGCTCATGGAAAGAGCGTGGGCTTTGGAGCCAGAGGTCATGGGTTCAGATGCTGGCTCCGCCACTTGTCAGCTGTGTGACTTTGGGCAAGTCACTTAACTTCTCTGTGCCTCAGTTCCCTCATCTGTAAAATGGGGATTAAGACTGTGAGCCCCCCGTGAGACAACCTGATCACCTTGTAACCTCCCCAGCGCTTAGAACAGTGCTTTGCACATAGGAAGCCCATAATAAATGCCATTATTATTATTATTATTATTTCCTCTCCCTCGCCAAGAGCTTCTGCAGCAGTAGCAACCACGATGGCTTCTCTCTAAGCCTCGGCCTGGGATTCTGCTCGGGGGCAAGGAATGTGTCTGTTTATTGTTGTATTGTACTGTCCACACAGTAAGCACTCCATAAATACTGTTGAATGAATGAATTCTCCCTGTTGTCCCGCAGAGAAGCAGGCCCAGGATATGGGGGGGTGGGGGGGTGGGGGGGACTCAGCTGAAGTAGGCCTGTGTGTGCGGAGCCAGGATGGACTGCAAAGTCATAGATGCTGGGACCCCCCCCAGAATCCCCCGCCCTCAACTTCTGCTCCTCCTCCTCCTCCCCTCCTCCCTCTTCTTTTTCCCCTCTGCCCCGGCAGGTGGACAAGGGAGACCAGAGCGGCCTGAGCCTGTCCAGCGGCCCCGGCCATGGCGATCCTGACGGCCCCATCGGCCTGGACGTGCCCGAAGGGGCCCCGGACCCCCAGCGGACCAAGGCCGCCATCGAGCACCTGCACCAGAAGATCCTGAAGATCACGGAGCAGATCAAGATCGAGCAGGAGGCCCGGGACGACAACGTGGCCGAGTACCTGAAGCTCGCCAACAACGCCGACAAGCAGCAGGTGTCCCGCATCAAGCAGGTGTTCGAGAAGAAGAACCAGAAGTCGGCCCAGACCATCGCCCAGCTCCACAAGAAGCTGGAGCACTACCACCGGCGGCTGAAGGAGATCGAGCAGAACGGGCCGTCCCGCCAGCCCAAGGACGTGCTGCGGGACATGCAGCAGGGGCTGAAGGACGTGGGCGCCAACGTGCGGGCCGGCATCAGCGGCTTCGGGGGCGGGGTGGTGGAGGGGGTCAGGGGGAGCCTGTCGGGCCTCTCCCAGGCCACCCACACGGCCGTGGTGTCCAAGCCGCGCGAGTTCGCCAGCCTCATCCGCAACAAGTTCGGCAGCGCCGACAACATCGCCCACCTGAAGGACCCGCTGGAGGGCGGGCCCCCCGAGGAGGCCGCCCGGGCGCTGAGCGGCAGCGCCACGCTGGTGTCCAGCCCCAAGTACGGCAGCGACGACGAGTGCTCCAGCGCCAGCTCGGCCTCCGCGGGCGCCGGGAGCAACTCCGGGGCCGGGCCGGGCGGGGCCGGGCCGGGCAGCCCCAAGTCCGCCACCTTGTACAGCCACCCCAACAACCTGGACGCCTTGCTGGAGGAGCTGCGGGACATCAAGGAGAGCCAGGCTCACCTGGATGACTCCCTGGAGGACCTGAAGGCCCAGCTGCAGCGGGACTATACTTATATGACCCAGTGCCTGCAGGAGGAGCGCTACAGGTGCGGGCCGGGGGGCGGGGGGCGGGTCCTCGCCAGCCCTGGGGCGCCCCGGGATCCCGTGACCCCATCCGTCTTCTCGGGGCCGGCTTGGGGGGAGCCCGGACTTGTAGCCCTGTAGACTGTGAGCTCCCTGTGGGCAGGGGACGTGTCTGTCAACTCTGTTGGCCTCTCCCGAGCACTTAGTACAGTGCTCTGAATGCTACAAGTGCTCAATAGATACCGTTGATCGAACGATAAGCAGGACGGCGGGGGACGTTATTATTGCCGTGGTACCTGTTAAGCGCTTACCATGTGCCGGGCACTGTTCTAAGCACAGGGGAAGATACAAGATAATTGAGTCGGACACGGTCCCCGCTCCACAGAGGTTTCACAGGCTTAATCCCCGTTTTACAAATGAGGGCACTGAAGCACACAGAAGTGAAGTGACTTGCCTCAGGTCACCCAGCAGACCAGTGGTGGAGCCGGGATTAGAACCCGGGTCCTTCCGACCGCCGGGCCCGTGCTCCATCCACGAGGCCACACTGACGTCAGCGGTCGGAGACCCAGATCGGAACCCCCCTCCGGTTGCAGCGGGGTGGAGAGGGAGAAGGGGACCTGCTGGGTGGATTCAGGGCTGGGGCCGATCCCATACCGAAATCGGCTTCGGGAGAGCCGAATGGCAGTCCAGATCTTCCCAAGGTTGGGGGTCGGAGGCCCGGGAGTGCAACAGGCAGACCCCTCAGCCAGATGTCAGGGTGGGACGGGAGAGATCCGGGTGCCCGTTGGGTTATCGTTCTGCCCGTCCTTCCCTCCTCCCCATTAGGTACGAGCGCCTGGAGGAGCAGTTGAACGACCTCACGGAGCTACACCAGAACGAGATGACCAACCTGAAGCAGGAGCTGGCCAGCATGGAGGAGAAAGTGGCCTACCAGTCCTACGAGAGGGCCCGTGACATCCAGGTACGGGCCGAGCCGGGCGGGAGGGGGGCTGATGGACCCGGCAGGCCGAAGGAGCTGCTGAAGGGCAGGGCCTCTGGACTCCGCCAACCAGAGATTCCTGAGAAAGAGACAGACGGAAGGATGGAGGGAGAGGCGGACAGCAGTGGGGAGGACTGGGGAGAGAGAGAGACACACACACACATACATAATAATAATAATAATAATGATGGTATTTGTTAAATGTTTACTATGTGCAGAGCGCTGGGGAGATTACAAGGTGATCAGGTTTTCCCACAGGGGTCTCACAGTTTTACTCCCCATTTTACAGATGAGGTAACTGAGGCACAGTGACTTGCCCAACGTCACATAGCTGACAATTGGCAGAGCCAGGATTTGAACCCATGACCTCTGACTCCAAAGCCCCTGCTCTTTCCACTGAGCCATGCTGCTTCATCATACACACATACATACATACATACGCACATTCTCTCTCACACTCACACATATACGCACCAGCCACTGGGAGAGGCCAACTGCCTAACAGTTTCAGGGATGAGACCAGACTAATTGCCCCTTTTCCTCCCCTGCCTTGGTCCCTCTGGTATCCATCTGCCCGTGGATATTAGGAAGTCTGGTCTAGTGGATAGCCCGTGGGCCTGGGAGTTAGAAGATCATGGGTTCTAATCCCAGCTCTGCCACTTGTCTGCTGTGTGACCTTGGGCAACTTCTCTATGCCTCAGTTCCCTCTTCTGTAAAACGGGGATTAAGACAGACTGGACTTACGTGGGACAATATATTATATGGTATCTACCTCAGTGCTTAGAACGGTGTCTGGCACATGGTAAGCACTTAACAAGTACCATAATTAATAGTATTATTATTATTATTATCATCCTGGTGGCCAAGCCTGGTCTGGCCCCTCCCAAGCAGCAGACTTTGGGGGTTAGAAATGATGCCTCGAAGATGGTTCTTCCCAAGTCTTCCCCCGGCCATCTTGAACCTAACGTGTCCCACCCCGGCCACTGTCTCTCCTGTTCCACCCCAGAGCAAGCAGGTTTGTTTAAGTTCGGGTCACTCATAAGCAGCAGCAACGGCAACACGTATCGAGTCACTTTAGGGACCGTACTGTACTAGATGCCCAAGACGTGCAAGCGAAAGACCTGCCTCCAGTGTCCTGGGAAGAACAGAAAATTTCCATTAAGGGGCAGAGGAGCCCAGGTCCATTTTGAGTGTCCGTTCCCCTGCACGGGTGGTGGGGAGGAGGCTGGGAATGGGGGCAGGGGAATGTGTGCTTGTTTCTGTGTGGTGAGGGGGTGAGGCAGGGAAGACTCGGTTCCTTCCCATTAGCGGGGGAGACGGAGGGACACCGCAGACATTCTGAAACACAGTGCAAAGAATCTTTGACTCACAAAATAATCGAACACCCTCGCAACAGCCGACGGTATGTCAGGGAGCAGGACAGAGGGACAGAACAGAATGCGCAGTCCGGAGGGGTTGATGTGGATGTCTTCCAGAAGGAAGTGGATTTTTAGGTGTTGTGAAGGTGGGGAGAGAGCTGGTCTACCACAGAAGAGGAGGAGGAGGAAAGGCAGTGTGGGGTGGGGAAACGGCCCCAGTGCAGCAGACTCCGTGTTCAGGTCAGCTTGGCTGGAGCTGAGCAAGCCATAATAATAATAATAATGGCATTTTTTAAGCACTTACTATGTGCAAAACACTGTTCTAAGCACTGGCGAGGTTACAAGGTGATCAAGTTGTCCCAAGGGGGCTCACAGTCTTAATCCCCATTTCCAGATGAGGTAACTGAGGCCCAGAGAAGTTAAGTGGACAAGTGGAGGAGCCGGGATTTGAAACCCTGACCTCTGACTCCAAAGCCCGGGCTCTTTCCATTGAGCCATGTTGCTTCTTAAGTAGAGCAGGAGGTGCAGCAGGGGTGGAGGAGAGCTCCCATACAGCCCCCCAACCCCCTCCTCTTCCCCCCAACCCCCTCCGTCTCCCGCCAGGAAGCCGTGGAGTCTTGCCTGACCCGAGTCACCAAGCTGGAGCTGCAGCAGCAGCAGCAGCAGGTGGTGCAGCTGGAGGGGGTGGAGAACGCCAACGCGCGGGCGCTGCTGGGCAAGTTCATCAACGTGATCCTGGCGCTGATGGCTGTGCTGCTGGTATTCGTCTCCACCATCGCCAACTTCATCACGCCGCTCATGAAGACCCGCCTCCGCATCGCCTCCACCTCCCTCATCGTCCTCGTCCTCTTCCTGCTGTGGAAACACTGGGACACGCTCACCTACCTCCTGGAGCACGTGCTGCTGCCCAGCTGAGCGCCCGGCGGTCGTGTCCTCCAGCCGGGAGGGGCCCCCGAGGCCTGGGTCCCGGGGTCCCTTTGAGTTCCTTCCTTGTTTGGTTTGGTCATCCGACTGCTCTCGGCCCCCTCCCGCCCAGCCCACTTCTTTCTTCCTTGCCTCGGCCCAATTTCGGGTCCTCGCCCCGTCTCCCCGAAGGGACCCGTCTCGGGCTGTTACGTGTACTCCCAGGAGCAGAAGTGAGAAGAAAGGAGGAATCATATTTATGTGATTATTTAAAGACACGCGAGAACTCCCGGCCCGTGGGGCTAGACTGCCGGACGGCTCTGGCTCTCCTCACCGGAGTTTGGTCCCAAAACAGGCTGGGGGCGGACCTGACTTCGGAAGACGGGCCCCTGGAGCGGCAAGACGCGAGACGGGCCTTGACTATTCCCGAGGGGATGGGCCAAAGCCAAGCCCCGGAAACATTCTCCCCCCTCCTCCCCGCCCCGTGCCACGAGGGAGCAGACGGCGGGTGTGGGTTCTCGGCGGTCACCGGGTCCATGCCTCTTGACAGCCGATCTGCCATCTTGGGGGAAACCCAGGGTCCAGGATCTCTGGAACCTGGTTTTCTGTGCGCACGTTGATTTATTTATTTATTTATTGGGGTCCACCCTTTGCCCCTAGGACGGAGCCGGCGCTGCCTCTGCTTTCCCCTGGCCCAGGCTGGGGGATTGGGGGCCGGGGGGCGGGGGACGCGAACCCATCTTTTCTACGTCTATTTATTTTGTATTGGAGTGTGCGTGCGTGCGTGCGTGGGTTGGGGTGGGGTTTTTTTAATCACCGGAGGACCAGGGGAAGTTGACGTTCCCAGCCCGACCGTCCGCAGGACCTTATGGTATCAGACGGAATCCCAAGAGACCAAATAATACCCACAGAGCGGGCAGCAGTCCCAGGTTTGGGAATGCCAGAGAAATAAAGATCCTTGCGTGATTCTCAAACTCATGCCGACTCTGAGTTATTTAAACGCCAGCCCAGATCACGCTGGCTACACCTGGCCCCTTCCCACTCTATCCCATCCCACCCTCCACTCCCTCTTCCCTCTCCGCCTTCCCTGCCCCAAAATATATAGCAGTTGTATTTGAGTGCTTACTGAATGCAGAGCTTGGGAGAGTACGGTAAAATCAATCATATTGAGTGCTTCCAGTGTGCAGAGCATTGTGCTAAGCACTTGGGAGACTACAGTATAACAGAGTTGGTAGACCCATTCCCTGCCCACAATGAGTTTACGGTCTAAAGGGGAGGCAGGCATTGATATAAATAAATAAATTACGGCTATGTAAATAAGTGCCGTGGGGCTGAGGGAGGGGTGAATAAAGTCAATTAATTATTAATTGACAATATGACAGAGTTGGCAGGTGGGTTCCCTGCCCACTAGGAACTTACAGTCTAGAGAACTGCAGTCTGCAGTCCCCAGAGCCCTAGACCCTGCATTCTCTCTGCTATTTGCTTCAATCCCCGACTCCTCTGGGTTAAGGGAAGAGCACAGTGAGCTCCTTGGAGTTTCCTCTTGCTTTTGACTCTTCTCAGCTCTGCTCTTCCCCTCAAGGGACAAGACAAGGAATAGAAGCAGCGTGGTCTACTGGATAGAGCTCGGGCCTGGGAATCAGAAGCATCTAGTGGGAAGAGCCCGGGCTTGGGAGTCGGGCATTGTGGGTTCTAATCCCGGCTCTGCCACTTGTCAGCTGTGTGACTTTGGGCAAGTCACTTCACTTCTCTGGGCCTCAGTTACCTCATCTGTAAAATAGAGATTAATAATAATAATAATGGTGGTATTCAAGTGCTTACGATGTGCAAAGTACTGTCCTAAGTGCTGGGGGGTTTGGGGGGGGTGGCTACAAGGTGATCAGATTGTCCCACTTTGGGTCTCACAGTCTTAATCCCTATTACAGATGAGGTAACTGAGGCACAGAGAAATTAAGTGGCTTGCCCAAGGTCACACAGCTAAGTGGAGAAATTAAGACTGAGCCCCACGTGGGACAACATGATTACCTTGTATGTACCTCAGCACTTAGAACAGTGCTTGGCACATAGTAAGTGCTTAAGAAATACCATAATAATAATAATAATCTGGACTCTAATTGTAGCTCCAGCACTTGTCTGCTGTGTGACTGTGGGCAAGGCCCAACTTCTCTGGGCCTTGGGTACCTCATCTGTAGAGAAGCAGCGTGTCTCAGTGGAAAGAGCCCGGGCTTTGGAGTCATAGCTCATGGGTTCAAATCCCGGCTCCACCAATTGCCAGGTGTGTGACTTTGGGCAAGTCACTTCACTTCTCTGTGCCTCAGTTCCTCATCTGTAAAATGGGGATTAAGGCTGTGAGCCCCCTGTGGGACGACCTGATCACCTTGTAACCTCTCCAGCGCTTAGAACAGGGCTTGGCACATTCATTCATTCAATCGTATTTATTGAGCGCTTACTGTGTGCAGAACACTGTACTAAGCAGCTTGGGAAGTACAAGTTGGCAACATATAGGGACGGTCCCTACCCAACAACGGGCTCACAGTCTAAAAATGGGAGACAGGCAACAAAACAAAACATGTGGACAGGTGTCAAGTCGTCAGAACAAATAGAATTAAAGCGAAATGCACATCATTAATAAAATAAATAGAATAGTAAATATGTACAAGTAAAATAGAGTAATAAATCTGTACAATAATAATGGTATTTGTTAAGCACAAAGCACTGTTCTAAGTGCTGGTGAGGTTACAAGGTGATCAGGTTGGTCCCACGGTGGGGCTCACAGTTTTAATCCCCATTTCACAGATGAGGTAACTGAGGCCCAGACAAGTGAAGTGACTTGCCCAAAGTCACACAGCTGAGAAGCGGTAGAACGGGGATTTGAACCCATGACCTCTGACTCCAAAGCCTGTGCTCTTTCCACTGAGCCACGCTGCTGCTCCATACGTAAAGGTGCTGTGGGGAGGGGAAAGAGGTAGGGTGGGGGGGATGGGGAGGAGGAGAGGCAGAAGGGGGGCACATAGTAAGCGCTTAATAAATGCTATCATTATTATCTTAGTACAGTGCTCTGCATACAGTAAGCGCTCAATAAATACGATTGATTGATCTGTAAGATGGGGATGAAGACTATGAGCCCCACGTGGGATTAAATTCTAGACTGTGAGCCCGCTGTTGGGTAGGGACCGTCTCTATATGTTGCCGACTTGTACTCCCCAAGCGCTTAGTCCAGTGCTCCGCACACAGTAAGCGCTCAATAAATAGGATTGAATGAAGGTACAATGCATGGTAAACGCTTAGCAAATAGCAGGTTTTAAAAATGGGGGGAAGGTCCCTTACCAGCCGGGGCCACACGAGGGCAGCAGAGGCTGAGCGTGGAAGAGCCTATTCATTCATTCATTCATTCATTCATTCATTCAATCGTATTTATTGAGCGCTTACTGTGTGCAGAGCACTGGACTAAGCGCTTGGGAAGTCCACGTTGGCAACATCTAGAGACGGTCCCTACCCAACAGCGGGCTCACAGTCTAGAAGGGGGAGACAGACACCAAAACAAAACATATTAACAAAATAAAATAAATAGAATAAATATGTACAAGTAAAATAAATAAAGTAATAAATATGAACAAACATATATACAGGTGCTGTGGGGAGGGGAAGGAGGTAAGGCGGGGGGGAGGGGGCGAGGAGAGGAAAAAGGGGGCTCAGCCTGGGAAGGCCTCCTGGAGGAGGTGAACATATTAATCCACGGATATATTGACTGCTTACTAGGCACAGAGCATTCATTCAATCGTATTTATTGAGCGCTAACTGTGCAGAGCACTGTAGGGAAGTACAAGTTGGCAACATATAGAGACGGTCCCTACCCAACAATGGGCTCACAGTCTAGAAAGGGGAGATAGGCAACAAAAAAAACCGTGGAGAGGTGTCAAGTCATCAGAATAAATAGAAGTAAAACTACAAGCACATCATTGACAAAATAAATAGTAAATATGTACAAGTAAAATAAACAGAGTAATAAATCTGTGCAAATATATACAAGTGCTCTGGGGAGGGGAAGGAGGTAGGGTTGGGGGGATGGGGTGGAGGAGAGGAAAAAGGCTCAGTCTGGGAAGGCCTCCTGGAGGAGGTGAGCTTTCAGTAGGGCTTTGAAGGGAGGAAGAGAGCTAGCTTGGTGAATGTGCGGAGGGAGGGCATTCCAGGCCAGGGGGAGGACGTGGGCCGGGGGTCGTCGACGGCAGGACAGGCAATAACGAGACCCAGTGAAGAGGTTAGCGGCAGAGGAGCGGAGGGTGCGGGCTGGGCTGGAGAAGGAGAGAAGGGAGATGAGGTAGGAGGAGTCAAGAGCTCTGTACTAAGTGCTTAGGAGAGTAAAGGACAACAGAGTTGGCAGACACCTTCACTGCCCATAATAAAAATAATGGCATTTATTAAGCACTTACTAT
Source organism: Tachyglossus aculeatus (assembly GCF_015852505.1). Classification (NCBI taxonomy): domain Eukaryota; kingdom Metazoa; phylum Chordata; class Mammalia; order Monotremata; family Tachyglossidae; genus Tachyglossus; species Tachyglossus aculeatus. The sequence continues at coordinate 25,695,357 of NC_052072.1, read as the reverse complement.
GTGCAAAGCACTGTTCTAAGCACTGGGGAGGTTACAAGGTGATCAGGTTGTCCCACAGGGGGCTCACAGTCTTCATCCCCATTTTACAGATGAGGTGACTGAGGCACGGAGAAGTTAAGTGACTTGTCCAAACTCACACAGCAGACAAGGGGCAGAGCCGGGATTTGAATTTACAGTGTAGAGGCTAAGCCTTAGTCCCCTGCCACTGGATTTCGTTTTTAATGGTAGTATTTGTTGTTGCATAGGGCCCATCTCTATATGTTGCCGATTTGTAAGAATAATAATAATAGTGGTATTTGTTAAGTGCTTACTATGTGCAAAGCACCGCTCTAAGTGCTGGGAGGGGATACAAGGTGATCAGGTTGTCCCACGTGGGGCTCACAGTCTTAATCCCCATTTTACAGTTGAGGGAACTGAGGCACAGAGAAATGACTTGCCCAAAGTCACACAGCTGACCAGTGGCGGAGCTGGGATTAGAACCCATGACCTCTGACTCCCAAACCCATGCTCTTTCCCCTGAGCCGCACTGCTTTGCTGATAGGGTAAGATAGGCTTGTACTTCCCAAGCGCTTAGTACAGTGATCTGCACACTGTAAGCACTCAATAAATACAATTGAATGAATGAATCTGTTAAGAGCTCACTATGTGCCAGGCGCTATTCTCCGTGCTAGGGTAGATTCAATCAATCAATCAATCAATCAATCAATCGTATTTATTGAGCGCTTACAGTGTGCAGAGCACTGTACTAAGCGCTTGGGAAGTACAAGTTGGCAACATATAGAGACAGTCCCTACCCAACAGCGGGCTCACAGTCTGATTCAAGGTAATCAGGTTCCACATGGGGCTCACAGTGTTACTCTCCATTTGACGGATGAGGTAATCGAAGCACAGAAAGGCGAAGTGAGTTGCCTAAGGTCACACAGCAAAGTGTTGGAGTCTGGACTAGAACTCAGGTCCTGCTGATTGCCAGGCCCGTGTGCTATCCACTAGGCCATGCTTCCCAACCGGAGCCCTGCGGGAAATGGTTGGGGGCGGGAGAGGGGGAGAGGAGGAGGTCCCGTCCTGGTTTTGTGGCAAGAAAAGAGCCAGCCCCCCTCCATCCATGAATGGCCACTAACCCCCTCAGTCAGCCCGCAACCACGCACACCAGCGTGGCTCAGTGGAAAGAGCCCGGGGTTTGGAGTCAGAGGTCATGGGTTCAAATCCCGGCGCCGCCACTACTTTCATTCATTCATTCAATTGTATCTATTGAGCGCTTACTGTGCGCAGAGCACTGTACTAAGCGCTTGGGAAGTCCAAGTTGGCAACATCTAGAGACAGTCCCTACCCAACAGCGGGCTCACAGTCTAGAAGGGGGAGACGGACCACAAAACCAAACTAATATATTAACAAAATGGAATAAATAGAATAGTAAATATGTACAAGTAAAATAAATAGAGTAATAAATCTGTACAAACATATATACGGGTGCTGTGGGGAGGGGAAGGAGGTAAGGCCGGGGGAGGGGGAGAGGAAGGAGGGGGCTCCATCTGGGAAGGCCTCCTGGAGGAGGTGAGCTCTCAGTAGGGCTTTGAAGGAAGGAAGCAAAACCATTCCCACTCTGCAACCGGCCCAGCTGTTCCATCTCCAAGGGTGCCAAGGCCTAGACAGCGTGGCTGAGAAGCAGCGTGGCTCAGTGGAAAGAGCCCGGGCTTTGGAGTCAGAGGTCACGGGTTCAAATCCTGGCTCCGCCACTTGTCGGCTGTGTGACTTTGGGCAAGTCGCTTCACTTCTCTGGGCCTCAGTTCCCTCATCTGTAAAATGGGGATTAAGACTGTGAGCCCCACGTGGGACAACCTGATCACCTTGTATCCCCCCAGTGCTTCAAACAGTGCTTTGCACATAGTAAGCGCTCAACAAATACCATCGTTATTATTATTATTATTATTAGACAGGAAACTAATAGTCCTGGTGCCTATTAGGCACTTTCAGCTCGAGTGTAGAACCAGTTCTCGTCATAAGGCGCCAATTCTTTGTGTTTGGCTAGCTTGACTGTGTCCACCATTCGGGGACCTGTCTCCCCCTTTTAGACTGTGAGCCCACTGTTGGGTAGGGACTCTCTCTATATGTTGCCAATTTGTACTTCCCAAGCGCTTAGTACAGTGCTCTGCACATAGTAAGCGCTCAATAAATACGATTGATGATGATGATGATGATGACCTTTACCTTCCCTGACTTTTTGAGGCAGGCAGCCAGGGCTCAGACAAACTCCTGCTGGTTCACGTCCTTCATTCATTCAATCGTATTTATTGAGCGCTTACTGTGTGCAGAGCACTGTACTAAGCACTTGGGAAGTACAAGTTGGCAACATCTAGAGACGGTCCCTACCAAACAGTGGGATCGAAGTCTAGTCTTCACAGTGACTCCTGGCATTGTGCGGCCTCCACGCTGCCAGGCTTGTCAGCTGTGTGACTTTGGGCAAGTCACTTCACTTCTCTGTGCCTCAGTTCCCTCATCTGGAAAAGGGGGATTAAATGTGAGCCCCCAGTGGAACAACCTGATCACCTTGTAGCCTCCCCAGCACTTAGAACAGTGCTTTGCACATAGTAAGCGCTTAGTAAATGTCATTATTATCAATCAATTGTATTTATTGAGCACTTACTGTGTGCAGAGCACTGTACTAAGCGCTTGGGAAGTACAAGTTGGCAACATATAGAGACAGTCCCTACCCAACAGTGGGTTCACAGTCTAATAATAATAATTATTATTATTATTATTAAGACGCTGCATTCCTGAGACTCAGGTCAGGGTGGCAGAGCTATGTTGGACTTTGAAATGCGTTTCACAGAGTCCTCCCCCATTCCCTTCTCACTCCCAAGGACTCATTCATTCATTCAGTCGTATTTATTGAGCGCTTACTGTGTGCAGAGCACTGGACTAAGCGCTTGGGAAGTCCAAGTTGGCAACATCTAGAGACGGTCCTTACCCAACAGTGGGCTCACAGTCTAGAAGGGGGAGACAGAGAACAAAACAAAACAGCCTGCTGGGAGGGAGGAAGTCGGTCAATCAGTCATATTTCCTCCCTTCAAGGCCCTTTCCTCCCTTCAAGGCCCTATTGAGAGCTCACCTCCTCCAGGAGGCCTTCCCAGACTGAGCCCCTTCCTTCCTCTCCCCCTCGTCCCCCTCTCCATCCGCCCCTTCTTACCTCCTTCCCTTCCCCACAGCACCTGTATATATGTATATATGTTTGTACATATTTATTACTCTATTTATTTATTTATTTATTTTACTTGTACATATCTATTCTATTTATTTTATTTTGTTAGTATGTTTGGTTTTGTTCTCTGTCTCCCCCTTTAAGACTGTGAGCCCACTGTTGGGTAGGGACTGTCTCTACATGTTGCCAATTTGTACTTCCCAAGTGCTTAGTACAGTGCTCTGCACATAGTAAGCGCTCAATAAATACGATTGATGATGATATTTATTGGGCGCTTCCAGTGTGCAGAGCACTGTACGAAGTGCTCGGGAAAATACAATATAACAAGATTTGAGAGCCTCCTGCACCTCCCACACCTGCTCCCAAACCTGCCAAACAACAACCATCCAACCAGCCTAAGTGTCAGAAGACTCAGCGTGGCTCAGTGGAAAGAGCAAGGGCGTTGGAGTCCGAGTTCATGGGTTCGAATCCCGGCTCCGCCAATTGTCGGCTGGGTGACTTTGGGCAAGTCACTTAACTTCTCTGGGCCTCAGTTACCTCATCTGGAAAATGGGGATTAAGATTGTGAGCCCCCCGCGGGACAACCTGATCACCTTGTAACCTCCCCAGCGCTTAGAACAGTGCTTTGCACATAGTAAGCACTTAATAAATGCCGTCATTATTAAGACTCTTGGCAAACAATGAACTGTGGCTGCTGAGCCTTGGGCGTTTTCTTATACATAATAAGAGGTAACTGAGGCACAGAGAAGTTAAGCGACTTGCCCAAAGTCATAGTAGTGGTGGCATTTGTTAAGTGCTTATTATGTGCCAAGCACTGTACTAAGGACTGGTTGATACCAGATAATCAGGTCAATCACCATCCCTTTCCTACTTGAAGCCCCCTTCTAGACTGTAAGCCCGCTGTTGGGTAGGGACCGTCTCTATATGTTGCCAACTTGTACTTCCCAAGCGCTTAGTACAGTGCTCTGCACACAGTAAGCGCTCAATAAACATGATTGAATGAATGAATGAATGAATGAAAGTAGGAGTGTGGCTTAGTGGAAAAAGCAAGGGCTTGGGAGACAGAAGACCTGGGTTCTAATCCTGGCTCTGCCACTTGTCTGCTGTGTGACCCTGGGCAAGCGACTTAATTTATCTGATCCTCAGTTACCTCATCTGTAAAATGGAGATTAAGGCCTTGAGCCCCACGTGGGACAACCTGATTACCTTGTATCTACCCTGGTGCTTAGAACAGTGCTTGGCACGTAGTAAGTACTTAACAAATACCATAATAATTATGATTATTATTATTATTAGGAGGGAGAATGGCTATTTCATCCCCATTTTACAGATGAGGAATCTGAGGCACAGAGAAGTGAAGTGACTTGGCCAAAGACAAACAGCAGCCTCGTGTCCAAGCTGGGATTAGAATCCAGGGCCATGCTCTTTCTACTAGACTTCGCTGCTTCTCTCTGAGCCTCAGTTTCTCTCCAAAAGAGGTGCCTTGTCCTGGGCAGTGGGTGAGTTTTAATTGCAGAGAAGACACCTCTTCTGTCCTAAAAAGAGGTGGTTTCCTTGCTGGTCTTCTAGAAGGGCCCACTAGAATTAGTCAGTGGTACTTACTGAGTGCTTAAAGTGTACAGAGCACTGTACTGAACTCTTGGGAGAAGGAATGATTAATCAGTTGTATTTATTAAGCACTTAATGTGTGCAAAGCACTACACTAAGCACTCAATCAGTGGAATGTATTGAGTGCTTACTGTATGCAGAGGACTATACTAGACCATACTAGGCACTTGGGAAAGCACAGTGCAGCAGAGTTCCCTGCCCCAGGAAGCTGACAGTGTAATGGTAGACTGCAGGCTCCAGAAGCCTCCGTATAATAACAACAATAATAATAATAATAATGGCATTTATTAAGCGCTTACTATGTGCAAAGCATTCATTCATTCATTCAATCATATTTATTGAGCGCTTACTGTGTGCAGAGCACTGTACTAAGCGCTTGGGAAGTCCATGTTGGTAATATACAGAGACGGTCCCTACCCAACAGTGGGCTCACAGTCTAGAAGGGGGAGACAGAGAACAAAACATATTAACAGAATAAAATAAATAGAATGAATATGTACAAGTACATCAATAAATAGAGTAATATTTATTACTGTTCTGAGCGCTGGGGAGGTTGCAAGGTTGTCCCCCTGGGGGGCTCACAGTCTTAATCCCCATTGTACAGATGAGGTCACTGAGGCTCAGAGAAGTGAAGTGACGTGCCCAAAGTCACAGAGCTGACAATTGGCGGAGCTGGGATTTGAACCCATGACCTCGGACTCCAAAGCCCGGGCTCTTTCCACTGAACCACGCTGCTCCCGTATGCTCACTCAGTGCTTACCCAGTGCTTACCAGAACAGAGGCAGGAAGTTGGGGTGCGTGGCAGAGAGCTACAGTCAGGACCATCTTGTTCAAAGCATTGATCAATCAATCGTATTTATTGAGTGCTTACTGTGTGCAGAGCACTGTACTAAGCGCTTGGGAAGTACAAGTTGGCAACATACAGAGATGGTCCTTACCCAACAGTGGGCTCACAGTCTAGAAGCATTGATGGGCATGCCCTGGCACATGGAGCCTGTTGGAGCATGTTAGATCCCCAGGGGCACAGGGTGCCACTCTCTGCAACCCCTGGCCGCTCAGGACAGAGCCCAACCATCATCATCATCATCATCAATCGTATTTATTGAGCGCTTACTATGTGCAGAGCACTGTACTAAGCGCTTGGGAAGTACAAATTGGCAACATATAGAGAAAGTCCCTACCCAACAGTGGGCTCACAGTCTAAAAGGGGGAGACAGAGAACAAAGCCAGACATCCTAACAAAATAAAATAAATAGGATAGATATGTACAAGTAAAATAAATAAATAAATAAAGAGTAATAAATATGTACAAACATATATACATATATACAGGTGCTGTGGGGAAGGGAAGGAGGTAAGATGGGGGGGATGGAGAGGGGGACGAGGGAGAGAGGAAGGAAGGGGCTCAGTCTTCACCATGACCCTGAGTCGTCCAGAAACTGGAAGGAAGGAGGTGGGCTGGGGTGGACGGATTTGCCTCTTTCCTCTCCCCGCTAATGACCAGGATAGGTTGGGGTGAGATAGGAAAGGCTCTTGCAGGAGTTTTAGAAGTCCAGGGACGTGCAGAGTGTAAAGGGAAGGAGGGAGACAGGACTCCCAATCATGGTTTGAAAACTATTGGACTCTTAAGAGGGTCCTTTTTAATGGTATTTTAGTTTCTGATATTTCATTCAATCGTATTTAGTGAGCGCTTACTGTGTGCAGAGCACTGTACTAAGCGCTTGGGAAGTACAAGCTGGCAACATATAGAGACGGTCCCTACCCAACGGCGGGCTCACAGTCTAGATATTTGTTATTAATAATAACAATAATAGTAATGATGGCATTTGTTAAGCGCTTACTATGTGCAAAGTGCTTCATGTTACTATTGTTAAGTGCTTATTACGTGCCAGGCACTGTTCTATCATCATCATCATCAATCGTATTTTTTGAGCGCTTACTGTGTGCAGAGCACTGTACTAAGCGCTTGGGAAGTACAAGTTGGCAACATAAGCTCTGGGGTAGATACAAGGTAATCAGATTGGACACAGTCCATGTTCCACAGTCATAATCCTCATTTTACAGATGAGGTGATTGAGGCACAGAGAAGTAAAGTGACTTGCCCAAGGTCACACAGGCAGGCAAATGGTGGAAATGGGATTAGAACCCAGGTCCTTCTGACTGCTAGGCCCATGCTCTTTCTATTATTCACTCATTCATTCGATCGTATTTATTGAGCGCTTACTGTGTGCAGAGCACTGTACTAAGAGCTTGGGAAGTACAAGTTGGCAACATATAGAGACGGTCCCTACCCAACAGCAGGCTCACAGTCTAGGTATTTGTTATTAATAATAACAATAATAGTAATGATGGCATTTGTTAAGCGTTTACTATGTGCAAAGTGCTTAATGTTACTATTGTTAAGTGCTTATTACATGCCAGGCACTGTTCTAAGCGCTGGGGTAGATACAAGGTAATCAGATTGGACACAGATTGGACACAGTCCATGTTCCACAGTCATAAAAGTAACTTTTCAATTTTAGTTCTAGCTTTCGTAATCACCATCAACAGCATTGATCTATTCTATTCTACTATTCTATTTATTTTGTTAATGATGTGCATCTAGCTTTACTTCTATTTATTCTGATGACTTGACACCTGTCCACATGTTTTGTTTTGTTGTCTGTCTCCCCCTTCTAGACTGTGAGCCCCCCGTTGGGTAGGGACCGTCTCTATATGTTGCCAACTTGTACTTTCCAAGCGCTTAGTACAGTGCTCTGCACACAGTAAGCGCTCAATAAATACGATTGAATGAATAATCCTTGTTTTACAGATGAGGTGACTGAGGCACAGAGAAGTAAAGTGACTTTCCCAAGGTCACACGGGCAGGCAAATGGTGGAAATGGGATTAGAACCCAGGTCCTTCTGACTTCTAGGCCCATGGTCTTTCTGTTATTCACTGATTCATTCGATCGTATTTACTGAGCGATTACTGTGTACAAAGCACTGTACCAAGCACTTGGGAGAGTACAGTGTAACAATAAACAGACACATTCCCTGCCCACAATGAGCTCACAGTCTAGAGAGCTCTCATCCTATCCCGTCTGGACTACTGCATCAGCCTTCTCTCTGATCTCCCATCCTCGTGTCTCTCTCCACTTCAATCCATACTTCATGCTGCTGCCCGGATTATCTTTGTCCAGAAACGCTCTGGGCATATCACTCCCCTCCTCCAAAATCTCCAGTGGCTACCAATCAATCTGCGCATCAGGCAGAAACTCCTCACCCTGGGCTTCAAGGCTCTCCATCACCTCGCCCCCTCCTACCTCACCTCCCTTCTCTCCTTCTACAGCCCAGTCCGCAACCTCCGCTCCTCCACCGCTGATCTCCTCACCGTACCTCGCTCTCGCCTGTCCCGCCATCGACCCCCGGCCCACGTCATCCCCCGGGCCTGGAATGCCCTCCCTCTGCCCATCCGCCAAGCTAGCTCTCTTCCTCCCTTCAAAGCCCTGCTGAGAGCTCACCTCCTCCAGGAGGCCTTCCCAGACTGAGCCCCTTCCTTCCTCTCCCCCTCGTCCCCCTCTCCATCCCCCCATCTTACCTCCTTCCCTTCCCCACAGCACCTGTATATATGTATATATGTTTGTACATATTTTTTACTCTATTTATTTATTTATTTATTTATTTTATTTGTACATATCTATTCTATTTATTTTATTATGTTAGTATGTTTGATTTTGTTCTCTGTCTCCCCCTTTTAGACTGTGAGCCCACTGTTGGGTGGGGACTGTCTCTATATGTTGCCAATTTGTACTTCCCAAGTGCTTAGTACAGTGCTCTGCACATAGTAAGCGCTCAATAAATACGATTGATGATGATGATAGAGAGGGAGATAGACATTAATATGCACAATTAAATAAATTACAGATAGATACATAAGTGCCTAAACCACACTTCTCCTCATAGGTTAAGAGATAGCTATGTGCCAGGCACTGTTCTAAGCACTGGGGCAGATACAGGGAAATTGGGTTGGACAGACTCCATGTCCCACATGGAAGCCTCACTGTCTTAATGTCCATTTTACAGATGAGGTAACTGAGGCACAGAGAAGTGACATGCTCATCACAGAAAGGACAAGTGGTGGAGTCAGAATTAGAACCTAGGTCCTTCGGACTCCCTAGCCCATGCTTTATCCATTAATAATTATAATGATGGCATTTATTCATTCATCCAGTCAGTCAATCGTATTTATTGAGCGCTTACTGTGTGCAGAGCACTGTTCTAAGGACTGGGAAGGTTACATGGTGATCAGGTTGTCCCGCGGGGGGGCTCACAGGCTTCATCTCCATTTTACAGATGAGGGAACTGAGGCCCAGAGTAGTGAAGTGACTAAGAGATTGGGAAGTACAAGTTGGCAACATATAGAGACGGTCCCTACCCAACAACGGGCTCACAGTCTAGAAGGGGGAGACAGACAACAAAACAAAACACGTGGACAGGAGTCAAGTCAGAACAAATAGAATTAAAGCTAGATGCACATCATTAACAAAATAAATAGAATAGTAAATATGTACAAGGAAAATAAATAGAGTAATGAATCTGTACAAACATATATACAGGTTCTGTGGGGAGGGGAAGGGTAAGGCGGGGGATGGGGAGGAGGAGAGGAAAAAGGGGGCTGACTTTATTAAGTGCTTACTATGTGCAGAGCACTGTTCTAAGCACTGGGAAGGTTACAGTAATTATAATAATGATGGTATTTGTTAAGCGCTTACTATGTGCAAAGCACTGTTCTAAGCGCTGGGGGGTACAAGGTGATCAGGTTGTCCCATGCAGGGCTCACAGTCTTAATCCCCATTTTACAGATGAGGGAACTGAGGCTCAGAGAAATGAAGTGACTTGCCCAAAGCCACCCAGCGGAGCTGGGATTTGAACCCATGACCTCTGACTCCAAAGCCCGGCCTCTTTCCGCTGAGCCACGCTGCTTCTCTAAGGTGATCGGTTTGTCCCACAGGGGGCTCACAGTCTTCATCTCCATTTTACAGATGAGGGAACTGAGGCCCAGAGAAGTGAAGTGAGTTGCCCAAAGTCACACAATTGACAAGTGGCAGAGTCAGGATTTGAACCCATGACCTCTGACTCCAAAGCCCGGGCTCTTTCCACTGAGCCATGCTGCTTCTCTAGTCAGGGTGGGAGACTCCGAGGGGGCTTGTGCTAAGATGGAGAGGCGCCTACCACCTATGACAACACGAAGACAGCAGACGCTAAGTATGGTCTCCACCCGCGGGCCTCTCACACCATATGTAGGCACTGTTGGAAGCAGTAAAGTACGCATAAAGTGGATTCTGCAGGACAACAGGGATTGGTGTCATAAAAGAGACTCTCACCTTTCAATTTTGTTGGGGGCCGCTTCTTAGGCACATCTGGCTCCCCTCCCTTCAATGTCAACTAGTCGATGGTATTTATTGAGTGCCTACTCTTTGTCGAGCACTGGACTAAAAGCTTGGGAGAGTAAAAGTAGGGAGTAGCGATCGATGCTAATGATGCCTGTCTACTTGTTGTGTTTTGTTGTCTGTCTCCCCCTTCTAGACTGTGAGCCCATTGTTGGGTATATCTGTTGCCAAATTGTACTTTCCAAGGGCTCAGTACAGTGCTCTGCACAGAGTAAGTGTTCGATAAATGATTGAATGAATAATAATAATAATAATAATGATAATAATAATAGTGTTGGTATTTCTTAAGTGTTTACTATGTACCAAGCACTGTTCTAAGCGCTGGGGAGGATACAAGGCGATCAGGTTGTCCCACGTGGGGCTCACAGTCTTCATCCCCATTTTACAGATGAGGTAACTGAGGCACAGAGAAGTTAAGTGACTTCCTCAAAGTCACACAGCTGACAGTTGGCGGAGCAGGGATTTGAATCCCTGACCTCTGACTCCCAAGCCCGTGCTCTTTCCACTGAGCCACACTGCTTCTCTAATAACAATAATAATAATAATAATAATAGCTAGGATCCCTACCGTAGGGGAACTTACAGTCTAGCAGAGCAGGCAGACACTAAAATGAATTTCAGGTAGGGTGATATAGTAGCATGGCCTAGTGGATAGCATCATCATCATCAATCGTATTTATTGAGCGCTTACTATGTGCAGAGCACTGTACTAAGCGCTTGGGAAGTACAAATTGGCAACATATAGAGACAGTCCCTACCCAACAGTGGGCTCACAGTCTAAAAGTCTAAAAGGGGGAGACAGAGAACAAAACCAAACATACTAACAAAGTAAAATAAATAGAATAGATGTGTACAAGTTAAATAAATAAATAAATAGAGTAATAAATATGTACAAACATATATACATATATACATATATCTTAGTGGATAGAGAATGGCAGATGGCAGAAGGACCTGGGTTCTAATCCTGGCTCTACCGCTTATCTGCTGAGCGGCCTTGGGCAAGATACTTCATTTCCCCGTGCCTCAGTTACCTCACTGGGGATGAAGACTGTGAGCCCAATGTGGGACAGGGACTGTGTCCAACCTGATTATCTTGTATCTGTCCCAGTGCTTAGTACAGTGCCTAACACAAAGTAAGCACTGAACAAATACTATTTGAAAAAAGGTGCTTAAGTCGCTGTTGGTAGGTAGGGGATGAATACCAGGTGCTTTAATAAGCGGAAATGCCGGACTGGCAGAAGGTGAGGGGAGTAGGAAGGCTTATTTCATCCCCTCCTGCCCCGCCTTCCCGCTTACCTTAGCAGCCAGTCCTGACCTAACTGGAAAAACTTCCAAGAGGAGAAAGCAATGGGGTGAACGCCCAGGGGCCTGGCAAATGAGGAGACCCTTCAGCTCTTTCTCCCCACCAGAGGATAGTTTGGGTTCAGATCCAGCACTTATTGTTCCAAGTGCTCGGGTAGATACAAGGTAATCTGTTGAGACCCAGTTTTTGTCCTCAAAATCTCAATGTTAGAACAGGTATCAAATCCCCATTTTACAGATGAGGAAACTGCTTCTTTGGGAACAGCTTTGAAGACCCTCGGGCAGAGGCTAGGCTGTCCATCACCTCGCCCCCTCCTACCTCACCTCCCTTCTCTCCTTCTCCAGCCCAGCCCACACCCTCTGCTCCTCCACCGCTAATCTCCTCACCGTACCTCGTTCTCGCCTGTCCCGCCATCGACCCCCGGCCCACGTCATCCCCCGGGCCTGGAATGCCCTCCCTCTGCCCATCCGCCAAGCTCGCTCTCTTCCTCCCTTCAAGGCCCTGCTGAGAGCTCACCTCCTCCAGGAGGCCTTCCCAGACTGAGCCCCTTCCTTCCTCTCCCCCTCGTCCCCCTCTCCATCCCCCCATCTTACCTCCTTCCCTTCCCCACAGCACCTGTATATATGTATATATGTTTGTACATATTTATTACTCTATTTATTTATTTATTTATTTATTTATTTTACTTGTACATATCTATTCTATTTATTTTATTTTGTTAGTATGTTTGGTTTTGTTCTCTGTCTCCCCCTTTTAGACTGTGAGCCCACTGTTGGGTAGGGACTGTCTCTATATGTTGCCAATTTGTACTTCCCAAGCGCTTAGTACAGTGCTCTGCACATAGTAAGCGCTCAATAAATACGATTGATGATGAGGAGGAGGAAAGATTGTAATGCCAGCTGACAATCGCTTGATTTGTTGTCCCTGGGATAGGGTCTGAGTGAGGACAAGTGGCCCACGGCTCCGAACGCTAGCCTCATTTCCCCAGCGCAATCGCCTTGTCCGATGGGCGATGAAGGATAGGTATGTCTTGGGGACATTCTGGTTAAAAAAGGAATTTTTCATTAAAAAAATACATAAAGGATGCTTGGCCAGACCCTCTGTTGTCTGATCCTAAGGACCAGTCCCCCCAAATCCTCCCACCAGCCCCCTCAAGCAGCCCCCTATCTTCAGTCCAACCTCTCCCAAAGACTCCTTGGTTAATAATAGTAATAATAACAGTAGTGATAATAATACTAATAATTTTGGTATTTGTTAAGCGCTTGCTATATGCCAGCCACTATTCTAGCCGCTGGGGTAGATGCAAGGTTGGACACAGCCCCTGTCCCACACAGGACTCACAAGCTTCATCCCCATTTTACAGATGAGGTAACTGAGGACGGAGAAGCGAAGTGACTTGTCCAAGATCCAGGATTAGAACCCAGATTCTTCTGACTCCAAGGCCTGTGGTCTTTCCACTAGACCACACTGCTTCTGGTTGGCCACGGTCCTGGCTGAATGAGCTGAGGAGGAGCCCACTCCCTCATCTTTGCAGGCTGGGGACCAGCATCTTGGCAGGATGGGAGAGGATGAGGACAGGGAGGGAAGAGAGAGGGAGGCTTTGCGGAAAGGGCAGAACTAAGGATTTCTGGGCCTTTGCGCGGGAAACGTCTGCTTTGCCGACTTAATGAGTCAGTCTGTCGATCGTATTTATTGTGTGCAGAGCACTGTCCTGAATTCTTGGAAGAGTACGATATAACTTACAGTCTAGAGGGGGAAGAATGAGCACCCACTATACCTAGGCCAACAAGTCAAATACTGCAGTATCACCATGGGACTCCAAAAGTACTGTTTCCTGCTCCCTTTCTCTGAGAGCGTCTGGGTGCGGCCCTAAGTGGCCTGTCATGAGTGAGTGAGCGAGTGTGAGATCACAGGAGGGAAAGGCGGAAGAAAAGCCTCCCTGCCCTCCAGCACCTCCTCATGGCTCTAGATCCTCTTTGGCAATCAATGGCATTGATTGAGCACTTAATAATACTAATAATGATGGTATTTGTTAAGCGCTTACTATGTGCGAAGCACTGTTCTAAGCGCTGGGGAGATACAAGATGATCAGGTTGTCCCATGTGGGGCTCACAGTCTTAATCCCCATTTTACAGGTGAGGTAACTGAGGCACAGGGAAGTTAAATGACTTGCCCAAAGTCACACAGTTTAGTGGCGGAGCTGGGATTAATAATAATAATGATGGTATTTGTTAAATGCTTACTATGTGCAAAGCACTGTTCTAAGCACTGGGGAGGTTACAAGGTGATCAGGTTGTCCCACGGGGGGCTCACAGTCTTAATCCCCATTTTACAGATGAGGTAACTGAGGCACAGGGAAGTTAAATGACTTGCCCAAAGTCACACAGCTAAGTGGCAGAGCCGGGATTAATAATAATAACGATGGTATTTGTTAAATGCTTACTATGTGCAAAGCACTGTTCTAAGCACTGGGGAGGTTACAAGGTGATCAGGTTGTCCCACGGGGGGGGGCTCACAGTCTTAATCCCCATTTTACAGATGAGGTAACTGAGGCACAGAGAAGCGAAGTGACTTGCCCAAAGTCACACAGCTGACAGTTGGCGGAGCCGGGATTAGAACCCATGATCTCTGACTCCCAAACCCGTGCTCTTTCCACTGAACCACGCTGCTTCTCAGTACACTTACTGGATGTAGGGCACTGTACTAAAGCAATCGGGAAAGTAGCTTACACTAAAGTTACTATTATTATTAGGGTATTTGTTAAGCGCTTACTATGTGCCAAGCACTGTTCTAAGCGCTGGGGTAAATACAAGGTAACCAGGTTGTCCCACTTGGGGCTCACGGTCTTAATCCCTGTTTTATAGATGAGGTAACTGAGGCACAGAGAAGTTAAGTGGCTTGCCCGAGGTCACACAGCAGGCAAGTGCTGTAAGCTCCTTGTAGTCAGAGAACGTGTCTACCAACTCTATTATACTGTCCTCTCCCAAGCGCTCAGAACAGTGCCCTGCACACAGTAAGTGCTCAGTACATACCACTGATTGATCAATCATCAGCTCTAAGATGGCAAACACATTTCCTGCCCACAGGGAGTTTATTAGTCTGGAGGGGGGAGACAGACATTAAGAGAATTGAATAAATAAGGGATATTCATTCAGTCAATTCGATCGTATTTACTGAGCACTTACTGTGTGCAATTCACTGTACTAAGCGCTTGGGAGAGGACAGTAGAACAACAAACAGACACATTCCTGCCCACAATGAGCTCTGGACACAGAGGAGGAGGAGACAACCTCTCTATTAGACACTAAAGGAGTGACGGGTCCGGGGCTGACTGGGCCAGCCAGATTAAAAAGGAAAAGGATCAAAAGGAGGAACTTTATTATATTGAACTGAGGAAGGGTCAGGGAGAGTTCAATTGCACTTATTGAGTGCTTACTCTGTGCAGAACACTGTACTAAGCGCTTGGGAGAGTACAATATAACAATTTAAAAGACACATTCCCTGCCCACAGTGAGTTTACGGTCCAGAGGGAGAGAGGAGGCGTGAGCCCACTGTTGGGTAGGGACCGTCTCTATATGTTGCCAACTTGTACTTCCCAAGCGCTTAGTACAGTGCTCTGCACACAGTAAGCGCTCAATAAATACGACTGAAGGAAGGAGGAGGCCAGGAGAGATGGAAGCAAGGAGACCCATGTAGGACAGGTACTTGTGTCCTAGCTGATTTAACTTGTACCTGCCTCAGCTCTTAGAACAGTGTTGGTCACACAGAAAGCACTTAACCAATGCCATCATTATTATTGTTGTTATCATTATTATTATCATTATTGTTATTATTAGAGAAGGACAAGACTGGAATTTACAAGATGAGTTTCTGACGCCAGGGAAGGCTTTGGAGGTTAGGTAATAATTACGGTATTTATTAAGCACGTACTTTGTTCCCAGCAGTGTGCTGAGCATTGTGATAAATTCAGGATAATCTGATTGGACACCACCCCGTCCTACGTGGGCTCACAGTCTAAAGGGGAGGGAGAACAGCTATTTTTTCCTCATTTTACAGATGAGGAAATTGGAAGGCGGTGGCTAGAAGACTGTCCCAAGGTCACACAGCAGGTCACTTCCTCAAGATTGTAAACTTGTAGTCAGGGAATGTTGTATTTTAATAATAACTTGTATTTTCCCAAGCACTCAGTGCAGTGCTCTGCACATAGTAATTGCTCAAAAAATACCATTAATGATGATGGGAATGATGACTGGAACCAGCCTCATGCTCTTTCCACTAAGAATAAGAATAAAAGAGACTTCCCTCTGCCCCCTACCCTATTCCTGCTGGAGAGGGTACTGCCCTATGTAGAAACAGGAGTTTGGACTAGAAACCTTTACAATCCCAAGATTATGGCTGAGCCGAATAAGGAACATCATTATCATCACTAGTATTTATCACTAGTATTTACTTTATTTTTTATGGTATTTGTTGAATCCTTACTGTATGTCAATCACTGTACTCTAGATTGTAAACTCATTACCGGCAAAAATGCTCATTCCGGGAAGCAGCATGGCCTAGTGACAAGAACATGGGCTTGGGAATCAGAGGACATGGGCTTTAATCCTGACTCTGCCACTTGTCTGCTGTGTGACCTTGGGCATGTCACTTAACTTCTCTGTGCCTCGGTTTCCTCATCTGTAAAATGGGTACTAAGACTGTGAACCCCACATGGGACAAACTAATTACCTTGTATCTACCCCAGTGCTTAGAAGAGTTCTTGGCACATAATAAGTGCTCAACAAATACCATACTTATAATTATTGTTATTATTATTAATAATAATAAAATGCATCTGTTAATCCTCTAGACTGTAAACTCATTGTGGGCAGGGAATGTGTCTGCTTATTGTTGTATTGTACTCTCCCAAGGGCTTAGTATAGTGCTCAGCACACAGCAAGCACTCAATAAGCATGATTGATTGATTGGCTCTGTGGAAAGAGCCCGGGTTTTGGAGTCAGAGGTCGTGGGTTCAAATCCCGACTCCACCTCTTGTCAGCTGTGTGACTTTGGGCAAGTCACTTCACTTCTCTGGGCCTCAGTTACCTCATCTGGAAAGTGGGGATGAAGACTGTGAGCCCCCCGTGGGACAACCTGATCACCTTGTAACCTCCCAAGCGCTTAGAACAGTGCTTTGCACATAGTAAGCACTTAATAAATGCTATTATTACTATAGTAAGCATTTTTAAAATACCATTCGTACCATGCTGAGCTTTTGGGGGTGTCTGGGAGAATTAAGGTGCGTTGTCCCTGCCCTTACATTACCATAGGGAAGATTATGCTAATCAGGACTCACACAGTCATGAGGAAACGTGACGATTTTTAGCTCATTTAGTGTAGAAAGAAAACTAAATTGGTCATATTTAAAACGCTCAGATGATTTAAAAGTGATTACACTAAAAATATGGCCAGTAATCTTCCTGTAAAAAAAAATAAAAGTATACCTATGGTGTCTTGGAAAATTGAAGCAATGTGCAAAATATGAAAAAATCAGTCAAACTGTGGGACTTACTGACTGCTTATGGTAAAGCATTGTACTAAGCCCTTGTGGGAATACAATAGAGCATGGGCCTGGGAGTTAGAAGGACCTGGGTTCGAATCCCGACTCTGACACGTCTGCTGTATGACTCTGGGCAAGTCACTTCACTTCCCAGGCCTCAGTTCCCTTACCTGTAAAATGGGAACTGAGACTATGAGCCCCATGTGGGACAGGGACTATGTCCAACCCCATTTTCTTGTATCCACCCCAGCACTTAGAACAGTGCTTGGAACATACTAAGCACTTAACAAATACCACTATTATTATTATTACTATTATTACAGTAGAGAGGTTAGGGAGCTTACAGTCTCATGGGGAAGATCGATATTAAAATAAATTATAGGTAGGGGAAGCCACTGAGTACAGTATCAGTATTTAGGAGTTAGGGAGTGAGGTGACAATCTAAATGCCTAATAACATTACTGAAGGAGGGCTTCCTGAAGGAGATGTGATTTTAGTAGGACTTTGGAGAAGTAGCATAGCATAGTGGAGAAAGAAGGATTTGGGTTCTAATCCCCGTTCTGCTGGTTGTCTGCTGTGTGATCTTAGGCTAGTCTTTTAGCTTCTCTGTGCCTCCGTTACCGCATCTGTAAATTGGAAATTAAATCCTACTCCCTCCTACTCAGACTGTGAGCCACACAGGGGTCAGGGATTAGGTCCACTCTGATTAACTGTCTCCCCACTTCTAGACTGGGAGCCCGTTGCTGGGTAGGCATTGTCTCTGCTGCCGAATTGTATTTTCCAAGCGCTTAGTACAGTGCTCTGCACACAGTAAGTGCTCAATAAATCCGATTGAATGAACGAATGAATGAATTACAGATGCAAATGGTCCAATACTGAGGAGGGAAAAGTGAGAGATTAGTTAGAAATGATGAATACACAAGTGAGTGATAAGTGAGTAATAAGCCAGCGGATGAACGCATGAGGGCTCGAATGATTGATGAGTTGGCATTTCCTAGTGTCCAATGCTCACCCTCTTCCTCGGTGCTCCCCTCCCCATAGGGCACTGCTTCTGCTGCCCCCAATCCTTTTGGTAGCAGGGTGGTCCCCCGCTTCCCAAATATGCACCCCAGGCATTCAGGCCCCGAGGTGGGATTTCTCCCCCTGCCCAGGCTGGTTGACACCTGTCCACATGTTTTGTTCTGCTGTCTGTTTCCCCCTTCTAGACTGTGAGCCTGTTGTTGGGTCAGGGCCGTCTCCATATGTTGCCGACTTGTACTTCCCAAGCTCTTAGTACAGTGCTCTGCCCACAGTAAGTGCTCAATAAATACGATTGAATGAATGAATGAAAGGTCACCCCACACGAGCCCTGTGGGCTGCAGAGGTGCCCCTGCAAAGTGGCACAAATCTGGGCAGGGTGGAGAGTCCTCCCGACCTCTCTGGGAACCTGGGCGGGGACCCAATCTTCCCGGGCCTACCTGTTGGTCCTGTGCCTGCAACTTTGCCTGACTCAACGCTCCAGGGTGCGGTGGGAGGGGGACCCGGGGAAGAGAGGGGCCGGGAGCCAACGCCTAGCCTAGGGATGATGACCCTGAGTTCCCCTGAGCTTGCCAAGTCTCTCAGGGACGCCGAACCAGAGCTGGGTTGGCTCTTTGGGCAGCACCTATGTACCTATCTTTATACCCTGCCAATTCCCCTACCAGTATTAATTTCAATTCCCCTGTAGATGGTAAGCTACGAGTGGGCAGAGTTTGTGTCTACCAACTCTGAGCCTCTGTTGTATTGTACTTTCCCAAGCTCTGAGTACCCAGTAAACACTCAATAAATACCATCAATCAATTAGCCCAGCACCACCTGGACTAGCAGAGCAGAGTCTCTGAAAGAGGGGGGCACGGAGAATGGAGTGACCTTCCTCTCCATAGAAGCAGCATGGCCTAGTGGATAGAGCAAGAGCCTGGGAGTCAGAAGGACCTGGGTTCTAATCCCGGCTCTGCCACTGGTCTGCTGTGTGACCCTGGGCAAGTTGCTTCATTTATCTGTGCCTCAGTTCCCTCATCTGTAAAATGGGGATTAAGACTGTGAGCCCTATGTGGGACAGGGACAGTGTCCAACCCAATTACCTTGAATCTATCCCAGGGCTTAGTACAGTGCTTGCACTGGTCTGCTGTGTGACTTTGGGCAAGTCACTTAACTTCTCTGTGACTCAGCTACCTCATCTGTAAAATGGGGATTAAGATGGTGAGCCCCCCATAGCCTCCTACTCAGACTGTGAGCCACATAGGAGTCAGGGACAACCTGATCACCTTGTAACCTCCCCAGCACTTAGAACAGTGCTTTTCACATAGTTAGCGCTTAATAAATGTCATTTAAAAAAAGTGCTTAACAAAAACCATTATTATTATTCTCATTATTAGTATTATCATCATCATTCCAGCTCAGCTGGCCCTTTCTCCCCCTGCCCTGACTCTCTCTCCACCATCAGGGAGCTTGCAGAGACCACCTTGGACTGTCTCTGGAGTCTGCAACTGTCTGGGCCTGCTCTCTCTGCTCTTCTTTGTGGGGGCAGGACCACCCTCCTCATGAACTCAGGGTGGGGAATGCCCCCCCGGCAATCTCCATCCATCCCGGACACCAGCTTGGAGTCCGGCTGAGCATGTTTTGTTGTCTGTCTCCCCCTTCTAGACTGTGAGCCCGTTGTTGGGTAGGGACCGTCTCTATAGGTACTTGTACTTCCCAAGGACTTAGTCCAGTGCTCTGCACACAGTAAGCGCTCAATAATTACGATTGAATGAATGAATGAATGAATGAATGACCTGGTCCAACCTCTGCCCGTGTTATGCAGGGCCCAGACAGCAGAGCCCCATGACTCACCCAAGAGCCATCTGTACCTGCCATCCCTCAGGGCCAGGCAAGGTGGCTCCGGGCCCTCCCTTTCTGCCTGGTAATTCTTCGGTTGCCACCCACTCTCTTCTTCCCAGTGGCCTCCCCTTCCTCCTCTCCCTGCCCCTCCTGAACCCCAACTCACAGCCTCCGACCCCTCGCCCCCATCCTGCCTCTAGCCTGGAGCACCCTCCCTCCCCATAGCCGACAGACAATGACTCCCCGCTCCTTCAAAGCCTTATTGAAAGCACATCACCTCCAAGAGGCCTTCCCTAAATAAGCCCTCCTCTTTCTCTTGTCCTACTCCCTTCTGCATTGCCCCGACTTGCTCCCTTTGTTCTTCCCTGCTCCTAACCCCCCAGCTCGTACATACCGATCTGTAATTTATTAATTTATATTAGTGTCTGTCTCCCCACCGCTCCAGACTGTAAGTTCGTTTTGGGCAGAGAATGTGTCTGTTTATTGTTGTGTTGTAATAATAATAATAATGGCATTCATTAAGTGCTTACTATGTGCAAAGCATTAAGCGCTGTTTTAAGCGCTGGAGAGGTTACAGGGTAATCAGGTTGACCCTCCCAGGGATGGCAATGAGGATGAATGAGATAATATAGGGGAAACACCCGCAGCTCAGAAAGGGACTGGATAAATCAAAATTATAACAATTGATAATGCTGGAGTAATACTCATTTGTTGGGGATTAGTGAACGGAAGTCCTGATTTTCTTCCCTTAGCAACAGAGGGCCAGTAATGGGGTGTGGGGGGCGGGTGTGGTCTGTCACTCAGAGTTAATAATAATAATAATAATGGTATTTGTTAAGCGCTTACTATGTGCCAAGCACTGTTCTAAGCACTGGGGTAGATACAAAGTAATCAGATTATCCCATGTGGGGCTCACAGTCTTCATCTCCATTTTACAGTTGAGGTAACTGAGGCCCAGAAAAGTTAAGTGACTTGCCCAAAGTCACACAGCTGACAAGTGGCAGACCCAGGATTTGAAACCTTGACTTCTGACTCCAAGCATGTAGTACGGTGCTCTATACACTGTAAGCACTCAATAAATACAACTGAATGAATGGTTTGGGATTAAGGAAGATTCAAATCTGCCCACGTCCAGGTGGTTGTGGCAGATAGGGTGGGGAGGCAGGGACAGATCCAAGTCTCTGGGGTTACCAGTTGGGGATCCTTGGCATATTCTTACCATTCCTGACTTTTCTCTTTTCTGTTCTGTTCCTCTAACCCTCCAATCAGTGGGCAGCAATGATCTGGAGGGGAGAGAGAGTTTCAGCTCACTCAACTAGTTCTCCCCTTCCTCCCTCACCTTGCTGATAATAATAATAATAATAATAATAATAATGGCATTTATTTAGCGCTTACTATGTGCAAAGCACTGTTCTAAGCGTTGGGGAGCTTACAAGGTGATCAGGTTGTCCCACAGGGGACTCACAGTCTTCATCCCCATTTTACAGATGAGGTAACTGAGGCACAGAGAAGCTAAGTGACTTGCCCAAAGCCACACAGCTGACAGTTGGTGGAGCCGGGATTTGAACCCCTGACCTCTGACTCCAAAGCCCGTACTCTTTCCACTGAGCCATGCTGATCTACTACAACTCAGCATTAGCTCAGCAGAGAAGCAGCATGGCTTAGTGGATAGAGCATGGGCCTCGGATTCAGAATTCCAGCTCTGACAAAGGTCTGCTGTGTGACCTTGGGCAAGTCACTTAACTTCTCTGAGTCTCAGTTACCTCATCTGTAAAATGGGGATTGAGAGAGTGTGAGCCCCATGTGGGACAGGAACTGCGTCCAACCTGATTGACGTGTAGTGCTTAGAACAGTGCTTGGCACATAGTAAGTGCTTAACAAGTACCATAATTATTATTATTAACTCAGACATACTTCAGTCCTCTAACACCAACCTACTCACTAGACCTGGATCATGTCCGTCTTGCCTCGCTGCGGCCTGAAACTCCTTCCCGCTTCGTGTCTAACCGACCACCACTCTCCCCATCTTCAAAGTCTTACTAAAATCACATTTCCTCCAAGAGGCCCTCCCTGACTAACCTCTCATCTCCCGTATTCGTCCTCCCAACTATGTGTCCCTATGTACTTGGGTCATTATCCCTTAAGCGCACTGATAATCACTGGACCACCAGTCCCACAGCACTTATGTACATATTGTACTTTCCAAACGCTTAGTACAGAGCTCTGCATTCAGTAAGCACTCAATAAATACAATTGAATGAATATCCTTGTAGTCTGCCACTTACCTTATCTTTAACTTGTTAAGTGCTCAATAACTACGATTGAATGAATGAATGAATAGAGGGTTTTCTACAGCACTTGGCACATATAGTAAGCACTTAAAACCACAATTATTAGTAGTTTGTAAATTCTTTGTGGGCAGAGATCATGTCTATGAACTGTTGTCCTGCACTCTCCCAGAGGCTTAGTCCAGCGCTCTGCACCCAGCAAGCGCCCAATAAATAGCACTGATTGATTGATCCTGGGTCCCCAGGTCCCATCCCCTGCTTCAGTCTTGCTGAGGGATCCCAGGGCAGGCTTGCTCCCTCTCTGAGCCTGGCTTGCCCTGGCTGGGCTTGGTGGGTGGGCTGACCGACCACTCCCTGCCGGGACCACCCCTCAGTTTCTCTGGGACACCCCTGTAGTCTCCTTCCCCGGGTGGATACATAAAGAAGCAGCATGGACCAGTGGAAAGAGCAGGGGCTCGGAAGTCAGAAGGACCTGAGTTCTAATCCTTGCTCCACCACTTGACTGCTGGGTAACCTTGGGCTAGTCACTTCACTTCTCTGTGACTCAGTTACCTCATCTGTAAAATGGGGATTAAGACTGTGAACCCCATGTGCAACAGGAACTGTGTCCAACCTGATTATCTTGTATCTACCCCTCCCTGGCAAATAGTAAGCGCTTAACAAATACCATTATTATTATTTTTTGGACATTTCCAGATCAGGTCCCGTCATCCCCTTCCAGCTCCTCTTGGGAAAGAAAACTGTAGCATCCTCAGTCTTTTCCCCAAGCTGGATCTCTTCCCGTCCCCACAAACCGTGGGCTTTGGCAGAGACCTCCAGCAGTGGATGGGGTGGGGGTTGCTCAGCTGGTCCATGTCTTTCATTCATTCAATCGTATTTATTGAGTGCTTACTGTGTGCAGAGCACTGTACCAAGTGCTTGGGAAGTACAAGTTGGCAACATATAGAGATGGTCCCTACCCAACAGCGGGCTCACAGTCTAGAAGGGGGAGACAGACAACAAAACAAAACATATAAACCAAATAAAATTAATAGAATAAATATGTACAAGTAAAATAGAGTAATAAATATGTACAAACAAATATACAGATGTCTATGCACAGACCTCAGCCTCCCCCCAACCCAGCCCCTCCTTTGCCTCTCCCACCCTGAAGGAGGGAGGCCTGGGAAGCCACAGACAGGACCACGGGACCACAGGACGGAGCAGAGCAGATGCCTCTCTGAACGGCAGCCGGGGTCAGACCCCGTTCATTTGAAAAGGCTTGGGAAAGGGCAGCTCCATTCCTCCTCCTGCCTCCTGGTTGAGAGGGCAGGGAGAGACGGGGCAGGAGCTGAGCTCTGGGGACTCTGGCTGCTGGGGGTGGGCTGGGGATCCAGGCCCATTGGGGTTGGCCGGGATTGGGTCTGGATCTGACTCGCAACCTGGGAAGAAGGCAGAGGTGGGGGAAGATTGGGAAAGAGACCACTGTGCTGCCTTGAATGTGTTCCTTTTTTTAGGCAATGTGTTAAGCTCTTACTATACGCCAGGCACGGTACTAAGCACAGGGGTAGATACAAGATAATCGGGTTGAACATGGTCCTGGTCTCACGTGGGGTTCACGGGTTTAATATTCATTTACAGCTGAGGTAACTGAAGCGCAGGGAATAATAATGATGGCATTTTATTAAGCGCTTACTATGTGCAAAGCACTGTTCTAAGGTTATCAGGTTGTCCCACGGGGGGCTCACAGTCTTAATCCCCATTTTACAGATGAGGTAAAGGTGACTTGCCCAAGGGCATACTGCAATCAATCAATCAATCAATCGTATTTATTGAGTGCTTACTGTGTGCAGAGCACTGTACTAAGCGCTTGGGAAGTACAAGTTGGCAACATATAGAGACAGTCCCTACCCAGCTCTGGACTAGGCACTGTGGGGACAGATAGAGACAGGATCTCTGACCTAGAGGAGCCGGCTCAGACACACACAAAAATGCGTAGTGGCTACAGCATGGGCCTGGGAATCAGAAGGTCATGGGTTCTATCCCAGCTCCGCCACTTGTCTGCTGTGTGATCTTGGACAAGTCACTGCACTTCTCTGGGCCTCAGTTACCTCATCTGTAAAATGGGGATTGAAACCGTGAGCCCCACGTGGGACAGGGAATGTGTCCAACCTGGTTTGCTTGTATCCACCCCAACGTTTAGTACAGTGGCTAGCACATAGTAAATATGCATTTACAGCTGAGGTAACTGAAGCACAGAGAATAAGAATGTTGGCATTTTATTAAGCGCTTGCTATGTGCAAAGCACCGTTCTAAGCATGTGAGAAGCAGCGTGGCTCAGTGGAAAGAGCACAGGCTTTGGAGTCAGAGGTCATGGGTTCAAATCCCAGCTCCACCAATTGTCAGCTGTGTGACTTTGGGCAAGTCACTTCACTTCTCTGGGCCTCAGTTACCTCATCTGTAAAATGGGGATTAAGACTGTGAGCCCCCTGTGGGACAACCTGATCACCTTGTAACCTCCCCAGTGCTTAGAACAGTGCTTTGCACATAGTAAGCACTTAATAAATGCCATCATTATATTATTATAGTAAGTGCTGAACAAACACTATAATAAGAATTACTATTATGATACAGGGCTTCTTTGGCTGACTTCCCTGGCTCCTGTCTCTCCCGACTTCAGTCCATACTTAGCTGTGCTACCCGGATCATTTTTCTACAAGAATGTTGAGGCCATGTTTCTCCACTCTTCAAGAAGCTCCAGTGGTTGTCTATCCACCTCTGCATCCAACAGAAACTCCTTACCATCTGTTTCAAAGCCTTCAATCACCTTAACCCCTCCGCCCTCACCTCATTGCTCTGCTACTACAACCCAGCCCTCACACCTCACTCTTTTAATGCCAGCCTGCTCACTGTACCTGGATATCATCTATCTCACAACTGACGTCTCGCCTACATCCTACTTCTAGCCTAGAACACCCCCACTCTTCATATCCAACAGACAATTACTCTTCTCTGCTTCAAAACCTTATTGAAGGCATATTCATTCATTCATTCAATCGTATTTATTGAGTGCTTACTGTGTGCAGAGCACTGTACTATAAGCACTTGGGAAGTACAAGTTGGCAACATATAGAGATGGTCCCTACCCAACAGCGGGCTCACAGTCTAGAAGGGGGAGACAGACAACAAAACAAAACATATTAACAAAATAAAATAAATAGAAGAGGCCTTCCCTGACTGAGCCATTTCTTCTTTTCCCAGACCCTTCTGTGTGACCCCAACTTGCTCCCTTTACTAATCATCACCCCTCACAGCCCGACAGCACTTATTCATATCCATAATTTATTTATTTATATTAATGTCTGCCTCCTCCTCCAGACTGTAAACCTGTTGGCAGAGAAAGGAACGTGTCTGTTATATTGTTGTGTTGTACTCTCCCAGGGACTTAGAACAGTGCTCCCCATCCCTCCCACACCGCCCTACCTCCTTCCCCTCCCCACAGCACCTGTATATATGGTTCTACAGATTTATTACTCTATTTATTTTACTTGTACATATTTACTATTCTATTTATTTTGTTAATGATGTGCATTTAGCTTTAATTCTATTTGTTCTGACGACTTGACACTTGTCCACATGTTTTGTTTTGTTGTCTGTCTCCCCTTTCTAGACTGTGAGCCCACTGCTGGGTAGGTACCGTCTCCATATGTTGCCGACTTGTACTTCCCAAGTGCTTAGTACAGTGCTCTGCACACAGTAAGTGCTCAATAAATACGACTGAATGAATGAATGTGAATAAATATGATTGATTGATTGATTTTCCTCCCATCTGGGCTCTATCTAACTCCATTCCAGACCAGGACTTGGATGGCTTTTGCCCTCCTCCGTGGGTACCCCTGTCCAGTGGTTCCCAAGGTAATGGGGTAGAGACTGTGGGGTAGACATAAAGAGGAACTTTCTGGCTCTCCTAGGGTTGATACCTCCATCTCTGGAAAAGGGATGAAACCTCCATCCTTGGAGATCTTCCCCGAAGATCACCTACCTGGAGACAGGAAATTGGACTAGATGACCTCCCTCCCTTCTTCCCCAGGGTTGTTTCCCCTTTCTTCTCATTCATTCATCCAATCATATTTATTGAGCACTTACTGTGTGCAGTGCTCTGTACTAAGCGCTTGGGAAAGTACAATATAACAATAAACAGAACACATTCCCTGCCCACAATGAGCTTACAATCTACAGACTAACAGTTTAGTCTCCATCTCCTGCCCCTTAGGGTCAGACTTGCTCAGAGAAGCAGTGTGGCCTAATGGAAAGAGCGCAGGTCCGGGAGTGAGGAGGCCTAGGCTCTAATCCCGATTTCACCACTTGCCTTCTGTGTCACCTTGGGCAATTTACTGAACTTCTCTGGGCTTCAGTTTCCTTAACTGTAAATGGGGATTAGAGACCTGTTCTCCTTCTCTCTTAGGCTGTGAGTCCCATGTGGGACAGGGACACTGTGTTTAATCTAATTGCGTTTTATCCACTCCAGTACAGTGCTTGACACCCTTCTAGACTGTAAGCCCATTGTTGGGTTGGGACCATCTCTATATGTTGCCGACTTCCCAAGCACTCATTACAGTGCTCTGCACAAAGTAAGTGCTCAATAAATATGATTGATTGAATGAATGAACTAATACTACAGATTATTACTGTTATTATTGTTATTAGTCCCAGACTCCTCTTTTGTTACCTTCTGCTCTCAAGACCCTCTGGCTTCCCCTTTCCCCTCACACTCTGCCCCACCCCACCTGACACTACCAATATAAGGACTTCATTTTGAGTTCAGTACAGAGGGTCTCCCCAAAACAGGCCACAGAAGAGGAAGCTGGGTCTCGTGTGTCCTCATGTGGCTGTCTCTGACTCATATCCTCCCTTGCTTTATGGGCTCCAGCCTCCTCTCTACCAAACCCTCATCCACCCCCAGCCAAGGGGCTTCCTCTTCTGTTTACCAATAATGGAACTTGGGGGTCCTCACTAATCTCCAGTCACCTCCTTGCCCCCCCCACCCACCCCCACCCACCCCGGCCTGGTCCCCAGAGGAGACGGCTGTGCTGGGTGATTCTCATTTTCCAAAGTGGACAAGTCCGACAGAGCAGGAAGGGGCTGCCCAAGGCCGAGAGGCCCAGTATCCTGGCTGTGAGTCCTGAGTTCAAAGAAATCCCCAGCCTGGAATAGTTAGTTGCAGTTATCTTGTCCACAACAGTGACCTCCCAATCAATCAATCAGTGGGATCTATTTAGTAATTACTGTGTGCAGAGCGGTGAACTAAGTGTTTGGTAGGGTACAACAATATAACAGACATTCCCTGACCACAACAAGCTTACAGTCTAGAGGGAAGACAGATATTAAAAAATAAATAAATAAATTGTGGAGAGGAACATAAGTGATGTGGGGTTGAGGGAAGGGTGAATAAAGGGTGCAATTCCAAGTTGCAACAACTTCCCCCTATGACAGACAACAGAACACAGCATTAAGGGACCTCTTGGGTCCCGGCAGCTTAGAAAGAAGCCAGGGTACTCACTCCCAACTGGGAGAGGGGAGAAGGACTTTCCGGGGGTTCCCCCAAATTTAGATCTCATTCCCCCTGACAGAGCACTTTGGCTAGCTGAGTCTGAGAGTATGACGCAGGGAACCGCGGAGGGAGAACCCGACTTTCCCTGGGCTCCAGCGTTTGTCCCAGGATCAATAAAAAGACCCTGATCAACAGCACTCCTTCCCTGAGGAGTCGTGAGGGTGAATAAGATTGCGGCTGGTAAGACCAGTTCATTCTCGGCAGAGACTAGAGTCGACTAAATGACTAAACAAACAAATCAGTCCTGACAATGGTAAAAATAACCAGCCGAGAAAGGTAAGTCAGTCAACCTCCTGACAAGACCTCAAGAGGTCATCCCATCCATCTCCCTGCCCTCACACAGAGTTGAAACTCTCCAGAGCCCCCTTCCACAAAAGTGGTGGGTAGGACTGCCTCTGGGCCCTGAAGGAATTGCTATATTTAGAGAGTCTCTGCTCCTGCCTATAGACACAATGCTCTTCTGGAGGCAGACAGGCCCAGGGCCGGGCACTTCCGACAGGAAACCAGGGTCCTAGGCTTCTGAGACTGGGAAATCCCAGGCGGGACGCAGGGTCTGCTTATCAGGGGAGCTGAGTCAGAGGGCAGCTGCCCCTGCTGCAGGAATTCCAATCCAGCTAGAGCCGGAGTTAGACCCCTTACGTATCTCTGGGGAATTCCTGACGGAGGCAGCGTGGTCTTTCCGGTGGGATTCTGAGCTGAGATTCTGCCCATTTATGGTCATGAGACGGACCCCGGAGGACCAAAGTTCCAGTAAAAATGAGCAAAGGGGAGGGGACACTCAGCTACCTGTTTGTCCCTGGAGGTGGCTGCATTTTGGTGATGGGGGAAGAATAAAGACTTGACGTCTAGTTTATACTTTGGAGTCACTTTTGGAAAGTTTCTGCACCTTGGGCAGTTGGTTTCTATCCCCCTAACACACCTGGGGGGTTTGGGGTGGGATGGTGGGGAGAGAGAGAGAGACAGAAACAGAGAGAGGAAGCCCGAAGTAGGTGAGTGTTTTGAACCAATAGAACCAAAGAAGGTCATATTTATAAATATAGAAATGGTACTTACTAAGCACTTACTTTGTGCGGAGCACTGTACTAAGCTCTTGGAAGCAATACACAGATGAGAATTAACCATGGTCCTTGTCCCTTGTGGGGTTCTCAATCTAAAAATAAAAAGGAGGGGAGAGGACTGGGGGCAGACACACAAAGGGATATGAAACAAAGCACCAAGACAACATGAAGACAAAAACGATGCTCAACAGGGTGCTGTGGCAGAATTTCAGGCCTTCGAGTCAACAATCACAACCATGGCCACTACGCCAGTAGCTGCCTGGTCTTCCTGAAGGTTTGTGGCTTTGGCTCCAGGCCACGGCCGCTTCTCTCTGTCCATCAGGGTGGTGGGAGACTGGTCAGGAAGGAGGCTCTCTGGTGACTCAGAAGAGAGCTGGGGTGGGGTCCCAGGGAGATAACACGGCAGTTTGGTATAGTGGAGGCACCCTGGATGTCATGGTGGGAGGGTAGCAGCTATGGTGGATTCACGCAGATGTCCAGCATGTAGAGATGTCTGGACCAGAATAAGCTGTAAGAGCTGCCAACCTTCTCCAAGCAGAATAGCCATAAAGTCAGGAAGCAATTTAGTGCTCTGGGAGCTTTTCCCGTCATTCTCTAGAGGAAGAAAACTCTTCCTCTCTTTCCTCTGTCCAGACTGCCCACTGCCTTGAAATATCAGAAAGGCTCCTCAAAAGAGATAATAATAATAATTTTGGTATTTGTTAAGTGCTTACCATAGGCCAAGTACTATTCTAAGCTCTGGGGGAGATACAAGGTAATCAGGTTGTCCCACATGGGGCTCACAGTCTTAATCCCCATTTTACAGACGAGGTAACTGAGGCACAGAGAAGTTAAGTGACTTGCCCAAAGTCATACAGCTGATAAGTGGCGGAGCCGGGATTAGAACCCATGCCCTTTGACTCCCAAGCCCACGCTCTTTCCACTGAGCCACGCTGCTTCTTTTGCCCAGCCCCCTGCCTATGGACAGGCTCGCCCTCAACGTGACCCAAAATTGGGGGCAGGGAGAAGTGTGTGAGAAGGGAGGGGATTCTTGTCCATTCTAAAACCTTTGCGACCTCTGGGCCTCCGTCTGCTCTGGCGGAATGGTTGTAGATTCTGAGTTCTTGAAGGAAGAGCCAAGGAAGAGGGCAAACATTTCCTGATAGATGGAAGATTTTTTTTAAAATTTTGCTAAAGGACCTGGACAAATCCGGGAACACTCAGCTGTCACTAGGTGGGATGTTGCCAGAGGGTCAGAGCTGATGAGTTTCTCTCCGAGAGAGGAAGGAATCCACTCCCAGTGCTTGGAGGAGACGCATTGGGGAGAACAGTGCCCAGTTTCAGTTCCAGCTCCAGCTTCTTCTTCATTCCTTAGGTCGGGCAACTGGGGCTCTGGGCAGGCGTCGATGACACCATTCACTTAGAACCACTGAGGGGTAGAATTAGGGTAGGATTAGGGTAGGGTTGGGTAGGGATGGAGTAGAGTTGGGGCAGAACAACCCTGAGGTGCTGAGAGAGCAGAATCAATCAATCAGTGGCACTTACTGAGTGCTTACTGTGTGCAGAGCACTATACTAGGCACTTGGAAAGTACAATACAACGGAGTTGAGAAGCAGTATGGCCTAGTGGAAAAAGCACAGGCTTGGGAGTCAGAGGACCAGGGTTCTAATACGGGCTCTGCCACTTGGATGTGTGACCTTGGGTAAGTCAATTATCTTCTCTGTTTCTCCGTTACCTTATCTGTAAAATAGAGATAATAATTGTGAGCTCCACATGGGACATGGACTTTGTCAAACTCGATTAGCTTGTATCTAACCCAGTTGTCCAACCTGATTAGCCGGTATCTACCCCCCAGTGCTTAATACAGTGCCTGGCACATAATAAGCACTGTGAGCTCATTACGGGCAGGGAACGTGACTGCTAATTCTGTTGTGTTGCATTCCCACAACCTCTTAGAACACTGCCCCGCACATAGTAAGCACTCAGTAAATGCCACCGATTGATTTATTAACAAATACATTTTTCAAAAATGTTGGTAGATACACTCCCTGCTCACAATAATAATTGTGGTATTCGTTAAAAACACTTACTATGTGCCAAACACTGTACTAGGCGCTGAGGTGGATACAAGGAAATCAGGTCCCTCATGGGGCTTATATTCCAAGAAAGAGGGGGAGCAGGATTTATAGCCTAGAGAAACAAACAGATATGAGGACCCCAGTAACTAGGAAGTTCTCAGGGCTCCAGGGCCCAATTCCAAGAAACAACATGATGTGTGAGAGGAAACCACTGTTTCTCCCCAACCCCACTTCTCTCCAGATGGTATTTTCTACCCAGGAGTCCACTTAGAGTCATCTGAGGAACAATTTATCCTGGGAGAGGTGGAAGAGAGGCCAGAGTTGTTTATTTTTATCACTGGCGTCATTATGAAGGGCTTGTGGGGGCTGATCACTGTTGGGTATGTATTTGCAAGGCTGGATTACCCGTCAGATAAGGAAAAGAGTGCCTGCAATCTTCTAGTGCCTTCCTCCTCTCCCCCTATAATGAGGCCTGCACATTTCGCTCTTCTGAGACCAGCTTACTCGCTGTGCTTTTGTTAAGCACTTACTATGTGCCGAGCACTGTACTACATGCTAGGTAGATACAAGTTTGTCAGGTCAGACCCAATCCTTGTCCCACGTGGGGTTCCCAATCCAAACAGGAGGGAGAAAAAGTATAATAATAATAATAATAACAGTGGCATTTGTTAAGCGCTTACTATGTGCCAAGCACTGTTCTAAGC
The DNA here is from genome assembly GCF_015852505.1 of Tachyglossus aculeatus. NCBI lineage: Eukaryota > Metazoa > Chordata > Mammalia > Monotremata > Tachyglossidae > Tachyglossus > Tachyglossus aculeatus. The sequence continues at coordinate 25,663,742 of NC_052072.1, read as the reverse complement.
ACTGGGGGGGGATACAAGGTAATCAGGTTGTCCCACATGGGGGCTCACAGTCTTAATCCCCATTTTACAGATGAGGTAACTGAGGCACAGAGAAGTCAAGTGACTTGCTCAGAGTCACACAGCTGACAAGTGGTAGAGCCGGGATTAGAACCCATGACCTCTGGCTCCCAAGCCCGGGCTCTTTCCACTGAGCCATGCTGCTTCTGTATTACATTCCCATTTAAAGATGAGGAAAAGGAGGCATAGAGACGGTAAGTGACTCGCTCAAGGTTATACAGTTGGTAAGTGGTGGAGCAGGGCTTGAAATCCCTCTTGCTCACATCCTCTCTCCTGCCTGCAATTCCCTCCCACTTTATATCTGACAGACCACCACACTCCCCATTTTCATAGCCCTACTAAAATCATATCTCCCTCAAGAAGCCTTCCCTGACTAACCTCTTATCACCTCACCCTATTCTCCCTCCCCTCTCCCTCACCCTTGAGTCCTAAGCAGTTATGGCCCACCCCCACAGGGTACATTATCTTTATACTCCACTGCTTCCCCTCTATAATTTACTTTAATGTCTGTCTCCTCGGGCCAATAGATTGTAAATTCTTTGAAGGCAGGGGTCCTGGCTACTAATTTTATTGCCCTCTCCGGAGCACTTAGTATGGTGCTCTGCACAGAGTAAATGCTCAGAGAATACTATTGAGTGATAGACTGATGAATGTACGGGGGCCCACAGACTAGAACCTGCCTCCATCCAGTTCTTCCCCTGACTTGACATTTTAAACTCTTCCAGCCTGTACACTGCCCCAAACTTTTTCAGTAGTTGGGATTATATCACCCAATTGATTCAGCTTAATTACTTAAATAATTAATTAAAATACACTTTGGCTTTAACCTCAACTAACAGGATAAATTACCAGCCCTTATAGGTCCTAGACTTTCTTAGCTCATAGAAACCACAAGAAATTATCTAGTCCAGCCCCCTGCCTCCATAAAGTTGAACGTTACCCCTTTTCATATCTGACAGATAATTACTCTCCCCACCTTCAAAGCCTTATTGAAAGCACATCTCCTCCAAGAGGCCTTGGAGAGCCCTCATTTCCTCTTTTCTCACTTTCCTCTGCATCACCCTGACTTTCTCCCTTTATCCCCTCCCGCTCCCAGCCCCACGGCACTTACGTATGCAATCATAATTTATTTATTTATATTAATGTCTGTCTCCCCATGTAGACTGTAAGCTTGTTGTGGGCAGGGAATGTGTCTGTTATATTGTTGTGTTGTACTCTCCCAAGCACTTAGTACAGTGCTCTGCACACAGTAACCGCTCAATAAATACTATTAATTGATGGATTCTTAAATCGTTTAGGACAGAAGAGTGTCTTATCTTGTTTTTTAGATTTTCTTAGGAATGGAGACTTCCCAACCTCATAAATCTAATTCCCTTGTCTAATTCCCCTGAAAGGTGAGGAAGTTCTTCCTTATCCACTCCACTCCACTCCACTATCTCTTGCTGCATTGTAAGCCCAGTTGCTCACATCCATTCCCCTGTGGACAGGGAAACAACAGGTCAGCATTCTCCCTAGAAAGGCCCTCCACACTGCTTCTCATGAAAAGTGGAAATGAAAGGGCAGAAGAGGAAGGAAGAGGCTCAGCAGGGTAGGCTGGGAGGGCGTGGGGAGCATTGCAGGCCAGAGCTTCACCTGAGAGGAGGTTCAGGGAGGCTGCCTCCCTACCCCTTGCTGAGAACAAGTTGTTCTGAGACTCCAAGGTCAAGCAAGGTCACGGTTCTGGTTAGCCACATTCCTGCACAGGACGGAAGTAGCCTGCCGGCCTCCCTCCCACCACCGGCCCCCTGCCCTCCTTAGGGAATTCACCTTTCCATGGAAACTCACTGGTCCAACAATCAACATTCCTGCCACTCCACACCTCCTACAATCCAGCTTCCTCCTCCCAGGGACCAAGTTTCCATTTGGGAAGACAAGGGCCAATCAATGAATTAATCAATGGCATTTAGTGAGCACTTACTGTGTGTGTGGAGCACTGTACTAAGAGCTTGGGAAAGTTATAACAATAATAACGGCAATGGCATTCCTTAAGAGTTTACTAAGGGTCATGCACTCTTCCAAGCCCTGGGATAAATACATGTTTATCAGGTTGGACAAAGCTCCTTTTCTAAATGGGGCTCACAGTCCAAGTAGGAGAGAGAACAGGTATTGAATCCCCATTTTACAGATGAAGGGATGGAGTCACAGAGAAATTAAGTGAATTGCCCAAGGTCACACAGCAAGAAATTGGCAGAGCTGGGATTGGAACCCATGTCCTCTGCTTTCCAGGCTTGTGCTCTTTCCGATAGGCCAAGCTGCTTCTCGCTGTAGAATTGCTAGTCACGATCCCTGCCCACAAGGAGTTTACAATCTACAGCAATGCCTGGGTCCCATTCTGAGCTCAGGGGTTTCCATGTGCTAGACCCTATCCAATCCCATCCCATTCCATTCCATCCCATCCCATCCTTCCCCTGCTCCGGCTTCCTCCAGCTAGCCACCAGTCTCTACCCAAGTTTTAAGCACGAGAAACTAACTGTAGGACAAAAAAGGTTAAACAGCTGAAAAAAAAGAGCAAAGGTCTCAGGATGCCACCCTTAGCCCTACTTCCCCTGAAATCCCAGCTGTCCTCCTCACCCTGCTGAGCAGCGTCATCCAGGGTAGAAAGGGGTGAAGACTCAGTTTACATTCATTCAATTGTATTTATTGAGCGCTTACTGTGTGCAGAGCACTGTACTAAATGCTTGGGAAGTACAAGTTGGCAACATATAGAGACGGTCCCTTCCCAACAACGGTCTCACAGTCTGCTGGCCCTGAACCCAGTGAGCTCCTACCAAAGTGCCAGGGAAAGAACTTAGCCAAGGAGCTACCTCAATCCTTCAATAATAATAATTAATAAAAATTATGCTATGTGCCAAGCACTGTTCTAAGCACTGGGGAAGATACAAGGTCATCAGGTTGTCCCATGTGAGGCTCACAGTCTTAATCCCCATTTCACAGATGAGGTAACTGAGGCACGGAGAAGTTAAGTGCCTTGCCCAAGGTCACACAGCCGACAGGTGGCGGAGACGGGATTAGAACCCACGTCCTCTGATTCCCAAGCCCGGGCTCTTTCCTCTGAGCCAGGCTGCTTGCTCTAATGCTTCAATCAGGATGTTGCCCTCCTTTCCTTCTCTCCACCCTCCCCAACCACTGAGGACATACTGTCTATTTACCCCTTTCTCAGGAATCCCCAGAGAATCCACAAGGCCCTCCCTCCACCTGTTCTCAGGGTTCCTCCCACAGTCAAGACAATCTCCTGGTTCTTCTACCTCTTAGCTCCTTTGCTGCTTCTTTTTCTCGCTCCCCTTTCACCTCTCATCTCATTGACGAGAAGCCATGTTGCTGAGTGGAAAGACCCCAGGCCTGGAAATCAAAGGACCTAGGTTTTGATCTTGACTCTGTCACTTGCCTGCTGTGTGTCCTTGGGAAAGCCACTCAACTTCTCTGTGGCTCAGTTTCATCACCTAAAAAATGGGTATTCAATACTTGTTCTCAAAGCCCTACTGAGAGCTCACCTCCTCCAAGAGGCCTTCCCAGGCTGAGCCCCCTTTTTCCTCTCCTCCTCCCCATCCCCCCGCCCTACCTCCTTCCCCTACCTACAGCACCTGTATATAATAATGACATTTATTAAGCACTTACTATGTGCAAAGCACTGTTTGTACAGATTTTTCACTATTTCTTTTACTTGTACATATTTACTATTCTATTTATTTTGTTAATGATAATAATAATAATGATGGTATTGTTGTGCATTTAGCTTTTAATTCCATTTGTTCTGATGACTTGACACCTGTCCACATGTTTTGTTTTGTTGTCTGTGTCCCACTTCTAGGCTGTGAGCCCGTTGTTGGGTAGGGACTGGCTCTATATGTTGCCAACTTGTACTTCCCAAGCGCTTAGTACAGTGCTCTGCACACAGTAAGCACTCAATAAATACGATTGAATGAATGAATGAATGAATGTGACATGGGACGAGAACAGTGTCGGCGGTGGTTATCTGTATCTAGACTGTACCCTCATTGTGGGCAGGGAATGTGTCTATTGTTGTATTTTACTCTCCCTAGTGTGTAGTACAGTGCTCTGCACACAGTAAGCGCTCAATAAATACGATTGAATGAATTCTACAGTGCTTGACACGTAAGTGCTTAACAAATACCACCATCATCATCTTCTAAAATGCCATATAAGATGGATTGACTCCTCCAGATCATTTTGTCCCTTCCTCTCCATCCGGCCCAACACCCTAGTTCAAACTCTTATCACAGTTCAGTAAGACTGCTTTAGGGACCTCGTTTTTGCTCTCCCTGCCTCCAGTCTCTCCTCACTTTGGTCCATACTTCTCACTACTACCCAGTTCTTCTTCCTGAAACATTGCTCAGCACCAGCTCAATCTCCTCCTCGGAACCCTCTAATGATAACTTGTCTTCTGTATTAAATGTCATCTTTAAGGCTCTCCGGGGGCTCTCTCCACCTTACAAATGGGAAGCAGTGTGGCCTAGTGGAAAGAGCACAGGCCTGGGAGCCAGAGGACCTGGATTTTAATCCCTGCTTCACCACGAGTCTGCTGTGTCACCTTGGTTCACTTCTCTGAACCTCAGCTATCATATCTATAAAATGGCAATTAAGATTATGAGCCTCATCTGGGATGCGGACTGTGCCCAACCTGATTATCTTGTATCTACCCCACTGCTTAGTACAGTGCCTGGCACATAGTAAGTGCTTAATAAATATCCATTAAATAAAAAATAAAAACGATTAGTGCTCTTCACTGGCTACTCCCCAGCTTACCAGTCCCTTGTCTTGCCCACTCTGTCCTCCCAGCATGGAACGTCCCCTCTCTGCAAATCCACCAGACCTCATCATCATCATCAATCATATTTATTGAGCGCTTACTATGTGCAGAGCACTGTACTAAGCGCTTGGGAAGTACAAATTGGCAACATATAGAGACAGTCCCTACCCAACAGTGGACTCACCTCAGTCCTCTCACCTTCAAAGCCCTAATAAAATAGAAGCAGCGTGGTTCAGTGGAAAGAGCCTGGGCTTCGGAGTCAGAGGTCATGTGTTCAAATCCCGGCTCCGCCAATTTTCAGCTGTGTGACTTTGGGCAAATCACTTAACTTCTCTGTGCCTCAGTTACCTCATCTGTAAAATGGGGATTACGACTGTGAGCCCGCCGTGGGACAATCTGATCACCTTGTAACTTCCCCAGCGCTTTAAACAGTGCTTTGCACATAGTAAGTGCTTAATAAATGCCATCATTATTATTATTTCTCCAAGGCTTCCCTGATGAATTTCCAATCCCCCAAGCTGTATAAACCTACCAACTCCGTGAACATTCAAGAATTTATTTCTACCCTCTCCTCAGTGCTTGGGTGCACTGTACATTTAATTTATTCTGATTCCACCAACTTTAAATATTCTTAGGCCTGACTCCTGTTTGCTCTCCTGGGTGGGGATGGGCTGTGTGCATCTGTGGTACTTTCCATAGTGCTTTGCTTTCAGTAGGTGCTCAGTAAATACCATTTTTTCTATTAATGTACAATACGCCTTACGCTTGCGACACACAGGCTCTGCAGAACAGGGAGGTAACTGGTTTCATTGAGAAGAGGACTAGGGAGTCCAAAGACTGGGAGTTAAAACCCAGCCTGACCCCAACTTGCTGCTGGACTAGCCCACTCCCTTGGTCTTGGGGGAGATTGTGAAAGCAATGGGGTACCTCAGGGGCATGCTAGAGGTGGAAGAACCATAGCCAGTGACTGGGAGGAGTTGGTGTGTTGGTGTTAGTGTGACACGAGAGAAGATGGGGGTGGGGATGTTTCCAAGGAGGTGGGCCCAGGCGTGAGCAACCAGTAATGCCAGGCAACCTCAGGAATGAGGGCAAGGTGCAGGGCAGACCCTTTTCAGAGGCTGGAGGGGATTTTTGTCCTCGTGGCCTGTTGTGTCCTCAGATGGAGTTTCTTAATGGAGCGGGAAGCACGCGGGGAATGCACCGCAGGGGGCTGACTGCCCTCAGCCCTCAGGGCCCGCTAACGAGAGGCAGAGGGGGGAGGGGGGAAATTCCAGACATTCCCATCCTTTCCGGCTGTTTTGTCTCTTTCCCCTGGGGACAGAGGGGGTCCGGCTGCCTCGAGGGGAATCTGACTCTCTGAGCTTGCAATCCTGTCCACCAATGCTACTACACTTTCCCAAGCGCTTAGTCCAGGGCTCTGCACACAGTAAGGGCTCAATACGCTGGGGACAGTGAGGGTGGGAGGAGGGGTGGGGAGGGCCACCTGGTCAGCTCTCCCCAGACCCAGCCTTTTCTGAGAGCAAAGCAGGCCAGAGTTGGTGGCTCTCCCATTAGGTGGCGTGTATATATGCACGTATTTATAATTCCATTTATTTTATACGCATCATAATTTCTATAGATGCCTGTTTACTTGTTTTGATGTCTCCCCCTTCTAGACTGTGAGCCCGTTGTGGGCAGGGATTTGTGGCTGAATTATACTTTCCAAGAGCTTAGTACAGTGCTCTGCACACAGTAAGCACTCAATAAATACGACTGAATGAACAAATAAGTGAAATAGGGTGATGGGTGGCGTTCCTGTCTGTGGAGATGCCAAACAATGAACAGACACCCATCTGTTCTGACCAGGGCCGGTTCACCTGTCTGGAGGGCAGGGGCCTGAAATCCCTATCCTCTGCAGCTCAAGGACTTCCTGCCTCTCATTTGGGGCCAAGAACCCTCAGAAGCTGGGGCATCACTACTTTAGGGTTGCTTCTCTTGGAAAAATGTTCCCCACTCTTCCCTCTTGAGAAGCAGTGTGATTTAATGCTTAGTACAGTGCTCTGCACACAGTAGGCGCTCAATACATGCATTCAAATGAATGAATCTAGTGGAAAGAGCATGGACCTGAAGACAGAAAACCTGGGTTCTAATACCTGCTGTGTGACCCTCGGCAAATCATCCCACTGCTCTGTGCCTCAGTCCTCTCATTTGCAAAATGGGGATTCAATACCTGTTCTCCCTCAGACTACATATAGTAAGTGCTTAATAAATAAAATTACTGTGTCCCTGAAACAGCATCATTCCCCTCCTGACCCCTTGCCCTCAAATCCTGAGAGCTGGGGAGGGGGAACTGCAGACTCACTGGGCCTGGGGCTTCGAGGCAGGAATCTAGGGTAACCTTCTCCCTCCTCCTTCCTCTTCCCCTCCCCAAGCCAAGATAGACCAACAAGATACTGTGCTCAGACCTCCATTCTGCTTTTTAATACAGTGGATCTTTCTGGAGCCCAGAAAATGGACGAATCCACAACATTCAAGGAGGAGGTGGGGGGGGGAGGTAGAGGAGTGAGGGGGAGTCAGAAATCACCAGGAGACAGTGCAGTGAACAGCAGCATCTGAAACAAGATGTTTCTCATGAACAAGACATCGGGAGGGCATAAAAAAATATATACTACAGTAATCTCATAAACTGACCCCAGAACGAACACTTGAACACTACAACACAATCAGCAATTCATAAAAAAATACTGGAAATAAAATAAATAAGGCCATTCTTTTTTTGTCTTTGAGAATCAGAAGATCCCACCTGGCCAGCCCAGGAGGGTGAGGACCCCTGCCCCAGTGACATGCTGGCCCTTGAGAGGCCAGTAGCCAAGAGCCTAAGACTGGGTGTTGGATGTGGCTGGTGGATGTGGGGATGGAGGATGCTCCAGGTTCTGCCCATTATCAGAAGCCCAGAGTGAGATGAGTGTCCAGCACAAGCCCTGAGTGAGCAAGATGAGGGGAGGGGCAGCAGCAAAACCTAGTTCTTTCTATTCCAGTGGTTAACTGTCCCAGGGGAGGGGGTGGGGCAGGGGGAGTCTGTTTGGAGCTTCACGCTCAGGCATTAGAAGGAAGACAGTTGGGTATGAATTCCTCTCACCAGCCATGCCCTGTGCAAGGGTTCAAGTGGTAGAGCTGGGATTAGAACCCAGGCCCTCTCCCTCCCCAAGGAGATCAATCCTACATAGCTATTAAACCCCTGCCATTTTTCCAGTTTCATTGGGGAAGTCTAGAGCCCGGAGTTTGGCCACAGGGCTAGGTCTGGGGCAATAGAACCAAGGGCCTGATGGTCAAAAGGCCGGCTCGCCACTGTCTGGGGCGTACCCACAGGCTGTTGCTGGGTGGGGAGGGGTTTGTGTTCCTCTGGCATCATCAACAACAATCAATCGTAATATTTGTTTCTCTCAAATATGCAGGCGACCCCTGAAACACAGCTCTGGCTCTCTCCCAACATTTCCCTGCCTGCTCATCTTCTGCCCAGGCCTGCTCTAGGCCCAGATTCCCAACTGGAGACAGCAAGAGGCAGATTCTCCTATTTCCTGATGAGGCTGTCTCCCTTCATGATGGATGTCTTCTTCCCTCCTTCCTAGCCCTCTCTATAGCCACCCCACCTCACCCCTGGCCCTGCTGCCTCAAACATGCTTTAACCTCTTCATAAAAAATTCCCAGGAACGGGGGGACATCCTGCCCTCCCCTTCGAGCCCCACCTCTGGGAGGCTTGAGCCAGAAGAGTGGGACTCACTGCCTGCCTGAGGAAGTGATCCATGCAGGGGAGGAAGCGTGTGTGTGTGTCTCTCTCTCTCTCTCCCCTGCTGGGAGGTGCGGATCAGTGGCCCTTCCCACCATCTCCAGCCCTTCAGCTGAGTTTCATGCCTATGGCCAGGGCCTGCTGGTACACCTCCGTGACATCCTGGCAGTCCGTCAGGGAGAAGCAGCTGTCCCGGAGGGGCTCCCGGCCTCGGCTCGCGGCCCAGCGCCTGAGGGGCCGCTGTCCTGACCCCATCTCTGACCCCGCAGCCGATGCTGCCTCTTCCTCCTCCTCAAGTCCCAGGAGGTCGTCCGCCGAGACGCAGCCCCGCAGGGCCGGCTCCGGCAGTCGCTCCGGGAGGTCCAGCTGATCGAAGGACTCGGTGGACAAGATGCTGTCCTCGCTGATGGCACTGGAGGGGCGGCTGGGCCGGGAGGGGGCTGCCAAGGGCCGGGCCAGCTCATCCAAAGAGCCAAAGGCCGAGGTGGGAAGCGCCTTCCCCTGAGAGTATTTGCCATTGTGCTTCAGAATCCCTTTGCGGTGGAAGGGAAGCCCCGGAGGCTGTGGGGGGTCCTCCTGAGGGGCGGGGCTGCTGGAAAACACATCCCCTGCATCTAAGAGGTCCCCAGACTCGCTGGGCTCTGGGGAGGAATAATAGCCCGATTCCCTCTGCCGGGGCTTCTTCAAGATGCCTTTTTTGGGGGCTAAAGGGGCTGGCGGCTCTGGGAGGGCAGGGAGTTGGGGAAGGGGCACAGCGGGCACCCCATTCTCCTCCTTCCGCCCGTCGGGTGGGGGTGAAGCCTTCTTTTTGAGAATGCCCTTGGGCAGCTTCAGGATGCCCTTGCCCGGTCCTGGGGCCTCCCCGGCCGGCCATTCCAGGAGGGTGTGGGTCACGTCGTGCTCCTTGCGGGACTTCTTGAGGGAGCACTGGCGCTCCAGCCCCCCGCCTCCTGGCCCGCCAGCCCCCGCCCCGTGTCTGAAGAAGCTGCGGACTTTGGCACCATTTTCCAGGAGGGGGCGGGAAGATCGCCTCAGCCAGTCGGCCACAGAGGCCAGTGGCGAATCGCTGCTGCCACTGCCACCGATGTTGCCCTCGCCCAGGGCCTGCTCCCCTAGTGGGGTTAGGTAGCCCCAGTTGACCCACCAATGGCTGGCTACATCCTCAAGGGTGGCCCGGCGTGTGGGGTTCACCATCAGCATCCAGCGGATCAAGCCACAGGCGTCTGCGAAAGACAAAACCAAGAAATCGGATTAGGCTCTCGGATGCCCCTTCCTTCTCCCTGCCTCTGCACCCATGCCCTCTCACAAGGTACAAAACCTCCAGAGGGAAGAGCGCTTTGTCGTTCTCCCCCTCCATCAAGACCAGAAGAGAAGCAGCATGGGCTAGCGGAAAGAGTAAGGGCCTGGGATACAGAGGACCTGGGTTCTAATCTAGCCAGCTTTCTTCCTCCCTTCAAAGCCCTACTGAGAGCTCACCTCCTCCAGGAAGCCTTCCCAGACTGAGCCCCCTCTTTCCTCTCCCCCCCCCACCTCTTTCCCCTCCCCACAGCACTTGTATATATGTTTGTACAGATTTATCACTCTATTTTACTTGTACATATTTACTATTCTATTTATTTTATGATGTGCATTTAGCTTTAATTCTATTTGTTCTGACAACTTGACACCTGTCCACATGTTTTGTTTTGTTGTCTGTCTCCCCCTTCTAGACTGTGAGCCCGCTGTTGGATAGGGACCGTCTCTATACGTTGCAAACTTGTACTTCCCAAGCGCTTAGTACAGTGCTCTGCACACAGTAAGCGCTCAATAAATATGATTGAATGAATGTATAATCCCAACTCTGCCTGCCAATTGTTGCTGCATGACCCAGAGAAAGTCACTTCTCTGTGCCTTAGTTCTCCCTCCTACTGTGAGCCCCATGTGGGACAGGGACTGTGTCCAACCTAATTCATTTGCATCTACCCCAGCACTTTGAACGGTGTTTGACACACAGTAGGCGCTTACATATCATTAAAAAAAAAAAAGCACAGAAACAAGGACACCAAATCAACCAATGATATCTGACATATAGTAAGTGCTTAACAAATACCATAAAAAAGAGGGAGGAGGTTGACATTGCAGCAGGAGAGACTCTACTTAGACATCAGGAAGTGCCTCCCTCAATCGCAAAACGGAGGCCAAGGGAGATCAATGAGAGACTACCAAATTTCTGGGGAAGATGAAGAGGTGGGAAGTTTGCACCATGTGACTTCTGGAGGGCTTTTCATCCTAGAGAATTCATTTCCACCCAGAGGATCCTTCACTAACTAAAATTCTCTGCACCTCTGCTCTGCTTTCCACCCCCATAGCACTTCAGTACATATGCTTCTCTTATCTGTAATTTGTTTTAATATCTGCCTCGCCAACTAGATTGTAAACTCCTTGGGGGCAGGGACTGTGTCCAGCATCTCCATCGTCTAACCCAAGTGCAGAGACACTCTTATAAACACTCAAACACCACCAATTGATTCCTTCACGCTTGTTCTCCTTGATCACTTCCCAGTGTACCCCACTGTTTGCGGTGGGCCAACCCGAGAGGGAAAGAGACTCACTAAGACATGCAGCACACTGAAGGCAGGATTAGAATCTATGGCCACCATCTCCCCCTAAAACCAGTAGCCTTGATCACACCCATGGTCCTTCCCACCTGGCTTACTTACCTGAGGGCTTGGTGGGCTCTCTGTACTCCCCATTACTGATCTGCTTCACCAAAGTCTTGTAGTCCTGCCCATCAAAGGGCATCATGCCATGCACTAGGATGTAGAGGAGGACACCAAGGGACCAACTGTCCACCTAGAAACACAGACAGGTCAGGACTGGCCAGCACAAGATCGACTCATGCCTAAAAGAAGAATTTCCCAACCCCAAGGGCGACCATGTGGCAGTGAAAGACAAAGCATGGGGCCCGGAAGATCTGAAGGTTAGGTCGAACCAGGAGCCTAAAGGACCCACACCTACAAAGATGGAGAGGCCCAGGCCTGGGAAATAGAGGGAGGCATTCCTCCACAGCCAGAGTTTGAGGCTCTGGGCCAGTCACAGGAAGGGAGTACTTAGAGAGACAGTGAGTGGGAATGCTGGTCACAGCAGTCTGGCTATAAGCAGGAGTCATTATTGGATTGCCTGAACCAGAAGCAGTCCAGGGTTGGAGCAGGGAGCACTTGGACAGAGGCGGACATTCCCAAGTGAACCCCAGAGACAAGCAGGAGAGTTTCCAGTCTTCTCACCTCAGGGCCTGTGTAGGGTTTCCCGTTGACTATTTCAGGTGAGGCGTAGAGGGGGCTCCCGCAGAATGTCTGAAGGCACTTGTCTCGCTCGTATAGATTGGAGAGGCCGAAATCTGCAATCTGGGGAGGCAGGAGGGAGATGGGTGATTGTGTGGGGGGGTGGGGATGGTTACACTGTGGGACAGGGGCACTGAGGAGTCACCCCATCTCTCACTCTTGACACCACGGCTTGCCTTCTCCCTTCTTCCCATCCCAGGGCCCGAGAATGGTCCCCAAACTGAGGCAGTATCAGACTTACTAGATTCATCTAATAATAATAATATTAATAATAATGCCATTTATTAAGCGCTTACTAATGTGCAAATCACTGTTCTAAGCACTGGGGAGGTTATAAGGTGATCAGGTTGTCCCATGGTGGACTCACAGTCTTCATTTATTTATTTATTTATTTTGCTTGTACATTTCTATCCTACTTATTTTATTTTGTTGGTATGTTTGGTTCTGTTCTCTGTCTCCCCCCTTTAGACTGTGAGCCCACTGTTGGGTAGGGACTGTCTCTATGTGATGCCAATTTGTACTTCCCAAGCGCTTAGTACAGTGCTCTGCACATAGTAAGCGCTCAATAAATACGATTGATTGATTGATTGATTCATCCCCATTTTACAGATGAGGGAACTGAGGCCCAGAGAAGTTAAGTGACTTGCCCAAAGTCACATTGGTGGAGCCATGACCTCTGACTCCAAAGCCCGTGCTGTTTCCACTGAACCATGCTGCTTCTCTAAGCAGCCTCTGGATATGGGGCCCTAGCAGAGAGTAGAAGAGCTTGTTCCTGACAGAGGTGTGGGGAGCAGTGGGGAAAAGGAAGGCTTGGGAGGTGGAAGCGTGTCTTCAGGCCAGGCCAGAAAAAAGCCATTGGATGCAGCAGCTGCTCCACAGGAGAGCCAGAGTCCATTCCCAGGCGGACAAAAGAGTAGGCTGGCTCCGGCTCAGGGAGGCACCACCAAATTGCTGCTGAAATGGATTGCCTGTTCTGGCTCCTCCCTGATAAAGGTTGTGTCCTCACCACACGGGTGGGGCCAGAACCCAGAGCACCAGGTCAAGCTCTCCTGTTCAGGTGAGCACATCCACAAAGCCCCCACACACTGGCAGAGAAAGGGGCATTTTGGGGGGCTGGAGGGATGCGAGCTGGACTCCCCACCACATCTGGTTCCCTGGACACCCTGGAGTTGGGGCAGGCTGGGTGGTGGCAGGACTTCCCAGGTGAACAGTCGTGTAGAGGGCAAAGACCTCTCCCTGGGAACAGTGGGAGAGGTCCAGCCCCTTGATCTAAGGTTATGCACAACTGATGCCCTCGTGCCACCTCTTTATGGGTTTATTGGTGCCTTATCGGGCCTGAGAACAAACAACTGAGCCCTAGCGAAGTCACCCTGGGTTTATTGACCCAGTGGCAAGAAAGGACCCGCCTTTTCTGGTACATATGGATCTGTGGACATCGCCCGTGGCTACCAGGGGCTAAGACATGCACCTGGTAGCGGCACGTTCTCCTTATCTGGGCAGGTGGTGATGACCCTGGGCGGACACTTGACCCAACGGCTACACCCCAAGGCTCCAGGTCAAGAATCCCCAGAACAGCCCAGAGCAGTCTAGGGGGCTAGTTAGCTCACCCAAGAATCGTGGACAGTGCCCTTGGATGCCAGGTGGCAGGCAGGGCCCAACGCACTCTGCGTACCCTCTGCAAAGATGCTGATTTATAGCCTCCGAGCAGAGCAGAACCAGGAGCAGGACAAGGGACTCACTGGCGAAACTCTGACACAGGAGCAGTCCACAGTCACCCTGCATATCCCAGCGGCATCCTCAGTGGGGGCAGACACAGTCTGGGGGATAAGGGGTTTTTTTTTCCTCAGTTTGAGCCCATCCTAAGGACCTGAAGTTTCCCAGGAGTACCGGAAGTAGCTGAGGTCTCGGTGAGACTCTCACCTTGATGTTGCCATTGGAGTCCAGGAGGATGTTTTCCAGCTTGAGATCCCGGTGGACAACACCATTCTGAAAGAGAGGAGGGCAAGGGTGAGGAGGAGGGGAGCCCCAGCTGGAACCAGCCCTGCTTGGATCCATCCAAGGGGAGCAAGAGATGGGTATAGATGGCTGGGGATATCGCTCCCCATTGGTCCAAATGTAATCAAATCCAAGGTTTTCCTCCGAGGCTCACGGTGACAAGGGATTCCTCGGGTAAAAGGCAATCTGGAGGAAGACAGCGGCAGAAGGGATTCTAGGTTCTAACCCTGATTCTGAGTCCCCCCTGATGCTCTGACTTCATTATTCAACAATTCTGGACAACAGTTACCCCATCTGTACAATGAGGAGACCCATTCTTTGCCCATCCCTGCCTCCCAGGGCTGTTGTGAGAAGAAATGAGCAAGGAGAAGCACGGCCTAATTTGTGGAAAGAGCACAGCACTGGGAATCAGGAGATCTGGGTTTTGAGCCCGGCTCCCTCACTTGCCTGTCTGGTAACTTTGGGCAAGTGGCATTTGTTAAGCTCTTACTCTGTATGTGAAAAACACTGCACTAAGTGGTGGAGCTAAATACAAGATAATAATCATTAAGGTACTCGTTAAGCACTCACTATGTCCCAAGCACTGTTCTAAGCACTGGGGTAGATACAAGTTAAATCGGGTGGGCACAGTCGCCTTCATTCATTCACTTCACTCAATCATATTTACTGAGTGCTTACTGTGTACAAAGTACTGTACTAAGCATTTGGCAAGTACAATTCGGCAACAGAGACAATCCCTATCCCCAACGGGCTCACTGTCTACAAGTGGGGAGACAGACAACAAAACAAAGCAAATGGCTCATACTCTTAATCCCCATTTTACAGATGAGGCAACGGAGGCCCAGAAGTGAAGTGACTTGCCCAAGGTCACACAGCAGACAAGTGGCTGAGCCTGGATTAGAACCCAGGTCCTTTTGGCTCCCAGGCCCATGCTCTATCCACTAGGCCAGGGCCACTTTCAAGCTGTACATAGTCCCTGTCCCACGTGGAGGGAGAAGTATGTAATCCCCATTTTACAGATAGGGAAAGGTGAGGCCAAGAAGTTAGGTGACTTGTATGAAGTTACACAGAAGTCAGTCTGTTTATTAAGCACTTACTGTGTGCAGAGCACTGTACTAAGCACCTGGGAGAGTACAATATAACAGACATTCCCTGCCCATAATGAGCTTATGGTCTAGAAAGGGAAACATACTAACATAAATAAAATAAATTATGGATATTTACATAAGTGTTGGGGGCTGGGAGGTGGGTGGGCAAATCAGGGAGACAAAGAAGGGAGTGGAGAAAAGGAAGAAGGTTAACAGGGAAGGCCCCTTGGAGGAGGTGTGCTTTCAATAAGGTAATGGACATCTGTGCAGCTTCGATGGAGGCATGGGCACAGAAAACAAGTGGTAGTCAAAATTAGAACCCAGGTCCGTGCTCTTTCCATTAGGGCAAATCGCGTAACTGCTCTGTACTACAGTTTCCTCTCAGGGTCTATGTCTGATCTGATTGCACTGTAAGCATAAGTAAGCTTAATAAAAATCATTATTACTAGAATTAGCTGAGCGGGGAAATGCTTTGGGAACCCGGGCAGGAGTTAGTGTCTCCAGCTGTCGGGGAGCTACTCACCTTGTGGCAGTAGTAGACGGCCGAGACAATCTGGCGGAAGAAATGGCGGGCATCCTGTTCGCTGAGCCGCTGGCGCTCGTTGATGTAGTCGTACAGGTCCCCACGGCTGGCGTATTCCATGGCGATCACGATCTTGGTGCTGTTCTCAAAGACTACGGTAGACAGAGCAAGGGTGGGGTCAGGGTGGGAACCCTATCTGTGTTCTTCCCGGGGCTGAGGGTCCCCAGAGAAGAGACTGACATTAGGTCATGAGAGCACTCCCCAGGCAGGTGAAACCACGGAACTATCTCAGCCAGAGGCACTTACTGAGCGCCTACTGAGGGTGGTGTAATAGATTATGTATTTGGGAGAGTACAGCAAAAGCAAACTTTTTTGATACCAACAGAGTGTGTCACACCACATACAAACACACATCTCCCCTCACACCACAGCTCAAGGCTGCCGTCCAACGTGCTCACGACAGACCAGTTTGGGGACCTTGATAATGCCAGCTGGGCGACACCCAGCCCGAGCTAGCGGTGTGCTCTTAGGAAGCCCTCAGCAGCCGCTCTCCCTCCAATCCCTTCCCACCGGCCACCAAAGGCCGGAGAACCAGAGAGGGGACCGAGAAGGCCCGTCCAGCCACCTGGAATGCCTCCTGTAGGCTTGGCCCAGGGCCCACCCTCGCTCACGGCCCAGCCACTGCTGCCAAGGCGTTCATGGGATGGGAGCAAAAGCCCACACCCTCAGAGTCTCTGGCATCTCTGCCTAGGAGGGTGGAGGAAACCTGCCCATCACCTGGCACATAAAAGGCATGCTTGCCCCACGCCCAGGGAGCCAGCCGTGGCATGTCCAACCAAGAAAGGGAGAGCTGGGCACGAGCCCGGGCAGAGTCTTGGGAGGGAGGGAGGGAGGGAAGCAGCACATACCCCTTTCTCTAGAGACCCCTCGGGGGGAGGCACATAAACTCACACACTCAAAATCAATTTCCAGTGTCAGCTCAACTGTGCCCCTTTGGGAGCCCCAGAGACCCCTACTAATGAAGTCCCTGCCATCCACCATGGCTTCCCCAGGGGCAAGTAGTTGGCACTGACAGTTTGTCGTCATCACCCTTGTCCTCTCATGCTGCCAAAAACCATTTACTGGGGAGTTGGGGGGTGGGTAGAGGGGAATACAGTCAGCTTCCCAATCAACCCCCGGACCCCCCAGTCAACAGCTTCCATGGGGGATGATATTGATTCTTTTTGTCTTTCTCCCTCAGGCAGTTGAGTCCCAAATATCCAACAGCTACACTGGGGAAGGGAGACAAGACACAGAATCTGCAGACAAAGGAATAGGGACAATCAGAGAGCAGGGGATTCTGGGACCCCTGCCCCCAGGAGGGGTGAAGGAAATTGTCCACGGCTCCCCAATTCCCACCCCCGTCCAGTCCCAATGATGCAGCAGGTGCCTGATCCACCCCGTGCCCCCCTCCTCCTCTGCCCTCCCTGGCCCTCAATTGTTTGGAGCACGGGAGAGGGTGTCTGGAATTTCGGAGGAGCTGACAGGGCGAGAGGTCGGTAGGGAGCAGAGAAAAGGAAAGCTGGCGAGCAAACTAAGCCCCGGCACAAGTTGACTCAAGCTCCAGCTGGGGAGGGGGTGGGGAGGTGGGAGGGCAAGGAAGAAGGAGCGTGGGAGGGGCATACTCGGTTGGGACTCTGGGTAGATTGTTTAGTAGATCATTTGGGAATCAAAGAGTTTTATGCTTGGGGAGGGGAAGAGGCTCTGTGCTTAAATAGACTGGAAGATGGACAGAACTCTGAGCTGCATTACCAAAGAATCCTGGATCCCCCATCCTTCCACCACCACCTTCCCAACCCTACCTTCATGGATGGAGATGATATGTGGGTGATTGAGAGAGGACATGATCTCGATTTCCCTCCGGATATGCATCAAATCCTGCTCATCCTTGATTTTATCTTTTCGGATTAACTTGATAGCCACCTAGCAAAGAGAGAAAGAAAGAAGAAACAAGGATTTGGTATTTTGTTTATTTTAAAGCCACATTTTCCCTAGAAACGATTTTACAGACACACAACCCACTTTGAGAGCTCTTAGCTCTCAAGCAGCTTCAAAACACTTGTGCAAATCTTCCCTCATCACCTCTATCCCCCTCCCAATTCCTTTCATCAAATTGCACACTTTGCTTCCCCGCTGGATTCCAACTCTCTTGATACCAAGCCCTTGACAGAAGAACTCATCCTTCCATCAATACTTCACTCATGATTCATGCTCAGTCCAGTGACCCCCATTTCACATCTGGGGAAACTGAGGCAGGAGCCCAGTTCCATCTCAAGCTCTGGTGATGATTTAATCCTTACATGATGTGAGCAGCAGGGCCAGAAATTCTAATCCCACCTAGGCGATGCTATGTGCCAAGCTGATTGCTGACCCACTCTGAGCCTCAGCCTTCTCAGCTGCAAATAAGGAGCAAGCAATACAGTCGGGGCCTCGAGGGGAGCTAGGTAATGAATTATTGGAAAGAGGTTAAGTGGATATAAAAGCTATCCAAGAGGCTAAATCTTTCTAGGAAGACCACAGTGCATGAAATAGCAGAACACTCAGCACATGACAGCAAGAGCTATCTGAGGGCAGAGGACAGGGCATAGACGACAAGGAAGCCAGATGAGGAGGCAGTGTCTAGAAGGGGGATCTTGAGGTTCACATTCTAGGCTATTCACAGAAAAGCCAAAGCCACTGGCATTAGACTCCCAAACAACATCTCCTGGGAGAGAAACAGCAAACACCAGACTTCCTCCTACAGCCGGGCTGAGTAGCCAGGACCTGGGAAAGCCACATGGGCTGCCAGGAAACAGTTATCACTCTCCTGGGGTTGCTCCACCATAGCCCCAAATGCTTCTTCTGGAGGAGATCCAGAATGGGAGGAGGTTGTGGGGGGGTGGGAAGGGGGCGCGGGAGGAGAGGAAGGGGGTGCAGAAAAGGAGGTGCCTCTAATCCTCTTTTTCAAAAGACTCAAAAGCCAGACAATGCAGCCCAGGGAGGGCATTTACAACTGAATCCACCAGAACCCTCAGTCCCCCAGAGCCGTCCCCCAGACAAGAATGCGGAACAGCCCTGATCCTGTAAGCGGTAGTCCGCTCACAATGCAGCTGCCTAGTCTCCCAGCAACGGACCAGCCCCACACTCTTGGGTTAGAGCCCTCCATGACCTCGGGGGAGCAGAGCTGCCCCCCCACCCAAGCACCCCCCCACCGATGTTAGAGACGGGACAATGGTAAGGAGAGGCAGCAGGATTCTCTCAGAGTCTTGCTCTGAAGTTTATCAGGAGCAGGTGCTTAAGGCCAGGAGGGCTGTGGGCTGGCATAGCCCACAGACTCCCCTGGCCAGGGGATCTACCCATCTATTCCTTCTAACACACCTCCCTCGACCCCACCTGCCTCATCACGGACCATCCTGAGATCTGAATCAAGTGGAGAGAGACCTGAGTGCTAGCCCTAGCTCTGACCCTGATGTGATGCGTGACCTTGGATAAGTCACTTCACCTTTCTGGATCCCATCTGTAAATGGGGGAAGATAGTTATTTCCCTCTCCGCCTCTCAGGGATGCTGGGAGAACAAATGGAACAGAAGCCTTCTGATTTCACTGGAAGAAAACCTATAATGAAAGCCAAATTATCATTCTCCTCTAATAAAAATTAAATCCACATACAGTAGAGAGAGCTGTGACTCACAAATAACAAGGGTCTATAGTTCCAGAGTCTGAAATAAGTTGGGCCAGGCCGAAACAAAATCAGGCTGCAGGGAAGTAGGACTTAAATGGAAAGTCTGTCCGCAGCCCTGGACCCCTCTTCAAGCCCCCAGCCCCCCGGGGCCACATGGTAAGACCTTATTTTTGGTGGCCAGGTTGCTTTCTCTGCTCAAGAGCCAGAGAACTCAGTGGGTTTCCTAGCATGGAACAAGTGTTGTCAGAGCCATTTCCTGGCCCCGTAACAGTGGATAGATGGAGACAGCCTCTCCTCTCCAAGGGAGGCAGATCCTCAGGTACCGCTGCTCCTCCAGCAGGCCCAGGAGCCTCGGTTTCCTCACTCTATTCTTTACCCACCCATTGGGCCAGGTCCATCTGCAGCTGCTTATCAGAGGGATGGCTGCCAGGGAGATCAATGGTGCACTGCACCAGCTCCGCCCAGGGGAACTCTGCCCTCTCCCTGGGGAGAGTGGTTGAACAAACACAGATTGCCTAGAAGCCAGTTCCAGAGAGTGGGAGCTCAGAGAGTCGGGAGGGAGGGTGGCATCTCTGCAACAGCTCCATCAGAGGGTCAGAAATGACCATCTCCCAGTTCTTCTTCATGGTTTCTGCATCATCTCCTACATGGGTCAGGAATGATTCCCTGTCACTTTAGAGGGCTAGACTTAAGCCTCCTGGCAGAAGCACAGGTGGGACCTGAGGTAAACCCAGCCCCAAAAGACAAGTCTTCGGGTTGCTCTAACTCTGGTGGTTCTGAGTGAGGACTGAATCTGGGGCCTTGGGGCATCGACTCTTAGAAGCCACATCTGGCAATCTGGGCCTCCCATCTGCCTCCCCGTCAGCCCTTACACCACAAAGAGGGAATTTCTGGCATCCCCAGGTGCCCAGCCCCCTACGCCCAGCTGGGCCCGAGGACCGGCTGTGGGCAGGCTCGGTTCACCTTGGCTCACCTCCACTCTCAGGTACCATCAGAAGGTTCGAAAGACAGAGCAGGCCAGGGGTGACGGGTCCGGGGCCAGGTAAGAAAGAGGCCACTAGAGGAGAATCTGTTTCTGCAAAGGGAGAATTCCACAGAGCTGATAGCTGTGGAGGAGGCGGAGAAGGGAAAGAGATGGCAAAGATGGCCCATTTGGATAAGAAGACGAGTCAACTCTGGGCCTTGCATTGCTGCTGCTGCCTTCACAGCCCGAGCAGAAAGGATGGGCTTCCAAGAGAAAAGACCATTTATTCGAAAACCACCCATGGTGGCAGAAGCGCCCTCCTCTCCCTATTCATAGGGCCGTGGAGTCGTCGCCCCGAGGCGAGCAGCGTCCCGGCCCAGCTCTGCCGTTTGGCTTGGCCGAGGCCCAGGAACAAGCCCTGCCGGCAGTCAGCCTCCCACCCCAGCCCACGGACAGACGCCGAGGCGGCCACACCAGCAGGTGCAGGGGAGGGCCAGGTGGGCTCGAGGCCGGGCCCCGGGCCGGCTTTTGGGACGTGCAGCGGCAGAGATCCACACAAGGAAGTGAAACAGCCGGTTGGGCCCCGGCTCTTGGCAACGGGAGCTGGGGAGAGAACAAAACACCACCCAGGCGCGTTTGCAATGGAGACACCCAGCCACCGGCCTGGGATTGGCCACACTGGGCACTGGGGTTTAGAAGTTGGCTCTACCAGAAGTGCCAGGGGGCTGGGGTCAGGGATAGGCTACCCCATCTAGCCAAGCTCCACCCACCCATATGCTGGGGCAGGAGAAAAAAAAAAAGCACTGCAGCTTAGGCCTGAGGTTCCCACACTTCCCCAGGGACTGGGGAATAGAGGGAATTAGGGCGGGTGGAAAGTGTAAGGGGACGGTACCCCATTTTCTAAAGCTTCAGAGCTGGAAATCCAGAAAATTAAGAGTGCTCAAGGGCCGGAGGTGGGAGAGATACTGGAAGAGAGGAAGAAATACGGAAACAAAGGAGGGAAGAAGGTCAGTGGGCAGGAAACAGAAGACTCGTCAGACCACAAGGAACACTCGGGGGTGGGTGGGGAGGTTAGTGAGCTGGGCATGAGGAAGCCGAGAAACACAAGAATGAGAGAGAAAGGCAGAAAATGGAGTGGTGATTCACAGGAACCAGTTTGCTTAATTGGCCTGAAATAGGGCAGTGGAGTGGGCTGGACTCTGCCTTGCTCTCTCTGCTCCCATGTTTCCAGGAGAGGCTGACCCCTGGACCCTGAAGAATTCAGGTCAACAGACTTCCACCCACCCTAGAGATCTCTGTGTGGCCATCCTGGGCAGTGTTCTGAGGGAACCACAGGGGAGCTGAGGGGGCCAAGCACATACCAGTCCTCTAATCTATCCCCCAGCTGCCAGCCAGATGAAAATGACACCCAACCGTTCACCTCCAGGTGTGGCCCAGCAGGCCCTGGTCAGTGCCCGGTGAGCCGTGGCTAGGCCATCCCTGGGAAGGGGGCTGGGAAGCAGGGAGACCAGGCAGGAGGAAATGTCATTTGGGGGCAAGAGTGTATTCAGCAGCCCAAAGGATCAAGAACAAATATTTGTCTTCCCTTTGATGGCCTTCTGGGACATCCATTACCCTCCTACCTCCTCTCCGGCAGGAGGAGGGCCCTGGTTTCATCTGTCTTGCCCTAAATGGGGGAGGGGAAGGAGAAGGAAAGCATGTCTAACAGGGACCCTATCTGTGTGTCACTCTCCCATCTTTCCAAGCAGACAAGTCCGCTAAGGGATAGCCACAACCAGGTGAACCTGGGCTGCTAGCCTTTCATGGGAACACAGGCATCTAGAGTGTTTTATTCCCCCTCCCACCGGTTATCACCTATCCTGGGTTACAGTGAAGGGGATCAGAGTCTGGTATATATGTCCAAGACAGGAAGGCCTGGCTAACTGTTCATCTAAGGACCCTCTTCTCCCTGCAAATGGATGAGGGGATTTCAATTGAGCAATAATAACTGTGGTATTTGTTAAGCACTAACTACGTGCCTTACACTGTACTAAGATTTGGGGCAGATACAAGATCATCAGGTCCCACATGGGGCTCAAAATCTAATAAGGAATGAGACGAGGTACTGAATCTCCATTTAACAGGTGAAAGAACTGAGGCACAGAGAAATCGACTGACTTGCCCATGGTCATAGAGATGGTACATGGTGGAGCTAGAATTAGAACCAAGGTGCTCTGTCTCCCAGGCCTGTGCTCTTTCCACTAGGGCATAGTTCCCAAGCACAAGTCTCCTTGCCTCCTCAGCTGCACTCCCTGAGCGGAGAGGCTTTTGGGGACAGCTGAAGTGGCTTCTCCCACTGTTCTAATACAGTTAAAACTGGAAAACCTCAAACTACCCTAGAAGACAAAGCTGAGGTTTGTTAAGAAGCTGGTTCCTGGGCCATTCAATGGAAGAACAGATCCCCAACGGACCCTGGGCGATGTGAGCAGTCAGTCCAGTAGTGACCCAGAAGCCTGGCTGTTTCCCAACTGTCACTGCACAGCCCAAATTTCCCCATGGTGAGGGGGGAAAGCTTGTTTCCACATGGGCTCCTAGAGGTGGAGCTGCTCATTAGCAATCCAGGGCCACACACCAAATCCCCAGACCTGTTCATCCTGATCGCGGGGCCACAGGTTCTGGGCCAGCTCTTGTACTTTAAGGATCAGAATGAAAAGTTAAGTAGGAAAATACAGTATTACCCAACAACTGTCCCTTGGCAGCAGGCAGCTGGGGATTCTGCCAGGACCTGGCACAAACACTAACAAGGAAAACACACACACACACACACACACACTCTCTCTCTCTCTCTCTCTCTCCTCTATTGATGGGACAATCTCTTCACTAGCCACTGCCCCCCTCCCTCCTCCTCCCCTCACCTCCCTGCACCAATGAGATGACTTTTTGAATTTCAAATCAGCACAGGCTGCAAAGGCAAACACTGGCTGGGTAAAGATTGGTGTGAGAGCAATTCGGGAAACTAGCCTCCAGGGATACAAAGAAACCCCCTAGCCAAACATTCTCCCTTCTCAGCCCAAGGCTGACCACCACTCAAAACCCCCTGCTCCATTCACTCTGCCTCTTCAGGGGCCCAGCCCCCTCCTCCCCTCGGCCAATTGTGTCCGTGCCCCCTCTTTCCCACCCACCCGCCGCGGGTCGAGCCCCGAGGGTGCTCCTGAACCCTGGGCATGCTGGCGGGGAGGGGGCAGTGGGAGGGGATTGGCAGGTTGTGCCCCTTCCTCGCCCAGAGTTGCCTTGTTCCCCTCTTGCAGGCCAGGTTAACGCTGATTCTGCCCCCCTGATGCCCCCTCCTCCTGAAGGTTTTAAAGGGAAAGGGGCAGTCCTGATCCAGAGGGACTTGCAGGGAAAGAAGGCCTCAGTTTCCCCTTCTGCAGAACAGGAGCAGAGGTATTAGAATCAACACTTTTGAGATGCCATATAGTTTTCCCTGGGGCCCAAAGAAAGGGCTACCAATTTCCGCACATGGGAATGATCTGCCCACACACCTCATACCCATTGAGCGCCCCCAGATGGCACTTAAACCTCACCAAACTCAAAGGATCACATTTAGGAAAGGGGTGCCTTAGTGTGCCTTTATTTATGTGGCTCTTTCCATCACGCTTTCTTTCCCGTCTTCATTTCAACGGGCACCCCGTCCTTAACCCGGGTCTCCTCGGCCAGATAAAAGGCGACTGTCCCGGTTTTCCTGCTTTTTTCAACGTAAACCTGGCACCTCAAAGGTCTCCAGCCCTTCCGCAAGGCATCGCCCGCGTCACATTCAAGCCCACCTCTCCTCGGCCCCGGGGCTTCGGCCTTGGTCACATTCAAGGCTGCAGCGTGAAAGCAGCAGAAACATCCTGGCCAGGGGAAAGAGCACGGGCTGTACTTCCCAAGCGCTTAGTACAGTGCTCTGCACACAGTAAGCCATCAATAAATACGATTGAATGAATGAAATGAATGAGTCAGAGGACGTGAGTTCTAATCCCGAATCCTCCACTTGTCTTCTGTGTGACGTTGGGCAAGACATTTTAAACTTTGCTGTGCCTTACTTACCTCATCTGTAAAATGGGGATTAAGACTGTGAGCCCCAGGTGAGGCAGCCTGATTACCTTGTATCTACCTCAGCGCTTAGAACAGTGTTTGGCACATAGTAAGGCCTTCACAAATACCATCATTATTATTACTTCTCTGTGCCTCGGCTACCTCATCTGTAAAATAAGGACTAAGACTGCGAGCCCCACATGGGACAACCTGATTACCTTGTAACCGCCCCAGCGCTTAGAACAGTGCTTGGCACATAAGACCTTCACAAATACCGTCATTATTATTACTTAACTTCTCTGTGCCTCAACTACCTCATCTGCAAAATGAGGATTAAGACCGTGAGCCCGACATGGGACAGCCTGATTACCTTGTAACCGCCCCAGCGCTTAGAACAGTGCTTGGCACCTAGTAAGGCCTTCACAAATACCATCATTATTATTAATCAATCAATCGTATTTATTGAGCACTTACTGTGTGCAGAGCACTGTACTCAGCGCTTGGGAAGTACAAGTTGGCAACATAAAGAGACAGTCCCTACCCAACAGTGGGCTCACAGTCTAAAAGGGGGAGACAGAGAACAAAACCAAACATACTAACAAAATAAAATAAACCATTGTTGGGTAGGGACCGTCTCTCTATGTTGCCAACTTGTACTTCCCAAGCGCTTAGTACAGTGCTCTGCACACAGTAATTGCTCAATAAATACGATTGAATGAATGAATGTACAAGTAAAATAAATAAAGAGTAATAAATATGTACAAACATATATACATATATACAGCGTGGCTCAGTGGAAAGAGCCCGGGCTTTGGAGTCAGAGGTCATGGGTTCAAATCCCGGCTCTGCCAATTGGCAGCTGTGTGACTTTGGGCAAGTCACTTAACTTCTCTGTGCCTCAGTTAGCTCATTTGAAAAATGGGGATTAAGACTGTGAGCCCCCTGAGGGACAACCTGATCGCCTTGTAACTTCCCCAGCGCTTAGAACAGTGCTTTGCACATAGTAAGCGCTTAATAAATGCCATTATTATTATTATTATTATTATACAGGTGCTGTGGGGAAGGGAAGGAGGTAAGATGGGGGGATGGGGAGGGGGGCGAGGGGGAGAGGAAGGAAGGGGCTCAGGGGCTTATTACTTCTCTGTGCCTCGGCTACCTCATCTGTAAAATGAGGATTAAGGCTATGAGCCCCACATGGGACAACCTGATTACCTTGTAACCGCCCCAGCGCTTAGAACAGTGCTTGGCACATAGTAAGGCCTTCACAAATACCATTATTATTATTCAAGCTTACCTTTCCTCGGCCCCAGCCCTCTCTGCAGGGGGGACCCCCAAAGATGCCGCGCCCACCCCCCCACCCCGACCCCTGCCAGCTCAGGAAAGGGGATGCGGGATCCTGGAAAAAGGAATTGGAGGGGCGAGGAAACAAAACCAAACATACTAACAAAATAAACCATTGTTGGGTAGGGACCGTCTATGTTGCCAACTTGAACTTCCCAAGCGCTTAGTACAGTGCTCTGCACACAGTAAGCGCTCAACAAATACGATTGAATGAATGAATGTACAAGTAAAATAAATAAATATGTACAAACATATATACATATATACAGGTGCTGTGGGGAGGGGAAGGAGGTAAGATGGGGGGATAGGGAGGGGGGCGAGAGGAAGGAAGGGGCTCAGGGGCTTATTACTTCTCTGTGCCTCGGCTACCTCATCTTTAAAATGAGGATTAAGACTGTGAGCCCCACATGGGACAACCTGATTACCTTGTAACCGCCCCAGCGCTTAGAACAGTGCTTGGCACATAGTAAGGCCTTCCCAAATACCATTATTATTATTATTCAAGCTTACCTTTCCTCGGCCCCAGCCCTCTCTGCAGGGGGGACCCCCAAAGATGCCGCACCCACCCCCCCACCTGCCAGCTTAGGAAAGGGGATCCGGGAGAAAGGAATTGGAAGGGCGAGCGCTCACCAGCTTCCCGGACTGCTCCCGCGCCTTCTTCACCTTCCCATAGGTGCCCTTCCCCAGGGTCTCCAGGAACTCGTAGCGGTGGCGCAGGTTGTGCTTGTGAAGGTGTCGCTTCACCGCCTGCTTCTTCATGGGGGGTCTGGGCGAGAGGGTCAGGGCCTCGCCCGCTGGGGGGGCGAGCTCGACGCTGGCAGCAGGGCGAGGGCATCCAAGGGAGGGCTCCATGGGGCAGGGGAGGAGGGCAGGGGAGGAGGGCGAGGGAGGAGGGCGAGGGAGGAGGGCGAGGGAGGAGGGCGAGGGGGTCCGATCAGCAGCCGCCAAGGTGGGCGACGGTCCCCCAGCCTGGCACTGCCACCCACCACCTCCACCCCGCACCGTCTCCAGCTGCCCAGCTCTGCCAACGCCCCTTATATACCCAGCCGGGCCCGGCCACGCCCCCCTCGCCCACCATTGGCCGAGCCCGGGGAGGGCACATGACCCCGACGCCCCGGATTGGCTGGTCCGTTCGTTCATTCATTCAATCCGATTTATTGAACGCTTGCTCTGCGCAGAGCATCGGACTAAGCGCTTGGGAAGCGCTAGTTGGCAACATATAGAGGCGGTCCCTATCAATCAATCGTATTTATTGAGCGCTTAACTGTGTGCGGAGCACTGGACTAAGCGCTTGGGAGGTACAAGTTGGCAACATATAGAGACGGCCCCTATCAATCAGTCAGTCAATCGTATTTATTGAGCGCTTACTGTGTGCAGAGCACTGTACTAAGCGCTTGGGATGTACAAGTTGGCAACATATAGAGACGGTCCCTATCAATCAATCGTATTTACTGAGCGCTTACTCTGTGCAGAGCACTGTACTAAGCGCTTGGGAAGTACAAGTTGGCAACATATAGAGACGGTCCCTATCAATCAACCAATCAGTCGTATTTATTGAGCGCTTACTGTGTGCAGAGCACTGTACTAAGCGCTTGGGAGGTACAAGTTGGCAACATATAGAGACGGTCCCTATCAATCAATCAATCAATCGTATTTATTGAGCGCTTACTGTGTGCAGAGCACTGGACAAGTTGGCAACATATAGAGACGGTCCCTATCAATCAATCAATCGTATTTATTGAGCGCTTACTGTGTGCAGAGCAATTTACTAAGCGCTGGGAAGTGCAAGTTGGCAACATATAGAGACGGTCCCTATCAATCAGTCAATCGTATTTATTAAGCGCTTACTGTGTGCAGAGCACTGTACTAAGCTCTTGGGAGGTACAAGTTGGCAACATATAGAGACGGTCCCTATCAATCTATCGTATTTATTGAGCGCTTACTGTGTGCGGAGCACTGGACTAAGCGCTTGGGAGGTACAAGTTGGCAACATATAGAGACGGTCCCTATCAATCAGTCAATCGTATTGACTGATTAACAGTGCTTGGCACATAGTAAGCGCTTAACAAATACCAAAATTATTATTATTATTATTATTATTATTATTTATTGAGCGCTTACTGTGTGCAGAGCACTGTACAAGTTGGCAACATATAGAGAGGGTCCCTATCAATCAGTCAATCGTATTTATTGAGCGCTTACTACAGTGCCCTGCACACAGTAAGTGCTCAATAAATATGATTGATGATGCAGAGCACTGGACAAGTTGGCAACATATAGAGACGGTCCCTATCAATCAATCAATCGTATTTATTGAGCGCTTACTGTGTGCAGAGCACTGTACTAAGCGCTGGGAAGTGCAGGTTGGCAACATATAGAGATGGTCCCTATCAATCAATCAGTCAATCGTATTTATTGAGCGCTTACTGTGTGCAGAGCACTGGACAAGTTGGCAACATATAGAGGCGGTCCCTATCAATCAATCAGTCAATCGTATTTATTGAGCGCTTACTGTGTGCAGAGCACTGTACAAGTTGGCAACATATAGAGACGGTCCCTATCAATTAATCAGTCAATTGTATTTATTGAGCGCTTACTGTGTGCAGAGCACTGTACTAAGCGCTTGGGAAGTACAAGTTGGCAACATAT
Source organism: Tachyglossus aculeatus (assembly GCF_015852505.1). NCBI lineage: Eukaryota > Metazoa > Chordata > Mammalia > Monotremata > Tachyglossidae > Tachyglossus > Tachyglossus aculeatus. The sequence continues at coordinate 25,635,477 of NC_052072.1, read as the reverse complement.
AGAGGCGGTCCCTATCAATCAATCAATCGTATTTATTGAGTGCTTACTGTGTGCAGAGCACTGTACTAAGCGCTGGGAAGTACAAGTTGGCAACATATAGAGACGGTCCCTACCCAACAGTGGGCTCACGGTCTAGAACGGGGAGACAGAGAAAAAGAAACAAAACATATCAACAAAATAAAAGAAATAGAACAGATATGTACAAGTAAAATAAATAAATAAAAAGAGTCATAAATCCGTACAAATATATATATACAGGTGCTGTGGGGAAGGGAAGGAGGTAAGGCTGTGGGGGGGGGATGGAGAGGGGGAGGAAGGGGAGAAGAAGGAGCACTTACTGTGTGCAGAGCACTGCACTAAGCGCTTGGGAAGTACAAGTTGGCAACACATAGAGACGGTCCCTACCCAACAGTGGGCTCACAGTCTAGAAGGGGGAGACAGAGAAAAAAAAACCAAAACATATTAACAAAATAAAATAAATAGAATAGATATGTACAAGCAAAATAGAGTAATAAATTCGTACAAACATATATACAGGTGCTGTGGGGAAGGGAAGGAGGTAAGGGGGGAGATGGAGGTGGGAGGAGGGGGAGAGGAAGGAGTGCTTACTGTGTGCAGAGCACTGTACTAAGCGCTTGGGAATTACAAGTTGGCAACATGTAGAGACAGTCCCTACCCAACAGTGGGCTCACAGTCTAGAACACCTGCAGCGTGGCTCAGTGGAAAGAACCCGGGCTTTGGAGTCAGAGGTCATGGGTTCAAATTCCAGCTCTGCCAATTGTCAGCTGTGTGACCTTGGGCAAGTCACTTAACTTCTCTGGGTCTCAGTTACCTCATGTGGAAAATGGGGATGAAGACTGGGAGCCCCACGTGGGACAACCTGGTCACCTTGTAACCTCCCCAGCGCTTAGAACAGTGCTTTGCACATAGTAAGCACTTCATAAATGCCATTATTATTATTATTAGAAGGGGGAGAGGAGAAGGGGGGGAAGGACTGGTTCTCACAGTCGCCCCCGGCCGAGGTGTCAATGAATAATAAGAATAATATTTGTTAAGCGCTTACTCTGTGCCAAGCACTGTTCTAAGCGCTGGGGTCATTAGCAGGTCATCAGGTTGTCCCCCGTGGGGCTCATAGTCTTCATCCCCATTTTACATATTATAATAATAATAATGATGGCATCTGTTAAGCACTTACTATGTGCCAAGCACTGTTCTAAGCGTTGGGGTAGATTCAAGGCTACCAGGTTGGCTCATGTGGGGCTCACAGTCTTCATCCCCATTTTACAGATGAGGTAACTGAGGCACAGAGAAATTAAACAGCTTGCCCAAAGTCACACAGCCGACAAGTGGCGGAGTGGAATTAGAACCCACGACGTCTGACACCCAAGCCCGGGGTCTTTGCACTAAGCCACGCTGCTTCTTCTACAGATGAGGGAACTGAGGCACAGAGAAATTAAGTGGCTTGCCCAAAGTCACACAGCGGACAAATGGCAAAGCCGGGATTAGAACCCATGACCTCTCTGACTCCCAAGCCTGTGATCTTTAATGATAATAATAGTAATAATAATAATAATGGCATTTATTAAGCACTTACTATGTGCAAAACACTGTTCTAAGCACTGGAGAGGCTACAGAGTGATCAGGTTGTCCCTCGGAGGGCTCACAGTCAATCCCCGTTTTACAGATGAAGTAACTGAGGCCCAGAGAAGTTACGTGACTTGCCCAAAGTCACACAGCTGGCAATTGGCGGAGCCGGGATTTGAACCCATGACCACTGACTCCAAAGCCCAGGCTCTTTCCACTGAGCCACGCTGCTTCTCTAATAATAATGACATTGACGGTATTTGTTAAGCGCTTAACTGTGCGTCTGGCACTGTGCTGAACGCTGCGGTGGATACAAGCAGATCGGGTTGGACCCAGGCCTCTGCCCCTTTTAGACTGTGAGCCCACTGTTGCGTAGGGACTGTCTCTATATGTTGCCAATTTGTACTTCCCAAGCGCTTAGTACAGTGCTCTGCATATAGTAAGCGCTCAATAAATACGACTGATGATGATGATGCCCCACCTGGGGCGTCAAGGCCGGCATTGGGGTTGGGGGGGCTTCCATTCATCCATCCATCCATTCAGTCGTATTTATTGAGCGCTTACTGTGTGCAGAGCACTGTACTAAGCTCTTGGAAAGTACAATTGGGCAACAGATACCTAGAGGTCGGGCTCTGCCCCTGCCCCGAGAAAGCCCCGGGCTCCGTCTCCATTGTGATGTTTTCTTTGGAGATAAGGAGGGAGGAGATCTCAGCGGCTAAAGGCTTCCGCTGAGAATAAACGGTTTGAATAAGAAAGGACCAGCTTTCTTTACCCGAGCTCAGAAATGTATGCAGGAGAACTGGGAACGTCGAGAGGTTTCCTATGGGAAAGATGAACAAGGAGGAAGGTCAGGACTGGGAGTCAGAGGATCTGGCTTGTAATCTAGGCCCAACCAATCATCATCATCATCATCATCAATCGTATTTATTGAGCGCTTACTATGTGCAGAGCACTGTACTAAGCGCTTGGGAAGTACAAATTGGCAACACATAGAGACAGTCCCTACCCAACAGTGGGCTCACAGTCTAAAAGGGGGAGACAGAGAACAAAACCAAACATACCAACAAAATAAAATAAAATAAATAGGATAGATATGTACAAGTAAAATAAATAAATAGAGTAATAAATATGTACAACCATATATACACAATGTATATATAATTGTATAATAATTGTACAATAATAATTGTATAATACAATCGCCTGCTGGGTGACCTTGGGCAAGTGATTTGACCACTCTGGGCCTCAGCTTCTTCATCTATAAAATGGGGATTCAATACATGTTCTGACCCCCTCTTAGACTGAGAGTCAAGGGTGGGACAAGCACTGGGCCTGATGTGCTTAGATTGTATCTATTCCAACTCTTGGCACGTAGTATAGTGCTTAACAAATATCGCAGTTAATATTATTATGAAGGTGGGAGGAACATAATTCAGGCAGCCTGGCATTCTGAACCTTACTAAACAATCACCCTCCGGGATTCAATTAATCGTTTTCTGATGGTTGAAATCCCGAGTTTGGTGTTCAGAGGATTCCCAATTATTCCATTAAGATCAGGGAGACTGATTGTGGATTTCCACCTCTCTCCCCAGGCAATGGGGAGAAGGGAAGATACTTAAGTCTCTGCCTGATCACGTCTCTATTCTTTCTTTACAAAATGAATCTAGAAGTAGGATGATGGGGTATTTTCAGTTTATTTCTAGAGCTGGGCCGAATTCATTCATTCAGTCGTATTTATTGAGTGCTTACTGTGTGCAGAGCACTGTACTAAGTGCTTGGGAAGTACAAGTTGAGAACAACCTAGTTCATTATGAGCATGGAACATGTCCACTAATTCTGTTGCATTGCACTCTCCCAGGCGCTTAGCACAGTGCTCTGAAATAGTAAGCATTCACCCACAAACAAGATGATTCTGATTACTGGAGCCAACCAAAAGCTATTCTTTTCTTTAATGGGATGATAATAATAATAATGGTATTTACTAAGTGCTTACTATGTGCAAAGCACTGTTCTAAGCGCTGGGGAGGTTACAAGGTCATGTGTTAAATACTATTGTGTACCAGGCACCGTGAGAGATACAAACTAATCAGGTTAGACACAATCCATGCCCCACATCATCATCATCAATCGTATTTATTGAGCGCTTACTATGTGCAGAGCACTGTACTAAGCGCTTGGGAAGTACAAATTGGCAACATATAGAGACAGTCCCTACCCAACAGTGGGCTCACAGTCTAAAAGGACTTTAAATAAGGCTTTAATCAATCAATCAATCAATCGTATTTATTGAGCGCTTACTATGTGCAGAGCACTGTACTAAGCGCTTGGGAAGTACAAATTGGCATCACATAGAGACAGTCCCTGCCCAACAGTGGGCTCACAGTCTAAAAGGGGGAGACAGAGAACAGAACCAAACATACCAACAAAATAAAATAAGTAGGCTAGAAATGTACAAGTAAAATAAATAAATAAATAAATAGAGTAATAAATATGTACAACCATATATACATATATACAGGTGCTGTGGGGAAGGGAAGGAGGTAAGATGGGGGGATGGAGAGGGGGACGAGGGGGACAGGAAAGAAGGGGCTCAGTCTGGGAAGGCCTCCTGGAGGAGGTGAGCTCTCAGCAGGGCCTTGAAGGGAGGAAGAGAGCTAGCTTGGCGGATGGGCAGAGGGAGGGCATTCCAGGCCCGGGGGATGACGTGGGCCGGGGGTCGATGGCGGGACAGGCGAGAGCGAGGTACAGTGAGGAGATTAGTGGTGGAGGAGCGGAGGGTGCGGGCTGGGCAGTAGAAGGAGAGAAGGGAGGTGAGGTAGGAGGGGGCGAGGTGATGGAGAGCCTTGAAGCCCAGGGTGAGGAGTTTCTGCCTGATGCGCAGATTGATCGGTAGCCATTGGAGGTTTTTGAGGAGGGGAGTAATATGTCCAGAGCGTTTCTGGACAAAGATAATCCAGGCAGCAGCATGAAGTATGGATTGAAGTGGAGAGAGACACGAGGATGGGAGATCAGAGAGAAGGCTAGTGCAGTAGTCCAGACGGGATAGGATGAGAGCTTGAATTAGCAGGGTAGCGGTTTGGATGGAGAGGAAAGGGCGGATCTTGGCAATGTTGCGGAGCTGAGACCGGCAGGTTTTGGTGACGGCTTGGATGTGAGGGGTGAATGAGAGAGCAGAGTCGAGGATGACACCAAGGTTGCGGGCTTGTGAGACGGGAAGGATGGTAGTGCCGTCAACAGAGATGGGAAAGTCAGGGAGAGGACAAGGTTTGGGAGGGAAGACAAGGAGCTCAGTCTTCGACATGTTGAGCTTTAGGTGGCGGGCGGACATCCAGATGGAGATGTCCTGAAGGCAGGAGGAGATGCGAGCCTGGAGGGAGGGGGAGAGAGCAGGGGCAGAGATGGAGATCTGGGTGTCATCAGCGTAGAGATGATAGTTGAAGCCGTGGGAGCGAATGAGGTCACCAAGGGAGTGAGTGTATATTGAGAACAGAAGGGGACCAAGCACTGAACCTTGGGGAACCCCCACAGTAAGAGGATGGGAGGGGGAGGAGGAGCCTGCAAAAGAGACTGAGAAAGAACGACTGGAGAGATAAGAGGAGAACCAGGAGAGGACGGAGTCTGTGAAGCCAAGGTCAGATAACGTGTTGAGGAGAAGGGGGTGGTCCACAGTGTCAAAGGCAGCTGAGAGGTCGAGGAGGATTAGGACAGAGTATGAGCCGTTGGATTTGGCAAGCAGGAGGTCATTGGTGACCTTTGAGAGGGCAGTTTCCGTGGAATGAAGGGGACGGAAGCCAGACTGGAGGGGGTCGAGGAGAGAGTTGTTGTTGAGGAATTCTAGGCAGCGCGTGTAGACAACTCGTTCAAGGAGTTTGGAAAGGAATGGTAGGAGGGATATGGGACGATAACTAGAAGGTGAGGTGGGGTCAAGAGAGGGTTTTTTTAGGATGGGAGAGACATGGGCATGTTTGAAGGCAGAGGGGAAGGAACCAGTGGAGAGTGAGCGGTTGAAGATGGAAGTTAAGGAGGGGAGAAGGGATGGAGCGAGCGATTTCATAAGATGAGAGGGAATGGGGTCAGAAGCACAGGTGGCCGGAGTAGCACTTGAGAGGATGGAGGAGAGTTCCTCTGAGGATACCGCTGGGAAGGATGGGAGAGTAGCAGAGAGTGTTGAGAGCCGGGGGGTTGGAGAAAGGGGGGAAGAGACTTTGGGGAGGTCGGACCTGATGGATTTAATTTTGTTAATGAAGTAGGAGGCCAGATCGTTGGGGGTGAGGGAAGGAGGAGGGGGAGGAACCGGGGGCCTGAGAAGGGAGTTGAATGTACAGAAGAGCTGGCGGGGGTGATGGGCATGGGTGTCAATAAGGGAGGAGAAATAGTTTTGTCTGGCAGAAGAGAGGGCTGAGTTAAGGCAGGAAAGGATAAACTTGAAGTGAACGAGGTTGGCATGGTGTTTAGACTTTCGCCAGCAGCGTTCGGCAGCTCGAGCATAAGAGCGAAGGAGGTGGACAGTGGCAGTGATCCAGGGCTGTGGGTTAGTGGTGCGAGAACGGCGAAGGGAAAGGGGAGCGAGCGAGTCTAGCTGAGTAGAAAGGGTAGAGTTGAGAGCAGTAATCTGATCATCAAGACTGGGTAGAGAGGAGAGGGCAGCGAGGTGGGGTGTGAGGCGCTCCAAAAGATGGGTGGGGTCCAGAGAGCAGAGATCTCTGTGAGGGAGTAATACGGATTTACAGGGGAAAAGAGTGTGAGTGAGGAGGCAGGTGAGAAGATTATGATCAGAGAGAGGGATCACAGAGTTGGTGAGGGTGGACACAGTGCAGCGGTAGGAGATGATGAGGTCGAGGGTATGACCAAGTTGGTGAGTGGGTGAGGTGGGGTGGAGGAAGAGGTTAGCAGCGTCAAGGAGAGATAGAAGGCGGGCGGCAGAGGAGTCGTTAGGGATATCCATGTGGATATTGAAGTCTCCGAGGATCAGAGTGGGCATGGAGAAGGAGAGAAGGAATGTGAGGAAGGGGTCAAAGTCGTTAAAGAAGTTGGAAGTGGGGCCCGGAGGGCGGTAGATGACGGCTACAAGAATCTGGAGGGGGTGGTAGAGGCGAATAATGTGGGCTTCAAAGGAAGGGAAGGAAAGGGAAGGGGGAGGAGGGATAGTGCGAAAGCGACATTGGGGGGCGAGAAGGAAACCGACACCTCCTCCTTTTCCGGTGAGTCTGGGGGAGTGGGAGAAGAAGAGGCCTGCACTGCAGAGAGCGGCAGAAGAGACCGTGTCGTCCGGCGACAGCCATGTTTCAGTTAGGGCGAGGAGGAGTAGAGAACTGGAAAGGAAAAGGTCCAGGATGAAAGGGATCTTACTTAAAACGGAGCGGGGGTTCCAGAGGCCACACTTGGCATCAGCTGTCGAGGGTGGGGAGGGAGAGGGAAGGGTGCGAGGGGTGGGGAGGGTTTGGATTGGGATGAGTTGGCGGGGGCCTGGGCGGGGAGAGTGGGAAGGGGGGTGGCGATGGGAAAGGAGAACTGGGATGGGGTGGGGGCGGGGAGAAGGGGAGGAGGGGGGCCGGGAGGGAGAAGCGGAGGACCTGCGCTGGTACAGAGGAATCCTTGGTAGGGGTTGAGGGGGAGCGGTCTTGGTGGGTGAGAGGGAGGGAAACAGCTGGGTGGGAGAGGGGAAGGGGAAGGTGAGGAATGGGAATGGCAGTTGGGAGCAAGGGAACTGAAAGTTCATGGTGAGGTCAGCAGGGGGAGTGACAGTACCGCGGGGGGGTTAACAATTGAGATGCAGAAGCAATAAAACAGTAGCAATGATAAAAGTAGGCGATGGCATCACAGGGTGTAGTTGAGCAATCAATATGCTATGGCAATAATAGAATTGGCAGACAATGATGCCACAGAGAGCAGATACAAACTATTAAGAGCTGGAGTAGGGTGGGCCAGTTAAGGGGGGGTCAGGGAGCAGAGCTCCCACATGGAGCTCACAGTCTTAATCCCCATTTTGCAGATGAGGTACTGGGGCACTGAGAAGTTAAGTGGTTTGCCCAAGGTTGCAGACAATTGGCAGGGCAGGGATTAGAACCCAGGTCCTTCTGATTCTCAGAACCATGCTCTATCCATTAGACCATTGTGCTTCTCTCTGCTTTAGAGAGATAGTTCTGCCAGGGCCTCCCCACCTCCCCTACCCCCCCCCCCCCCCCCACTCACCCTTCTATCCTCCATTTAGTTCAGAGGGTAACAGGGTGGGGGGAGGTGCCTAGTTAAACTTCTAAAGTCAGACCCTCCTTTGGGCTGGAAACTGTGTGGTTTTGACATTCCCAGGCAACTTCTCGTCCCACTTCGACCTCCCCCAAACCCTGATTTCTCAGTCTGGGGAGGCCCTGGAAGGCCAGCACTTAGGCTTCTAGGTGAGATCCCTTAACTGGCTGTTGCTTTCTGGGTCAGGGTTTGGGGACGGTTTGGACTGGGAGAGAGAGAGAGAGAGACATGTGCTCATCATTTCTCAACCTTCCTCCTACCCTCAGCTCACTACTTGTGGCCAGAAGGTAGGGGATAGGAGGGAATCTCACACATGGAGACTACAGGGAAGAGAACACAACACAAGGAAGAGAATCCATTTTCCTGGCAGTTCCCTGTTGGAACCCCTCCTTCCTTGGAATAAGATTGGATCTTCAAAATTTTTAAATATACAGTTGAATAGAAGTCTACTTTTTCTGGTAAGTTAAGGATTAAAGGCTCTATGTCATCGATTTTTCTGAATAAAAAGTTGATGAAAGGCAGTTTGATCTAGTGGAAAGAATACTGGATTGAGAGGGTGAGGAATCCTGAGTTCTAGCTCAAGCTCTGCCATTGACATGCTAGGGCAAGTCCCCCAACCACTCTGGGCCTTCAGCTTCCCCTGATGGAGAGACTGATGCCTGAAAGTACTATGGGGGAAAAGATTCAACCCTCACAATCCCAACTTCCAAACTTCCTGTCCCTGATCCAAACACTCCTCCACCCCAAATCCACTTTGGGAGATCAATCAATCTGTAGCACTTATTGAGCTCTTACTGTGGGCAGAGCACTGTACTAAGTACTCAGGAGAGTAAAATAGAATTAGTAGGCTCAGTGGAAAGAGCATGGGCTTGGGAGTCAGAGGTCATGGGTTCTAATCCCTGCTCCGCCACGTCTGCTGTGTGACCTTGGGCAAGTCACTTAACTTCTCTGAGCCTCAGTTACCTCATCTGTAAAATGGGGATTAAGACTGGGACAACCTGATCACTTTATATCCCCTGCAGTGCTTAGATCAGTGCTTTGCACATAGTGAGTGCTTAACAAATGCCATTATTATTATTAAGATGATCTCTAGCCTCTAGAAATTACCATCTGGTAGTGGGGTGGAGGGTGAACAGTCAGGCAGTCAACTGTATTGAGTGTTTACTTTGTGCACAGCACTGTACTAAGTACTTGGAAGATGACAATATAACAAACACATTCCCTGCCCACAATGAGCTTACTAAAATAAATTACAGATAGGAGGGAGTAATAGGATTTTAAAGTCTTCCCCCTCTAGACCAAGCTCACTGTAGGCAGTGAATGTGTCTACTAACTCTGTTATATTGTACTCTCCCAAGCACTGAGTACAGTGCTCTGCACACAGCAGGTGCTCAATAAAAATAATAATAATAGCATTAATTAAGCGCTATGTGCAAAGCACTGTTCTAAGCACTGGGGAGGTTACAAGGTGATCAGGTTGTCCCATGGGGGCTCACAGTCTTAATCCCCATTTTACAGATAAGGTAACTGAGGCCCAGAGAAGTTAAGTGATTTGCCCAAAGCCACACAGTTGACAATTGGTAGAGTCAGGATTTGAACCCATAACCTCTGACTCCAAAGACTGGGCTCTTTCTACTGAGCCACACTGCTTCTCTACGATTGATATAAAGACCTGCACATAAGTGCTATGGTGGGGTAGGAGGAGGTGAGAACCAATGCTTTGGGGACATGAACTAATGAGATATAAGGTGGGGCTATTAGAACTCAATCAGGAAAGGATTACTGGAGGGGATGTAATTTCAGAAGAGCTTTGAAAATAGGAGAACAGTGGTCTGTAAGATGGGAAAGGATTTTCAGGCTGAAGAGAGGGACTGAGCTAGAGGTAAGTGACAGGGAAAATGAGAATGAGGACCAGTGAGGCATGTAAATTGTGCAAGCTGGGGTCTAGTGGGAGAAGAGAGTAGATAATAATAATAATGGTATTTGTTAAGCTCTTACTATATGCAAAGCACTGTTCTAAGCGCTGGGGGGATACAAGGTGATCAGGTTGTCCCACGTGGGGCTCACGGTCTTAATTCCCATTTTACAGATGAGGTAATGGGCACAGAGAAGTTAAGTGACTTGCCCAAATTCACATAGTCAATAAGTGGCAGAGTCTGGATTAGAACCCATGACCTCTGACTCCCAAGCCCGTGTTCTTTCCACTGAGCCCCACTGCTTCTGGATGGTGATGGAAGCTCTGTTTGAGGCAGAGAGGAATGGACAACCAGTGAAGGATTTTGAGGAGTGGGGAGATGTATGCTGAACTATTTTCTAGAAAGATGATCTGGGCAGCAGAGTGAGGTATGGACTGGAGGCAGGAAGGAGGTGGCCAATACAGTAGTCAAACCAGATGTGGCAAGTGCCTACACCAGCATGGTGGTCATGTGGAGAGAAAGGGGAGGAAACTATAAAGAGGAAGAATTGACAGGATTTAGTGACTGAATATGGAGGTTGAAAGAGAAAGGGAAGGATAATGCCACAGTTTCAGGCTAGAGAGATGGGGTGGATGATGGTATTGCTAACCTGTAATGGGAAAGTGAAGTGGAAGAGAGGATTGTGAGGGAAGATGAGTTCAAATTTGGAGATAGTGAGCTTGAGGTGCCAACGGGACATCTATTGTGTGATCTGACCCAGCCCAAAACACTAATGATGGTATTGCTTAATCATCTACTATGTGCCATCCACTGTCCTAAGTGCTGGGGTAGATCTGAGGTAATCAAATCAGACAGTCCCAGGGGCCCACAGTCGAAGAAGTGGGGAGAGCAGGTATTTTAATCCCCATTTTTACAGAGGAAGAAACTTGAGGCAGAAAGAGGTGACGTGACTTGCCCAATATCACCCAGAAGAAAAATGGTGAAGCTGAGACTAGAATCTAGGTCTCCTGACTCTCAGACCTGAGCTCTAGGCCACATAGCTTCTCATTTGACAGGCAACTTCTTGGATCTCTGCCCAGAGAAGGAGATGGTCACACAAACGGACTCTTGAGGACCGGAAAGTTGTACGAGCGGGAGCCGATCTTAATCGCTGAAACCCAACTCGCTCTGGATAAAGGGAGACTGAACAATCCAGTGAAAGTTCCGGACTATGGAATCTGCTTACATCACACGGCCTTGAGCCGATTTCAATGGAATTCCTAGATCATGTGCTGGGGAGGACAGTCTCAGGTGGACTGGAAATCCCCTAGGTTATAATGGGGCTGTGGGTCCAGGCTCCAGGAAGCTTTGAGTAAGCATTGCTGCCTCACGGCAGTTTTCTGTAGATTCTCGCATAATAGGGGAGAAGAGGCAGCCTGGACTGGGAAATGACAAAACCCAGCTCTGACCACCAGACACATAAGCAGGCAGACAGGAGGACAGGCCCAGCTGGATATTTCAGGTGGCTCTCCAGAGAGCATAAAGAGATTGTGCAAAGAATGTCCCCCAAACTCACCAGCCCATTGATTCATTCCTTCAGTCGTATTTACTAAGGGCTTACTGTGCGCAGAGCACTATACTAAGTGCTTGGGAAAGTACCATACAGCAATAAAAAGTGACAATCCCTGCCCAAAAGAAGCTCACAGTCTAGAGGGGGATAGATAAATACATACAAACATAACCACACACACACCCCAACAATTTAACACACGTTCACATTTCATACCTACTGCTACATGTACAGTCTCCTTATCACATATGTCTAACATGCAGGAGAGCTGGGTTCTTTGTTGTCTGAGTGGCAGATTTGGAAGGAGAACCGCATAGACTAATCGATGATACCCTCTCTTTTTTACAGTATTTGTTAAATGCTTATAGCATGTCAGGCACTGCACTAAATGATGGAGTAGACACAAATTAATGAGGTTGGACACAGTTCATGACCCACATGGGGCTCACAGTTGTAAGCTCCATTTTAACAGATGAGGTAACTGAGGCCCAGATAAGTGAAGTGACTTGCCCAAGGTTACACAACGGACAAGTGGAGGATCGGGAATAGAACTCGGGTCCTTCTGATTCCCAGGACAAATGCTCTAATCATTTGTCTGCTTCCCAGTTGGACCAGATCACCATTACGCTGTCTGATTTTTCTCTTCCGTTTCCACTTTCATCTTAGCCATTTGACAATGTACAGTTTTCCCAAATGAAACCGGTTTGAGTTGGGAGGATGATGAGAAAGGTGAAAAACCCAGGGGCAAAGTCTGAATGAGCCTATACAGACTCCTGGGATAATTTGGGTAGAGTAGAATTTCAAAGCACAACCTCTACAGACTCCACCTCAGCCCAAGGAGCGATAGTGTTCACCACCCCGACAGACAACCCAGAATTTTCAGCTATTGTGCTGTAAGATGACACAGTGTCTTTCTTTGGGACTCCAGCAAACTCTTGTGCTTCCGGGCTGGGCTCTGGACAGAGATGCTTGGAGGAGGCGTGATTTGGACTATTAGGAGTGTTGAAATGGGAATTTTGAGACTCATCGCTCAGGCTGCTCTGCAGGAGCAAAAGTGATCTGGTCCCTGGAAGATTCGAGTTGGGGATGGCAACTTCACAGGCAGCCTTCCCTCATCCCCTCCCCCACCTCTTCTCCCCCATGTCTTTAGTCATTATCTTTGAGCCCCTTAGTTATCTATGAGGACTGGTGATTCATCCCCTAGGGATGGGCCAGAAGACCATGGACACTGCCCACTTTATGCTTAATGCTTTCCTTTCTGGGGAATTTTTCTCTTAAGCAGGGGTCTAAAGTGATAGTAAGTCCTAAAATTTAGAACAGTGCTTAATACAGTGCTCAATAGTAGCACTCAGTGAATACTAATCATAACAATTGTGGTACTTGTTAAGCATTTACTACGTGTCAAGCACACTACTTAGTGGTGGGGTAGATATAAGATAATCAAATCCTACAATGGGGTACACAGTTTAAGTAGGAGGGAGAACAGGTTTTGAATCCCCATTTTGCAGATTAGGGAACTGAGGCACAGAGACTTGAAGTGGCTTGCCCACAGTCCCACAGAAGGTACATGGCGGAGCTGGGATTAAAAGTCAGGTCATCTGATCCCCAAAGCCCATGCTCTTTCCACTTAAATTGTGCTGCTTCTCACTGATTAAGGCTGACTGATTAAGGCTGGTGACCATTTGCTTTCCTCTCCCAAGTGTTTAATACAGTGCTCTTCCCCCAACACAGTTTGAGGTATTCAATCAATAGCATTGATTGAGGCAGGGGAATCTCTGAAGCTCCCTTATAGCTCTCAGATTCTATGATTCTATATCCTTTGGACACCTGATATTCTCCCCCGCCCCAACGCTTATGTACCTATTTTTAAGTTATATAATACGAGTTACTTTTTATTCATATTAATGGTGGTCTGCCCCTCTAGGCTGTAAACTCGTTATGGGCAGGGAACGTGTCTGCGAATTCTGTTGTACTATTCTCACTCAAGCACTTAGTACAGTGCTCTGCATATAGTAAGTACTCACTAAATACGACTTGATTTTGGGAGCCCAGAAGTCAGCAGTGGTAGTGGCAATCTCTGGAATGAAACAGTAAATTAGTAAGGGCTGCACAACTAGGAAAGCTAACTCACGGGCTCCATCTCCTGTTTAGATAAAAGCCAGAGGGTACAGAAGACACAATAAAACTGTAGAATTTAGGTATCTCAGGGAATGTGGGGAGGTTGTCTGCAGTCTGGAACCTCTTGGTCCCCCCTGCCAGATTACTACCCCGCTCCCTTCCACTCTATCCAAAACCTTTGTCTTTCCCACTAGTTTCTGTTGAAGAGAACCAGTGTGGTCACTTCACTTCTCTGTGCCTCAGTTCCCTCCTTTCTAAAGTGGAGATTAAGACTGGAAGCCCTGTGTGGGACAGGAACTGCGTCCAACCTGATTCTTGTATCTACCCCAATGCTTAGTACAGTGCCCAAGTGCTTGCTATGGGTCAAATGCTGTTCTAAGGGCTGGGTTAGGTACAAGTTAATTAGTCAAACTCAGTCCCTGTCCCACATGGGGCTCACAGTTTAAGAAAGAGGGAAACAGGTATTGAATCCACATTTTATAGTTGAGGAAACTGAGGCAGAGAGAAGTTAAGTGACCAGCCCAACGTTGCATAGCAAGCAAAGAGTCAGGATTAGAACCCAGGTCCTTCTGACTCCCAGCCACACCTTTTCAACAGCAAGCTAGCAGGAGAATCAGTGGTTTTATACAGAATGTCAGGGAGCAGGGCAGCAATCTGGCCAGGGCCTACCCCTTACCCCTACCCCTTACTGTTGGCTGCAGACAACCAAGCCCTATCTCTTGAGCTGAAAATATTCAGTGAACCATTGAACCACCAGGAGCATCTGATCAGCCACCAATGTGGGGAACCCCAGCTCTCTGATTCCCCCCAAATCACAACAGGAGGGAGAACTAGCCTTGGCTGAGTGGAAAATGGCCTGAAAGTGCAGCAAACAGAATTGGGAAGACAGAAGAGGGTTGCCTTGGGACAGGTCAGTCAGTCAGTCAATCCTATTTACTGAGTGCTTACTGTATGCCAAGCACTATATTAAGCACTTGGGAGAGTACAATGTATCAATAGAACAGACATATTCCCTGCCCACAACAATTTAGTCTACACAGGTAATTGAAGAAATTGGTAGTCATCATTCCTAGAGAATTTATACAGATTAGGGAAGAAACGTGACTTAGTGGAAAGAGCCTGGGAGTCAGAAACCTGAGTTCTAAACCTGGCTGTGTGACTTCGGGCAACTCACCTAACTTCTCTGGGACTCAGTTCCCTCATCTGCAAAACAGGGATTCAATACCTGTTCTCCGTTCTTCTCAGACTGAGTCCTGTCTGGGAACTGATTATCTTGTATCTACCTCAGCACTTAGTTCAGTGCTTGGAACACAGTAAGCACTTAAATACTACAATTATTACTATTATTATAAGATTCTTGAGGACTTTTGGAGACAGGGGATGGACCAGATGAAGCCAAAGTTCCTCCCACTTCCGGGATTCTGAGGCATTAAAGAGGCTTCAACCTGCCTGTGAGACCAGTCCAGCTGGGAGACGAATTCACTCTTTTTCCTAGATACATTTCCATTTCCCAAAGGTAACCTTCACCCTTCAAATCCCTTCCTCAGTGAAGAGCCACACCTTACAGACTGACTTGAGGGGGGAGGAGGATGGGAATGAAGGGAGGGAGGGGAAGTTGGTATCCGGGTTTCCCCACTCCCTCAAATTCTTTCCCAGCCTTAGGAGAGCCCCTCCTCCAAAGCCTCCAGGGGCTCTGGGGCTCAGAACAGGAAGGGTCCTATTGACTGTAAGTGATCAAACTGATCTGGACAAGGGAAAAGTTAAGATAAGGGAAGTGCCAGGAAAAGAGCCATTGAAACTAGCCTCAGGGCCAGGGAGGGGAGAGAGAGAAAAAAAAAGAACGGGAGAGAAAGAAGAGGTTGCTTTTTGCCCTTGAGGTGGAAAGAACTACCATATTGTCCTCTTTCATTTTGAATAAAAACCTGAATTCTTCAGCACAATAACCTTCTGCGATGTCTTTCCTGAAGACAACACTGGGGTATAATAACAATGCTCATTAGAAAGTTGATTATGATAATGATAGCGGAATTTGCCAAGCACCGTACTAAGTGCTGGGATAGATGCAAGATAATCAGGTGGGTCACAACCCCTGACCCACATGGGTTCACAGCCTAAGTAATAATAATGCTAAATTATATACTACTACTACTAATACTATACTAGCAGTATTATATACTACTAAAGTATATACTATATACACTACAGTGTGCTCTGCACACAGTAAGTGCTCAATAAATACGGTTGAATGAATGAATGAATATATTAATAGCAGTAATTTAACAGCATGACCTAGTGGAAAAAGCATAGGCCTGGAAGTTAGAGGACCTGAGTTCCACACCTATTGTGTGAAATTGGGCTAGTCACTTTCTGTGCCTTGGTTCCCTCATCTGCAAAATCAGGATTCAATACCCATTCATCCTCATTCATTCAATTGTATTTATTGAGTGCTTACTGTGTGCACAGCACTGTACTAAGCACTTGGGAAGTACAAGTCGGCAACATATAGAGACGGTCCCTACCCAACAACGGGTTCATAGTCTAGAACCCTCCGCAACATTGCCAAGATCCGCCCTTTCCTCTCCATCCATACTGCTACCCTGCTAATTCAAGCTCTCATCCTATCCCGTCTGGACTACTGCACTAGCCTTCTCTCTGATCTCCCATCCTCGTGTCTCTCTCCACTTCAATCCATACTTCATGCCGCTGCCCGGATTATCTTTGTCCAGAAACGCTCTGGACATATTACTCCCCTCCTCAAAAACCTCCAATGGCTACCGATCAATCTGCACATCAAGCAGAAACTCCTCACCCTGGGCTTCAAGGCTGTCCATCACCTCGCCCCCTCCTACCTCACCTCCCTTCTCTCCTTCTACTGCCCAGCCCGCACCCTCCGCTCCTCCACCACTAATCTCCTCACCGTCCCTCGCTCTCGCCTGTCCCGCCATCGACCCCCGGCCCACGTCATCCCCCGGGCCTGGAATGCCCTCCCTCTGCCCATCCGCCAAGCTAGCTCTCTTCCTCCCTTCAAGGCCCTGCTGAGAGCTCACCTCCTCCAGGAGGCCTTCCCAGACTGAGCCCCTTCTTTCCTCTCCCCCTCGTCCCCCTCTCCATCCCCCTGTCTTACCTCCTTCCCTTCCCCACAGCACCTGTATATATGTATATATGGTTGTACATATTTATTACTCTATTTATTTATTTATTTATTTGTTTTACTTGTACATTTCTATCCTACTTATTTTATTTTGTTGGTATGTTTGGTTCTGTTCTCTGTCTCCCCCTTTTAGACTGTGAGCCCACTGTTGGGTAGGGACTGTCTCTATGTGATGCCAATTTGTACTTCCCAAGCGCTTAGTACAGTGCTCTGCACATAGTAAGCGCTCAATAAATACGATTGATTGATTGATTGATAGAAGGGGGAGAGAGACAACAAATCATGTAGACAGGTGTCAAAATTGTCAGAATAAATAGAATTAGAGCTATATGTACATCATTAACAAAATAGAATAGTTAATATGTACAAGTAAAATAAATACAGTAATAAATCCGTACAAATATATACAAGTTCTACGGGGAGGGGAAGGAGGTAGGGCAGGGGGGATGGGGAGGAGTAGAGGGGAAAAAGGGGGCTCAGTCTGGGAAGACCTCCTGGAGGAGGCAAACTCTTAGTAGGGCTTTGAAGGGAGGAAGAGAGCTAGTTTGGCGGATGTGTGGAGGGAGGGCATTCCAGCCCAGGGGAAGGACATGGCCAGGGGTTGACGGCGGGACAGGCAAGAATGAGGCACAGTGAGGAGGTTAGCAGTGGCAGAGGAGTAGAGGGTGAGGGCTGGACTGGAGGAGAGTAGGGAGGTGAGATAGGAGGGGCTGAGGGGACGGACAGCCTTGAAGCTGAGAGTGAGGAGTTTTTGCTTGATATGTAGGTTGACAGGCAACCACTGGGGATTTTTGAGAAGATGAGTGACATGCCCAGAGTGTTTTTGTACAAGATAATTCGGGCAGCAGAGTGAAGTATAGACTGAAGCAGGGTGAGACAGGAGGATGGGAGATCAGAGAGGAAGCTGATGCAGTAATCCATCGGGATAGGATGAGAGATTGAACGAGCAGGGTAGCAGTTTGGATGGAGAGGAAAGGGCGGATCTTGGCGATGTTGTGGAGGTGAAACTGGTAGGTTTTGGTGTTGGATTGGATGTGTGGGGTGAATGAGAGAGTGGAGTCAAGGATAACACCAAGGTTGTGGGTTTGTGAGATGGGAAGGATGGTAGTGTCAGGGAGAGGGCAAGGTTTGGGAGGGAAGATAAGGAGTTCAGTCTCCTACTTAGACTGTGAACCCCATGGGATCTGATTATCTTGTTTCTACCTACATGTTTAATACAGGGTTTGTACATAGTAAGCTCAAATACCACCATTATTATTGTGGTATTCGATAAGTTCTATGTAAGGCTGTCCATCACCTCGCCCACTCCTACCTCACCTCCCTTCTCTCCTTCTACAGCCCAGCCTGAACCCTCCGCTCCTCTGCCACTAATCTCCTCACCGTCCCTCGTTCTCGCCTGTCCCGCCGTCGACCCCCGGTCCACGTCATCCCCCTGACCTGGAATGCCCTCCCTCTGCACATCTGCCAAGCTAGCTCTCTTCCTCCCTTCAAAGCCCTACTGAGAGCTCACCTCCTCCAGGAGGCCTTCCCAGACTGAGCCCCCTCCTTCCTCTCCCCCTCCCCCCACCTTACCTCCTTCCCCTCCCCACAGCACCTGTATATATGTTTGTACGTATTTATTACTCTATTTATGTATTTATTTTATTTGTACATATTTATTCTATTTGTTTTATTTTGTTAATATGTTTTGTCGTCTGTCTCCCCCTTCTAGATTGTGAGCCTGCTGTTGGGTAGGGACCGTCTCTATATGTTGCCTACTTGTACTTACCAAGTGCTTAGTACAGTGCTCTGCACACAGTAAGCGCTCAATAAATACGATTGAATGAATGAATGTGCTAAGCACGGTTCTAAGCACTAGTGTATCAGATTATCAGGTTGACACAGTCCCTGGCCCACATGGGTCTCACAGTCTAGCTAATAAGAACAGGTTCTTAATCCCCATTTTATAGATGAGGAAACTGAGGCCCAGGGAAGTCAAGAGACTTAAATTATGTTGTGACAAGCCGCACTAGAACCCAGGTCCATTGATGAAGCAATTTACCTTTGCTCACATAGCTAGGAAACAGCATAGTCCAGACCTTGGAGAAGATGGATGCCTGTTCTGAAGTCTCCTTTCCTCCTCCAGGGGCTGCCTAGGCCAGAGAGGGGCAGACAGAATAGGAGGTTTCACTAAATTCACAGAAAAGAGATCTATAGTAGGCTACTTGAGGGATTGAGCCCCACGTCTGATCTGATTTTAATAATAATTAATAATAATTGTGGTATTAAGTGCTTAATATGTCAAACAGTTGGGTGGATTCATTCATTTAATCATGAATATTGAGCACTTACTGTGTGCAGAGCACTGTACTAAGCGCTTGGGAAGTACAAGTTGGCAACATATAGAGATGGTCTCTACCCAACAATGGGCTCACAGTCTAGAAGGGGGAGACAGACAAAAAAACAAAACATGTGGACAGGCGCCAAGTCGTCAGAACACATAGAATTAAAGCTAAATGCACATCATTAACAAAATAGAATAGTAAATATGTACAAGTAAAATAGAGTAGTAAATCTGTACAAACATATAACGACATCTCACTTTGGTCTCTGATACGGACAGCAGTCTGGAAATATCCGCTGGCCCCCTGGCCTGCTCTAGATGATTACTTGGTCATTGGTTTATTCATTCACTCAATTGTATTTATTGAGCACTTACTGTGTGCAGAGCACTGTTAAGCACTTGGAAAGTACAATTCAGCAACAAATAGAGACAAAACTTACCCAATAACGGACTCCCAGTCTAAAAGACCGCTCACAGGAGGTCATTTAAGTCATTGACAGAACTAATTTAAAAACAACTGAGTGGTTGATTTTTAGTTTTTAGGTTTTTTTGAGTGTTTCTTCAAAGAATAATTGTAGAATTCATTTTATGGTAAAGTAGTATTTTTTATTACTGTGGTTTCAAGAGCTGTAATTTAAAATGTAAGTTGTGTTGAAAAAGCAGCCACAAAAATGTACTGTATTTTTTTCCTGTAATTAACTGTATAATGGAAACCTAGTCATTTTGTAATGGTCTTTCAATTTTGCATATTTCCTTTACTTTTATGCTGCTGATTTTTTAATTGACTGTGAGATTTGTTTTTATCAAAGCAATTATTTGGTGACGTCTTTATCATGAATTATTTAAGATTTTTATGGGTCTTGATTTTGACTGTCAGCTTATAGGCAGGGAACATGTATGCTACTTCTGTTGCATAGTACTCTCCTCATGGGCTCAATAAATACCATTGATTGATTGATTGAGCAGGTCCCACATGGGGCTCACAGTCTAAGTAGGAGGGAAAAATCCCCATTTTGCAGATGAGGCAGTTGAGGCACAAAGTTATCTGACTCACCTTGTCCCACAACACATATGTGGCAAAGCCATGATTCAAACCCAAGGCCTGTGACTCTGAGGCCTGTGCTCTTTCCACAAGGCCTCACTGCTTCCCTGAGCACAGTGCTTGGCACATAGTAAGCACATAAATACCATAATTATTATTAAAATTAGGGCCATTAGGTGGTACATCCATTCTGGGAGGATGAATGACAAGGAGGCCAACCATCTGATTGTTTCTTCAAGTGCTCCATTATCACTGTCAGAAAGCTAGGCTGGGCAGACCACTGGTCTGTCCCATGATCAACATAGCTTAAGTCCTACTTTAAGGAGTGGGGGCATCAGGTTCCATGCATTGTTCCCTCCCTGGCCCCCAGTGTAGCTCCAATTGAAATGCACCTGAGCTGCCCTTTTCAATACAGCTAAATGTCCCTTCCTACAACGTCAGAGGGGTGTGCCTAGAGGCCCAGGCCTGAGAAATAGCTAGCTTGCAGCCCTGGCATGACTGAACAGGGCCTCGGAGACTGGTAGAGGAGGGATGGGTTGGGGTAAGACTGGTCAGAGCTGGGTGGTGCGAGGTAACTTGCCCAGTGCTCTCTTGCCCCTGACTAGTTGCTTCGGGGCATACTGCTCTGACGCGAAGTGTAGGACGAAAAGCAAATTCCTCTGGACCAATTGGCACACCGAGGGAGCCAGTCACTGAACCAGAGCAGGTGAGTGCTAAGGCTGTTTGCCCCTAAGGGCAAATGGTGGGATGGTGAGAGCCTCACCTTCGACAGAAGGTGGAGGGGTGGGCTGGATCCCATGACCTCGGATCTTTAGGTATCCCCAATAATAAATGATGGTATTTGTTAAGCACTTACTGCGTGCCAAGCACTGTTCTAAGCGCTAGAGAGGATACAAGGTGATCAGGTTGTCCCACGGGGGGCTCACAGTCTTAATCCTTAATCACCAATGACCTCCTTCTTGCCAAATCCAATGGCTCCTACTCTATCTTAATCCTCCTCAACCTTTCAGCTGCATTTGACACTGTGGACCACCCCTTTCTCCTCAACACACTACCCAACCTAGGCTTCACAAACTCCATCCTCTCCTGCTTCTCCTCTTATCTCCCCGGCCGTTCATTCTCAGTCTCCTTTGTGGGCTCCTCCTCCCCCCTTCCATCCCCTTACTGTAGGGGTTCCTCAAGGGTCAGTTCTGGGTCCCCTTCTGTTCTCTATCTACACCTACTCCCTTGGTGAACTCATTCGCTCCCATACCTTCAACTATCAACTCTACGCTGATGACACCCAAATCTACATCTCTGCCCCTGCTCTCTCTCCTCCTCCCTTCAGGCTCGGGTCTCCTCCTGCCTTCAGGACAACTCCATCTGGATGTCTGCCCGCCATCTAAAACTCAGTATATCCAAGACTGAACTCCTTATCTTCCCTCCCAAACCCTGCCGTCTCCCTGACTTTCCCAACATTGTAGATGGCACTACCATCCTTCCCATCTCACAAGCCCGCAACCTTGGTGTCATCCTCGACTCCACTCTCTCGTTTACCCCTCACATCCAATCCGTTACCAAAACCTGCCGGTCTCACCTCCGCAACATTGCCAAGGTCCACCGTTTCCTCTCCATCCAAACCACTACCTTGCTGGTTCAATCTCTCATCCTATCCCGACTGGATTACTGCATCAGCCTCCTCTCTGATCTCCCATCCTCCTGTCTCTCCCCAGTTCAGTCTATACTTCATGCTGCTGTCCGGATCATCTCTGTGCAGAAATGCTCTGGGCATGTTACTCCCCTCCTCAAAAATCTCCAGTGGCTACCAGTCAACCTACGCATCAGGCAAAAACTCCTCACTCTTGGCTTCAAGGCTCTCCATCACCTCTCCCACTCCTACCTCATCTCCCTTCTCCCCTTCTACAGCCCAGCCTGCACCCTCCGCTCCTCTGCTGCTAACCTCCTCACCGTGCCTCATTCTCACCTGTCCCACCATCGACCCCTGGCCCACATCCTCCCCCTGGCCTGGAATGCCCTCCCTCCACACATCCACCAAGCTAGCTCTCTTCCTCCCTTCAAAGCCCTATTGAGAGCTCACCTCCTCCAGGAGGCCTTCCCAGACTGAGCCCCCTTTTTCCTCTTGTCCTCTCCATCACCCCACCCTACCTCCTTCCCCTCCCCAAGGCACTTGTATATATGTTTGTACAGATTTATTACTCTATTTTACTTGTACGTATTTACTATTCTATTTATTTTGTTAATGATGTGCATCTAGCTTTACTTCTATTTATTCTGATTACTTGACACCTGTCCTCATGTTTTGTTTTGTTGTCTGTCTCCCCCTTCTAGACTGTGAGTCCACTGTTGGGTAGGGACCATCTCTATATGTTGCCAACTTGTACTTCCCAAGCGCTTAGTACAGTGCTCTGCACACAGTAAGCACTCAATAAATATGATTGAATGAATGAATAATCCTCATTTTACAGATGAGGTAACAGGCACAGAGAAGTTAAGTGACTTCCCCAAAGTCACACTGCTGACAAGCGGCGGAGCCAGAATTAGAACCCCTGACCTCTGACTCCCAAGCTCGGCTCTTTCCACTGACCCATGCTGCTTCTCCAAGCCACTGCTGGTATCCCAAGGGGCTACTCTGGTCTTTTCCACCAGGGGAAAGGGGGCACAACATCTTCCAACATAAGTCCCCTAAATGGAACCAGAAGGAAATGAGAAGTAATAATAATAACAATAATAATAATAACAGCATTTATTAAGCACTTACTATGTGCAAAGCACTGTTCTAAGTGCTGGGGAGGTTACAAGGTGATCAAGTTGTCCCAATGGGGCGCACAGTCTTAATCCCCATTTTACAGGTGAGGTAACAGGCACAGAGAAGTTAAATGACTTGCCCAAAGTCACACAGCTGACAAGTGGTGGAGCCTGGATTTGAACCCATGACCTCTGACTCCAAAGCCTGTGTTCTTTCCATTGAGCCACGTCACGGCCTAGTGAAGTCAAAGGACCTGGGTTTTAATCCTGGCTCTGCCACTTGTCTGCTGTGTGACCTCGGGCAAGTCACTTCACTGTGTCTCAGTTACCTCATCTGTAAAATGGAGACTGAGACTGTAAGCCCCACATGAGACAGGGACTGTGTCCAACCCTATTTGCTTGTATCCACCCTCAGCACTTAGTACAGTACCTGGTACATAGTAAGCACTTAAACACCATCAATTATTGTCATTATTGTTAGGTGTGGGTGTGTCAGGCCTTAGGCTAATCCAAGAAGGAGATGCTTTCTTTTTGTTGTTAGCAAAGGGTAAGACCCGGTTACTTTCTTCCCTGAGAGGCATTTCCCATGTGATGACAACCCCAGGGGTATTTATTGAGTACTTATTAAGTGCAGAGCACTATACTAGGCACTTGGAAGAATTGTTGTCTTATGCTGTCGAGTCATGTCTGACCCATAGCGATGTCATAGACTCATCTCTCCCAGAACCTTCCACCTCTATCTGCAATCGTTCTGGTAGTATATCCATAGAGTTTTCTTGGTAAAAATATGAAAGTGGTTTACCATTGACTCCTTCCACACAGTAAACTTGAGTCTCCACCCTTGACTCTCTCCGATGTTGCTGCTGCCTAGTGCAGGTGAGTTTTGACTTGTAGCAGATCGCCTTCTACTTGCTAGCCAATGCCCAAGCTAGGAATGAAATGGATAGTCATTCATTCAATCGTATTTGTTGAGTGCTTACTGTGTGCAGAGCACTGTACTAAGCGCTTAAGGAAGTGGATATGTCTGCTTGACTTTCCCTCCCATAGTTGGGACTGGTAGAATACTAGAAACTCTCCAGGTGCTACCCTGAGAGGAGACTTGGAAGAATACAATAATATAATAGTGTTGGTAGGCACATTCCCCGCCCACAACAAGCTTACTATTTAGGGTGGAAGACAGGCAATATAAATAAACTACAGATTTGGACATAAGTGCTGAGTGGGGAGGAGGGTGAATAAAGGGAATAAATCAGGGTAATAGAGAAAAGAGTGGGAGAAGAGGAAATGAGGGTTTAGTACCAACAATAACAACAACAATTTGTGGTATTTGTTAAGCAATTTCTATGTGACAAGCACTGTACTAAGCTTTGGGGTAGATACAAGATGACTGGGTCCCACATGGGGCTTACATTCTACAGTAGGAGGAAGAACAGGTATTGAATCCTCACTCTACAGTTGAGGAAACTGGAAGCACAGAGAACTTAAGTGATTTGCCCAAGGTCACAGCAGTTAAATGGCAGAGCCCAGATTAGAAGCCAGGTCCGCTGACTCCAAAGCCTACATTGTTTCCACTAGGCCACACTACTTCTCTGTGGAAAGAGAGAGGCCTGCTTCCTTCCATAGGATGTCCCAATCAATGTCATTTCAGCACTTACTGAGTGCAAATCACTGTTCTAAGCACTTGGGAGAGTACACTATAACAGAGTTGGTAGACTTGTTCTCTGCCCACAAGGTGTTAGTCATCTAGAGGCAGACATAAACACATATAAAAACATTAGCTCTGCACATAATAGAGAAGCAGTGTGCCTAGTGGGCAGAGCACAGGCCTAGGAACCTGAAAGACCTGGGTTCTAATTGCAGCTCCACTGTTTGCCTGCTGTGTGACCTTGGGCAAGTCACTTCACTTCTCTGTGCCTCAGTTACTTCATCTGTAAAAGGGGGATTAGGGCCAGACGGCATCCAACCTGATAACCGAGTGCTTAATACCACCATCATCATCACATAAGTATCCCTTACAGAAAGCCCATTTTCACAGAAACTAGATGAGTGGAAAGAGCACGGGCTTTGGAGTCAGAGGTCATGGGTTCAAACCCCAGCTCTGCCAATTGTCAGCTGTGTGACTTGGGGCAAGTCACTTAACTTCTCTGTGCCTCAGTTACCTCATCTGTAAAATGGGGATGAAGACTGTGAGCCCCCTGTGGGACAACCTGATCACCTTGTAATTTCCCCAGCGCTTAGAACAGTGCTTTGCACATAGTAAGCACTTAATAGATGCTATCATTATTATTATTATTATCTGCCTGCCTCATCCCCATGTCTCTTGCCCCTAATGACTTGATCACCTACTTTGATAACATTGAAACCATCAGGTGTGATCTCCCTCAAATCTCCCCTGCTCCTCCCCAGTCCCATCCTCATCCTCTTCTACTCTCCCATCTATCTCCCCAGCTGTATCTGAGCCTTTTAACCACTTGCCATCCACCCCACAGCACTTAACATATATCTGTTGATTTTAATGCCTGTTTCCACATCTAAACTGTAGCTCCTTGGGGGCAGAGAACATGTCTACCAACTGTTTCACTATACTCACCCAAGAGCTCAGTATAGTGCTCTGGCACACAATAAGCACTCAATTTCCCTTTTTTTCATCTCCCCTCCCAGCCCCACAGTACTTCTGTACTCTTAACTAATTTTCTTTATGTTAATCAATCAATCGTATTGATGGAGCGCTTACTGTGTGCAGAGCACTGTACTAAGCGCTTATGTTAATGTCTGTCTAATGTCTATGTCCCCCCACAGGTTCGCTGTGGGCAGTGTTGTACTTTCCCTAGAGCTTAGGCCAGTGCTCTGCACACAGTAAGCACTCAAATACCATTGACTGTCCATTAATTGAAACTTTTTTATCCACTGCTTAGTCACTTCAGAGTGGCTATGTAAGTCACAACACACCTCCAGGGGTTCTCAGGCAGGCCAATAAAGTTGACGACCCTTTCCCAGCTCCTCATCACCATGGACAGCTGAAAGAAAAAGCTTACCAGCTCAAGCAGATTTCGGGGGACACAATCAGGATTGCTGCAAAGGAGAGCCCGCGGCCTCAATCTTGGACAGAACAGAAAGCCCCCACCCCTCTTTTCTCCTGAGATATGGAATCCCTTGGGGAACTACAGACTCTTGCCTAACTCTCACCTGCATGTTTTTCCCAGCGTTAAGAGCTTCCCACATAATAGACACTTACCAAATCCTATCACTCCTCCACCCCCCAAAAACGGCTACTTTCTCTCCCATCCCTCGCTTCTCCTGCGAGCCCTTTTGAGGCAGCCTTTAAAGAGACATAATTATTGACTATCACGATTCTAATTAGATGAAGTGGCAACAGCTTCATTCCTGGAAACCCCCTGCTCCCTCAGGGGACTCTGGACCAGCTTGGGGAAAGCTGAGAGAGGGAGGGAGGGGTGGGAGAGGTGGAGTTAACACCTTTCTCATCGCAATTAGCAAACCTATCGCCACCGATTGTCCATTAGCTTTCCCCTTTGAGACGTAGGTGATAAATTCCTCCACCAACCCTGGGGAAGAACGCTTGATCGGAGAAAAAGAATAAAAACAAAAACTCGTGTACCAACTCTCTTACCTTTCAGGCAAATTCTTGTGGGTATCTTTCCTCTCCTGTGCTCAATCAATCAATCAAACAATCAATCGTATTTATTGAGCGCTTACTGTGTGCAGAGCACTGTACTAAGCGCTTGGGAAGTACAAGTTGGCAACATATAGAGACAGTCCCTACACCCTCTTTCTATCCTTGCTTTCTCCACCAATCAGTGGTATTTATTTCATTCAATCGTATTTATTGAGCGCTTACTGTGTGCAGAGCACTGTACTAAGCGCTTGGAAAGTACAAGTCGGCAACATATAGAGACGGTCCCTACCCAACAACGGGCATTTATTTTTATGTTATTTGTTAAGCGCTTACTATGTTTCTAACACTGTTTTAAGCGCTGGGATAAACACGAGATAATCAGGTTGGACACAGAATCTGTTCCACAGAGGGCTCACAGTCTAAGTCAGAGGGAGACAGATTTAACCTTCGAGGTGTTTCTCTTTATGAGAAGCAGCATGGCTCAGTGGAAAGAGCATGGGCTTTGGAGTCAGAGGTCATGGGTTCAAATCCTGACTTCGCCAATTTTCAGCTGTGTGACTTCGGCCAAGTCACTTAACTTCTCTGGGCCTCAGTTCCCTCATCTGTAAAATGGTGATTAAGACTGTGAGCCCCACCATGGGGCAACCTGATCACCTTGTAACCTCCCCAGTGCTTAAAACTGTGCTTTGCACATAGTTAGTGCTCAATAAATGTTATCATTATTATTCAACCTCCATTTTACAGATGAGGTAACTGAGGCACAGAGAAGTTAACTGATTT
This sequence comes from Tachyglossus aculeatus, assembly GCF_015852505.1. Classification (NCBI taxonomy): domain Eukaryota; kingdom Metazoa; phylum Chordata; class Mammalia; order Monotremata; family Tachyglossidae; genus Tachyglossus; species Tachyglossus aculeatus. The sequence continues at coordinate 25,608,392 of NC_052072.1, read as the reverse complement.
GCCCAAGGTCACAAAGCAGAAAAGTGGCAGAGTCAGGATTTGAACCCAAGTCCACTGGTTTCTAGGCCAGTGCTCTTTCCACCAGGCCTTGCTTCTTCTCAATTGAGCATTTACTGTGGCAGAGCACTGTATTAAGCACTTGGGAGAATGCAATATAATAAAGTTGTTAGATATGTTCCCTACTTCAAAAGGGGTTGGCTTTGAGGACCTTACTTAGTCAAGTAGTAGTAAGCGCTGAATAAATGCCATTATTATTAAGTAGTAGTAAGGATACTTATCAAGAACATAGTGCACAGCACTGTACTTCATGCTGGGAAAGAATACTAAAGGCTGGGTGAGAATTAGACCCCATCGCTGAACTTCAAGGGGAGAGGAGACTGGTGCAGGCCAATTAAAAAAATTATAAGAACATAAAATGTATGAACAGGGATAAATAGTCATCTGTTTTCAGTCCTATAGCCTGTAAATTCATTATGAGCAGGGAATGCGTCTAATTCTGTTGTATTGTACTCTCCCAAGTGTTTAGTAATAATAATAATAATAATGATGGTATTTGTTAAGCACTTTCTATGTGCAAAGCACTGTTCTAGGTGCTGGGAAGGATACAAGGTGATCAGATTGTCCCGCGTGGGGCTCACAGTTTTAATCCCCATTTTACAGATGAGGTAACTGAGGCACAGAGAAGTTAAGTGACTTGCCCAAAGTCACACAGCTGACAATTGGCAGAGTCAGGATTTGAGCCCCTGACCTCTGACTCCCAAGCCCATGCTCTTTCCATTGAGCCATGCTAGTATAGTACTGTACTCTCCCAAATGCTTAGTACAGTGCTCCGCACACAGTAAGCACTCAATAAATACGATTGAATAAGTGAACGTTCTGCACATAGTAAGCACTCAGTAAATATAATGGATTGACTGATACAAAAAAAAAGCCCTAGGTACTAGGAGAGCAGAGAAGCAGCGTGGCTCACTGGAAAGAGCAGGGGCTTTGGAGTCAGAGGTCATGGATTTGAATCCCGGCTCTGTCAATTGTTAGCTGTGTGACTTTGGGCAAGTCACTTTACTTCTCTGGGCCTCAGTTCCCTCATCTGTAAAATGGGGATTTAGACTGTGAGCCCCACGTGGGACAACCTGATCACCTTATATCCTCCCCAGCGTTTAGTATAGTGCTTTGCTCATAGTAAGCACTTAACAAATGCCATTATTATTATTATTCCCAGGCTTAGAGTCTAGTGAGCCTCAGCCCCAGCCACAGTAATGTCACAGTGTTCTATATTTTGCTCTCTCCTAGTTCTCCTTCTATCTATCTGGCCGCTCCTTCTTGGTCTCTTTTATAAGTTCTTCCTCTGCCTCCCATCCTCTAGGCTTGGGAGCCCCTTAAGGCTCAGTTCTGGGCCCCCTTCTACACCCATTCTCTTGGAGAACCCATTTGCTCCCAAGGCTTCTACCACCAACTCGATGTGGATGACTCCCTAATATACCTCTCCAGCCCTGTCCTTCCCTGTAGTTTCGTGTTTCCTCCTGTTTTCCAGACATCTCTACTTGAATGTCCCCCTGACACCACAAACTTCACATGTCCAAAAGAGAACTCATCTTCCCCCACAAACCCTGCCTCCTCCTAGCTTTCCCACCACTGTAGAAGACACCCCCACCCTTTCTGTCGCACAAATCCACAACCTTGGCAAAAACCTAGACTCATCTCTCTCATTCAATCCACATAGTTAAATCACCAAAATCTGATAGTTCTACTTTAACAGCATCTCTAAAATCCACTCCTTTTCCAGTAAATTGTAAGCTCCTTGAGGGCAGGGATTGAGTATAATGCTCTAGTAATAATAATGGTATTTGTTAAGTACTCACTATGTACCAGTCACTGTATTAAGCGCTGGGGTTGATACAAGCACATTGAATTGTATATAGTCCTTGTCCCATATGGGGCTCACAGTCTCAATCCCCATTTTACACAAGAGGTAATTGAGATGCAGAGGGGTGAAGTGATTTGCAGCGTGGCTCAGTGGAAAGAGCCCGGGCTTTGGAGTCAGAGGTCATGGGTTTGAATCCCGGCTCCACCACATGTCTGCTGTGTGACCTTGGGCAAGTCACTTCACATCTCTGAGCCTCAGTTCCCTCATCTGTAAAATGGGGATGAAGACTGTGAGCCCCCCGTGGGACAACCTGATCACCTTGTATCCCCCCAGTGCTTAGAACAGTGCTTTGCACATAGTAAACGCTTAATAAATGCCATTATTATTATTATTATTTGCCCAAGGTCACACAGCAGACAAGGGGTGGACCGGGAATAGAACCCATGACCTTCAGACTCAGTGGCCTGTGCTTTATCTACTACGCCATGTCTCTCAGGTGTTCAGGACAGTGCTCCGCAAGTGGTAAGTGCTCAATAAACACAACCGATTGATTGGGAAGTGGGCACAGGTTGCCAGAGAATCAGCTCAGCTAGACTGTAAACTCATTTCTAGACTACGAGCTTGTTGTGAGCAGAGAACACGTCTATCAACTCTGTTTTATTGCACTCTTCCGAGTGCTTAGTACAGTGTTCTGCGCACAGTAAATGGTCAACAAATTCAATTGATTGATTGATTGGTGGATTGGGAGGCTGAGACATGAGCGACCATTGCTTCAATCAGTGGTGGTGATGATAATATTTGTCTAATTCTTACAATGTGCCAAGCACTGTACTAAGTAATAATAATCATGGTTTTTGTTAAGTGCTTACTATGTGCCAAGCACTGTTCTAAGTGCTGGGGTAGATACAAGGTAAACAGGTTGTCCCACGTGGGGCTCACAGTCTTAATCCCCATTTTACAGATGAGGTAACTGAGGCACAGAGATGTTAAGTGACTTGCCCAAAGTCACACAGCTGACAAGTGGCAGAGCCAGGATTTGAACCCATGACCTCTGACTCCTAAACTCATGCTCTGTCCACTAAGCCATGGTACTGAGGTGACTACAACCTAAGCATATTGGACAAGGTCCCTGTCGCACACGGACCCAGTTGAAGGGGAAGGCGCTTAGTACAGTGCTTTGCACACAGTAAGCGCTCAATAAATACGATTGAATGAATGAATGAAAGGGAGTATAGGTATTCCCAGATGAGGAAAGATAGAGAAGTCGCGTCATGTCCCTTTTAGACTGTGAGCCCACTGTTGGGTAGGGACTGTCTCTATATGTTGCCAATTTGTACTTCCCAAGCGCTTAGTACAGTGCTCTGCACATAGTAAGCACTCAATAAATACGATTGATGATGATGATGATGATGTCCGAAGTCACAGAGCAGGCAAGTGGCAGAGTGGGGATTAGAACCCAGGCCACTACGCCACGTCCTTCTGACTGCCAGGCTCGTGTTCTAACCATTAGGCCACGCTGCTTCTCGTGATCAGTCTTGATGGATTGATTGGCACAGCCGTGGCTATTTCCCAGCTATTTATTACTCTATTTATTTATTTATTTTACTTGTACATATCTATTCTATTTATTTTATTTTGTTAATATGTTTGGTTTTGTTCTCTGTCTCCCCCTTCTAGACTGTGAGCCCACTGTTGGGTAGGGACTGTCTCTATATGTTGCCAACTTGTACTTCCCAAGCGCTTAGTACAGTGCTCTGCACACAGTAAGCACTCAATAAATACGATTGATTGATTGATTGATTCCCGGGCTCTCACCCCTCCATGCTCTTCTTACTCCAGGGCAGTCCTAACTGTCCTAACTGTAAGCCAGGGACATTAATAATAATAACAATGATGGCATTTATTAAGCGCTTACTATGTGCAGAGCACTGTTCTAAGCGCTAGGGAGGTTACAAGGTGATTAGGTTGTCCCACGGGGGGCTTGCAGTCTTAATCCCCATTTTACAGATGAGGTAACTGAGGCACAGAGAAGTGAAGTGACTTGCCCAGAGTCACACAGCTGAGAAGTGGTGGAGCTGGGATTTGAACCTTTGATCTCTGACTTTAAAGCCTGTGCTCTTTCCACTGACCCACCCTGCTTCTCTAATGTGAAGCTAGGAAGTCAGAGGTCATGGGTTCTAATCCCAGCTCCGCCACTTGTCATTCATTCAATCATATTTATTAAGCGCTTACTGTGTGCAGAGCACTGTACTAAGCGCTTGGGAAGTACAAGTCGGCAACATATAGAGACGGTTCCTACCCAACAACAGGCTCACAGTCTAGAAGGAGGAGACAGACAATAAAACAAAACATGTAGACAGGTGTCAAAACCGTCAGAATGAATAGAATTATAGTTATATGCATACCATTAATAAGAGTAGTAAATATGTACAAGTAAAATAAATAGAGTAATAAATCTGTACAAATATATACAAGTGCCGTGGGGAGGGAAAGGAGGTAGGGCGGTGGGGGGGGAGGGGGATAGGGAGGAGGGGAGGATGTGGGCAAGTCACTTCACTTCTCTGTGCCTCAGTTACCTCATCTGTAAAATGGGGATTAAGACTGTGAGCCTCACGTGGGACAACCTGATCACCTTGTATCTACCCCAGCGCTTAGAACAATGCTTGGCACATAGTAAGTGCTTAGCAAACACCATCATTATGCCCAGTGCTTAGAACAGTGCCCAGCGCTTAAAACAGTGCTTTGCACATAGTAAGCGCTTAACAAATGTCATCATTATTATTTGACAGATGTCCACATGTTTTGTTTTGTTGTCTGTCTCCCCCTTCTAGACCATGACCTCGTTGTTGGGTAGGGACCGTCTCTATATGTTGCCAACTTGTACTTCCCAAGCGCTTAGTACAGTGCTCTGCACACAGCAAGTGCTCAATAATGATAATAATGATAATAATAATAATAATAATAATAATAATGACATTTATTAAGCGCTTACTACATGCAAAGCACTGTTCTAAGCGCTGGGGAATTTACAAGGTGACCAGGTTGTCCCACGTGGGGCTCACCGTCTTAATCCCCATTTTACAGAGGAGGTAACTGAGGCCCAGAGAAGTGAAGTGACTTACCCAAAGTCACACAGCTGACAAGTGGCAGAGCCAGGACTTGAACCAATGACCTCCGACTTCAAAGCCCGGGCTCTTTCCGCTGAGCCACGCTGCTTCCCAACTTCCCAAGCGCTTAGTACAGTGCTCTGCCCACAGTAAGCGCTCCATAAATACGACGGAATGGATGAATGAATGAAGCACTGTTCTAAGCGCTGGGGGGTTACAAGGTGATCAGGTTGCCCCCCGGCGGGGCTCACAGTCTTCATCCCCATTTTATAGTTGGAACTGAGGCCCAGAGACCGTCTCTAGATGTTGCCAACTTGGACTTCCCAAGCGCTTAGCACAGTGCTCTGCACACAGTAAGCGCTCAATAAATACGATGGAATGAATGAATGAGCCCTTGCAGTGTGCTATGTGGACGCCAGGGGGCGCTGGCGCGCAGCCCGGAGATGAGCTCAAGCTTCCCAAGTGACATTGGGAGAGGAAAGTCGTGGCCAGCAGGTGGCAGTGCTGAGCAGCCTGACACACTTCCCATTGCAGAAACCGGTCGCCACCTCATAACGTTAAAGGGAGAATAATAGTAATAATAATCAATCAATCAATCGTATTTATTGAGCGCTTACTGTGTGCAGAGCACTGTACTAAGCGCTTGGGAAGTACAAGTTGGCAACACCTAGAGACAGACCCTACCCGACAGTGGGCTCGCAGTCTAAAAGGGGGAGACAGAGAACAAAACCAAACATACTAACAAAATAAAATAAATAGAATAGATATGTACAAGTAAAATAAACAAATAAATAACTAGAGTAATAAATACGTACAAACATATATACATATAAACAGGTGCTGTGGGGAAGGCAAGGAGGTAAGATGGGGGGATGGAGAGGGGGACGACGGGGAGAGGAAGGAAGGGGCTCAGTCTGGGAAGGCCTCCTGGAGTAGGTGAGCTCTTAGTAGGGCCTTGAAGAGAGGAAGAGAGCTAGCTAGTAATAATGATTAAGCGCCTCTATGTGCAAAACACTAATAATAATAATAATAACAATAACAATAACAGTAATAATAATAATGGTATTTGTTAGAGAAGCAGCTTGGCTCAGTGGAAAGAGCCCGGGCTTTGGAGTCAGAGGTCATGGGCTCGCATCCCGGCTCCGCCACATGTCTGCTGTGTGACCTTGGGCAAGTCACTTAACTTCTCCGAGCCTCAGTTCCCTCATCTGTAAAATGGGGATTAAGACTGTGAGCCCCATGTGGGACAAGCTGATTACCTTGTATCTTTTAGACTGTAAGCCCACTGTTGGGTAGGGACTGTCTCTATATGTTGCCAACTTGTACTTCCCAAGTGCTTAGTACAGTCCTCTGCACACAGTAAGCGCTCAATAAATATGATTGATTGATTGATTGTATCCTCCCCAGCGCTTAGAGCAGTGCTTTGCATTCATTCATTCATTCAATCATATTTATTGAGCGCTTACTGTGTGCAGAGCACTGTGTGCAGAGCGCACACAGAGTGCACTGCTTACTGTGTGCAGAGCGCTTAACAAATGCCATCATTATTATTATTAAGCACTTACTATGTGCCAAGCACTGTTCTAAGCTCTGGGGTAGTTACAAGGTCATCAGAGAAGCAGCGTGGCTCAGTGGGAAGAGCCCGGGCTTTGGAGTCAGAGGTCATGGGTTCAAATCCCGGTTCTGCCACTTGTCAGCTGTGTGAATGTGGGCAAGTCACTTCACTTCTCTGGGCCTCAGTTACCTCATCTGTAAAATGGGGATTAAGACTGTGAGCCCCACCACGGGACAACCTGATCACCTTGTAACCTCCCCAGTGCTTAGAATAGTGCTTTGCACATGGTAAGCACTTAATAAATGCCATCGTTATTATTATCATGTTGTCCCACGTGGGACTCACAGACAATCCCCATTTTGCAGATGAGGGACTGAGGCACAGAGAATAATAATAATAATAATGATGATGATGATGGTATTTGTTAAGGATTTACTATGTGCAAAGCACTGTTTTAAGCTCTGGGGGGGATACAAGGTGATTAGGTTGTCCCACGTGAGGCTCATAGTCATCATCATCATCATCATCATCATCAATCGTATTTATTGAGCGCTTACTATGTGCAGAGCACTGTACTACGCGCTTGGGAAGTACAAATTGGCAACATATAGAGACAGTCCCTACCCAACAGTGGGCTCACAGTCACAGTCTTTGTCCCCATTTTACAGATGAGGTAACTGAGGCCCAGAGAAGTGAAGTGACTTGCCCAAAGTCACACAGCAGACAAGTGGTGGAGTTGGGATTAGAACCCATGACTTCTAACTCCCAAGCCTGTATTCTTTCCACTGAGCCAAGGAGAGAAGTGACTTGCCCAAAGTCACATGGCTGATAAGTGGCGGAGCTGGGATTAAAACCCACAACCTCTGATCCCCAAGCCAGGCCTCTTTCCACTAAGCCATGCTGCTTCTCACGTGGCTTAGGATCAGAAAAAACCTGCGCTGGAATGACAGGTGACAAAAGGATAATGTAAGTGATGGGAAAATGGGTGTTTCTACCCAGAACAAGAGGGAATAACAGACACCTTATCTTCCCATCCGAGCCCTGTCCTCCCTCTGACTTTCCCATCACTGTAGACGGCACCACCATCCTTCCTGTCTCACGAGCCTTGGCATTATCCTTGACTCCTCTCTCTCATTCAATCCACATATTCACAGAGAAGCAGCGTGGCTCAGTGGAAAGAGCCCGAGCTTGGGAGTCAGAGATCATGGGTTCAAATCTTGGCTCTGCCACTTGTCAGCTGTGTGACTTGGGGCAAGTCACTTAACTTCTCTGTGCCTCAGTTGCCTCATCTGTACAATGGGATTAAGACTGTGAGCCCCACGTGGGACAACCTGATCACCTTGTATCCTCCCCCGTGCTTAGAACAGTGCTAGGCACGTAGTCAGTGCTTAACAAATGTCATTATTATTATTATTATATTCAATCCGTCACCAAATCCCATCAGTCCCATCTTCACAACATCGCTCAAATCCGCCCTTTCCTCTCCATCCAAACTGCTACCATGTTAATACAATCACTCATCCTTTCCTCCCTAGATTACTGCCTCCTTGCTGACCTCCCAACCTCCTGTCTCTCACTATTCCAGCCCATACTTCACTCCGCTGCCTGGATCATCTTTCTACAAAAACATTCAGGACATGTCACTCCCCTCCTCAAACATCTCCAGTGATTGTCTATCCACCTCTGTATCAGACAAAAACTGCTCACCATTGGCTTTAAAGCACATCATCACCTTGCCCCCTCCTATACCTCACCTTACTTCTCGCTTTCTACAACCCAGCCTGAACACTTCACTCCTCTAGTGCTAACCTTCTTCCTGTCCCTCCATCTCTCCCGTCTCACCCCTGATCCTTAGCCTATGTCCTGCCTCTGGCCTGAAATGCCCTCCATCCTCAAATCCCACAGACAATTACTCACCACCACCCCCAAAGCCTTATTGAAGGCCCATCTCCTCCAAGAGGCCTTCCCAGACTGAGCCCCCCTTTTCCTCATCTCCCATTCCCTCTGCCTTGCTCCCTTTCCCCTCTGCCTACATCACTCTGCCTTGCTCCCTTTCCCCCACCCCACAGCACTTATGTATATATCTGTTATTTTGCTTATTTGTATTGATTGAGGCCTTCCCAGACTGAGCCCCCCTTTTCCTCATCTCCCATTCCCTCTGCCTTGCTCCCTTTCCCCTCTGCCTACATCACTCTGCCTTGCTCCCTTTCCCCCACCCCACAGCACTTATGTATATATCTGTTATTTTGCTTATTTGTATTGATGTCCGTCTCCCCCCTTCTAGACTGTGAGCTCATTGTGGGCAGGGATTGTCACTTTTTATTGGTGCGTTGTTCTTTCCCAAGCACTTAGTACAGTGCTTTGCGCACAGAAAGCACTTAATAAATACAACTGACTGACTGAATGACTGGAATAGGCCTAAACTGCAGCAACAATGATTCAGGTTAGACATTAAGACCACAGCACCTGTATATATGTATATATGGTTGTACATATTTATTACTCTATTTATTTATTTATTTATTCATTTTGCTTGTACATTTCTATCCTATTTATTTTATTTTGTTGGTATGTTTGGTTTTGTTCTCTGTCTCCCCCTTTTAGACTGTGAGCCCACTGTTGGATAGGGACTGTCTCTATGTATTGCCAATTTGTACTTCCCAAGCGCTTAGTACAGTGCTCTGCACATAGTAAGCGCTCAATAAATACGATTGATTGATTGATTGATTAAGAAGAACTTCCTGATTGACAAGGCTGTTCGACAAGAGGGACAGACACATTATCAAATTACCCCTTGGAGTCATTTTCCCCGGAGATTTCAAAATAAGATAAGGGAAGATGATAGCAATTACATTCAATTGTGGTATTGGTTAAGCATTGATATGTTCATTCATTCATTCAATCGTATTTATTGAGTGCTTACTGTGTGCAGAGCACTGTACTAAGCGCTTGGGAAGCACAATTCAGCAACAGAGATAATCCCTGCCCACAACGGGCTCACAGTCTAGTAGCGGGGAGTGTGTCAAGTATTATTCTAAGCGCTGGGGAAAATATAAGATAATCAGGTCAGACACAGTTCTGACCCCGCATAGGGCTCACAGTCTAAGTAGAAAGGAGAACAGGTATTGAATCCCCATTTTACAGATGAGATAACTGAGGCTCAGAAAAGATAAGTGACTTGTTCAAGGTCATGCAGCAGGCCCGTGCTCTTTCCACTAGGCACACTGCTCCAATCTGGGTGGACTCTATCTGGAGGCAGAGGGATCTATCTATTAATCAATGGTATTTATTGAGCACTGACTTTTTGCAGAGGACTGTAGTATGGGCTTAGGAGAGTAGTTGGTAGACATGAACCCTGCTCTTGTGGAGCTCCAACCCCCTTCTAACTTAAGGACCATCGGTGATCTTGCAGGAGAGATTTATTTCAGGCCGTGTTGCTGGCCAATATGAATGCCTTATAATAACAATAATTATAGTATTTATTAAGCACTTACTCTGCACCAACCCTGAACTAAGTGCTGGGGTGGATGCAGGTTAGTCAGTTTGGATAGAATCCCTGCCCCGCATAGGGCTCACAGTCTAAGGGGTAGGGGGGAGAACAGTTATTGAACCCCATTTTATAGGTGAGTAAACTGAGGCACGGAGAAGTGAAGTGACTTCCCAAGATCACACAGAAGGCGGATGGCAGATCCTCTGACCTCCCAGGCCTGTGCTCTTTCCCTTAGACACTGCCTTGCTCCCTCGCTGAGGATCAAGAGGAGATAGGAATATAGATTTTATTAATTGTGCTGCTGCTAGTAACCAGAGTGCAATAAATCCATCCAGAGAGGATTCTGAAGCCACAGTGTAAATGGAAACTTTCCACCCCAAATCCGCCCCCTCACAGAGCCCCTCTGGTTGGGGAGAGGTGGAAGAGGGGGCAGGAAGCATGGATAATGAACCCCAGAAACTGTTTTGGGGGTTCTGATTGGGGTGACCAGGACCTAAAAGAGGCTGGGCCACTCTCTGGTGGGAGTGAGCCAGAGCTGGCAGAGATGCTCCCTCCCCTGTCCGAAGGGACCGCCCTCTCCCCAGATTTGGCTGCGGTCATTTCCAAGCTCTGTTCCCAGAGGTGTCGGAAAAGGGGGCTCTTAGCTGGCAATAGGATGGAGAGAAGAGGAGGAGGCGACCTCAGGGCCAGGAAGAGGCCAGCAGAAGAGATTCCCTTGGGTCAATGGGGCCATGACCCTGCCCATGCTCTGGGAAGTAGGGAAGGAGGGCAGCAACGCCCAGCTCTTCAGGGCTGAGCCTCCCTCAGAGGCAGACCGAACAGCAGGAGAACTGTCTCAAGGGAGTCAAGGGGGCAGATGCAGAAGAAGGGGGAGAACCAGCGGCCGGAGGCGAGGACTGGTTAGGAGTCCGAGAGGCACAGGGCTTCCACGGCATCGCTCAGGCCCTGGTTGACCCCTCCCACGGCCAGGAGGCAGTCCTTGATGACAATGCTGGAGCAGGCGCAGCGTGGGGTGGGCATGGATGGCAGGCTCTCCCACTTGTTCTTACCAGGGTGGAATGCTTCTGCCGTCTCCAGGACCGTAGGTTGGTTGCCTAGAAGGTTGATGAGACAGAACGCTCACCCATAGGACAATGCTACCCCCCACCCCACTCCAATTCACCTAGTTCTGCCCACAAACTTCCCAAACTTTGTCATTCCCCTTTCTTGGAAAGTCATCCTTTTCCACCAAACCATACCCCATCCTCCATTTGACACATTATTAAAAACCCAACTTCTCCAAGCAGCCTTCTCAGGTAATCCCTCCCGCCTTCCCATAGTTCAGTCATCTCTTTAGCCCGTGGGTATATGTGTTTTTCTTATAGTTTAATTTTCTGTCATTTGCATTTTATCTTTACTATGTGTTTGGGATTCCTGGCCTGCCCAGCATTTGTCACACAGTGAGCAAAAGGGCGGCCCTGGGATCCAGAGATTCCCAATTCTGGCTTTGCCCCTGGGGATGAGTGAGACCTTTGGGATGTCCCTTCCCCAATATGGGATGCCCCCACTCCCACCCCAATCTCCCTGAATTGTTGGAAGAATGAAGAGGGGTCAGGGATCTTTGGAAGAAAAGGCAGTGTGCTCCAGTCGTGCCCCACCACCTTTCTCCGCTCACCCTTCCAGGGTCCTCTGAACACTCCTAAGCACACAGAAATGTCCGTGAAGTGTCTGCTCACCTAGACCCCCGGCCACGATAACTCTTCCTTTCAGGGAGCCAGCCACAAAGTCCGCTCTACGCTTCTTTAGGAAGAAGGAGCGTTCCATCTTCATCCAGCCTCCTGTGGGCCCAGGAAAGAGAAAAAGAGCCATAAAGCAACAACTCTGAGATGTGAATACCTTCATACTCCCTGGTTTGTCTCTGGTTGGGATAACTCTCCCCACCATCAGAAAATGCTTGCTGTTGTCTTATGCTGTCGAGTCGTGTCTGACCCATAGCGATGCCACAGACACATCTCTCCCAGAACGCCCCTCTTCCATCTGCAATCGTTCTGGTAGCGTACCCATAGAGTTTTCTTGGTAAAAATATGGAAGTGGTTTGCCACTGCCTCCTTCCACGCAGTAAACGAGTCTCTACCCTCAACTCTCTCCCAGGCCGCTGCTGCTGAGCAAAGGTGAGTTTTGACTAGTAGCAGATTGCTTGTCATTCACTAGCCACTGCCCAAGCTAGGAATGGAATGGGTAGACCTCTGCTTGACTCTCCATCCTATACTCACGACTACTAGAGTAATGGAAACTCTCCTGGCATGACCCTGAGAGGGGCACAAAATGCTACCCCCACTCAAACACTTACTCCTCCTCAGAGAAGGGAACTGCCTTGGGCCCAAGAGAGGGGTGAGGGGGCAGAGGGAGCGGGAACAGGAGACACAGGAATGGGAGGCTCAGGACTAAGATTGATTCGGAAATAAGATTGAACTCAGCTGTCTACACAGTGTTTGATAAGGACCTTTTTGAAAAAATGGTATTTGTTAAGCTCTTAGTATGTGCCAGGCACTGTACTAAGTGCTAGGGTGGATATACAATAAGCAAGTTGGTTACAGTCCATGTTCCCAGTGGGACTCTCACTCTTAATCCCCATTTTACAGCTGAGGTAACTGAGGCACAGAGATGTGAAATGACTTGCCCGAGGTCATACGGCAGACAAGTGGCTAAAATCCCGGCCCCTCCGACTCTCAGGCCTGTCCTCTTTTCCACTAGTCCGTATGGCTTCTCATTCCATTAGGGCAGTCCACACAGTTTCAGCCATTGACGTAACACCAACAATGTTTGAATGGGATGAACTCAACAGCAGGTTGAAAACATTTTTACATAATCTGTGTTTTTCTTTCCAACCCAGGGATATTCCAGGCCTTTACCAGCTAGAGGTAGGAGGGCTTGAAACAAATGATTTTTCTTAAATTCGAGCAGGGAAGATGTTGAAACATTCAGTTGAACTGGGGCAGAAAGAATTTTGGTCACCAGACTGTGCCTTCATCAGTCACTCAATAAAACAATATTATTCACTGAGTACTTAGTATAGAGCACTGTATTAAGTGCTTGGGAAAGTATAGTACAACAGAAGTAATAATAATAATAATGATGGCATTCATTCATTCATTCAATCATATTTATTGAGCGCTTACTGTGTGCAGAGCACTGTACTAAGCGCTTGGGAAGTACAAGTTGGCAACATATAGAGACGGTCCCTACCCAACAGTGGGCTCACTTAAGCGCTTACTATGTGCAAAGCACTGTTCTAAACACTGGGGAGGTTACAAGGTCATCAGGTTGTCCCTCGGGGGGCTCACAGTCTTAATCCCCATTTTACAGATGAGGGAACTGAGGAACAGAGAAGTTAAGTGACTTGCCCAGCGTCACACAGCTGACCGTTGGTGGAGCAGGGATTTGAACCTATTACCTCTGACTCCAAAGCCCGTGCTCTTTCCACTGAGCCACGCTGCTTCTCTGTAGTGGACACATGGATGTGGAGTTGGATGACCAGCCTTTGGAGGTTCTTGAGGAGTGGGGAGATGTGGACTGAACCTTTTTGTTGAAAAATGATCCGTGCAGCAGAGTGGAGTATGGATGAGTGGGGAGAGACAGGAGGCCGGGCGGTCAGCCAGAAGGCTGATACAGTAGTTAAGGCAGGATAGGAGACGTGCTTGGATCAGCACGGTAGCAATTTGGATGGACCATCATCATCAATCGTATTTATTGAGCGCTTACTATGTGCAGAGCACTGTACTAAGCGCTTGGGAAGTACAAATTGGCAACATATAGAGACAGTCCCTACCCATGGATGCACGGTTTCTGAAAGGCCCAGAAGAATTCTGAATTGACTGCAGCAGCAAGTGTTCCGGTGACCTGTTTCCTCCCTCATCTCACCACCAGTCTGCCCAAGGACCCCCCCCGGCCAGCAAAGGAATGAGGGGATAAGACTGCAAGAGTCAGGAGGAGGAGAAAAAAAAGCCCTAAATGTAGATTGACAATCAGGAAGAAATCCTCATCAGTCAATCAAGAAGAAATCCTGATCAATCAGTCAATGGTATTTATTGAGCAATTGAGCACTTACTATCTGCAGAGAACTGTACTCAGAGCTTGGGAGAGTATCATCATTATCAGTGGTATTTATTGAGCGCTAACTGTGTGCAGAGCACTGTTCTAGGCACTTGGGAGAGTATAATACAGCAATTATTCCCTGCACACAGCGAGCTCTCGGTCTAGGGGTGCTCACAGTATGAAGCACTTGGGAGAGCACAATATAACAGAGTTACTAGATAAATTCCCTGCCCACAGTGCAACAGAGTTTTTAGGCCCTTTCCCTAACACTGTGAGCTTACGGTCTAGAGGGAGAGACAGATATTGTCATACGTAAATAATTTATAATATATAATTTAGAGATATGTACATAAATCCTGTGGGGCTGAAGGTAGGGTGAATACCAACAGTTCAGAGGTCACAGATCCAAGTGCATAGATGTTGTAGAGAAGCAGAGTGGCTCAGTGGAAAGAGCCCGGGCTTTGGAGTCAGAGTTCACGGGTTCAAATCCTGGCTCTGCCAATTGTCAGCTGTGTGACTTTGGGCAGGTCACTTTACTTCTCTGTGCCTCAGTTACCTCATCTGTAAAATGGGGATGAAGACTGTGAGCCCCCCGTGGGATAACCTGATTACCTTGTAACCTCCCCAGTGCTTAGAACAGTGCTTTGCACATAGTAAGTGCTTAATAAATGCCATCATCATCATTATTATTATTAGAAGGGAGCAGGAGACAGGGAAAAGAGGGCTTAATTGGGGAAGGTCTCTGAGAGGAGATGTGAGCTTAGTAAGGCTTTGAAGGTGGGAAGATTGGTGGTCTGGCGTATTTGGAGGGGAAGAGAGTTCCAGGTCAGAGGAAGGATGTGGGACAATCTTTGGGCAGGCTCGGAGACAGAGTTAGTAAATTTATTTTAATGTCTGCTTCCCCTTCTAGACTGTGAGATCCTTGTGGGCAGGGATCAGGTCTACCAACTCTATAGCATTGGACTCTCCCAAGTGCTTAGGACAGTCATTTAATCATATTTATTGAGCCCTTACTGTGTGCAGAGCACTGTACTAAGTGCTTGGGAGAGTACAATATAAAAATAAACACATACATTCCCTACCCCCAGTGCTCTGCAAACAGTAAGCACTCAGTAAGTACCACTGATTATTTGCAAATTATTGGCAGCAAAAACGTGGATCGCTGCAGTTCTGTGCCCTCCCCGTTACTATTACTTTGGCACTTAGTTTTAAGTTTGCCATGTATACCTAGGCCAAAAACAAATTGCACCCTACACATTTTCTTTTAAAAGAACAAATCAAAAATAAAAAAAGACACTGAGAAAGTCTGATGGTCTGACTGCTGAGCTAAGTGTGTTTGTCTAAACCACTTTCTGTTTAACTCAGGAGGTCAGGCTACACTGTACCAAGTTAAGGGGGGGAAATGGCATTTAATTGATTAACCATGTGGCCAATGCAATTGTACAGTTCAGGCCAGAAAAATCCACTTGAAATCCTATTAAGAGCCTAAACAAGCTCCTTCCTCTAAACTGTAAGCTCCTTTTTTAATGGTTTTTGTTAAGCACTTAATATGTGCAGGCTCTGTACTAAGGACTGGAGTATTATTATTATGATGGCATTTATTAAGCACTTACTATGTGTAAAGCACTGTTCTAAGTGCTGGGGAGGTTACAAGGTGATCAGGTTGTCCCACAGGGGGCTCACAGTCTTAATCCCCATTTTACAGATGAGGTAACTGAGGCACAGAGAAGTTAAGTGACTTGTCCAAAGTCACACGGCTGACAATTGGCAGAGCCAGGATCTGAACCCATGACCTCCGACTCCAAAGCCCAGGCTCTTCCCACTGAGCCATGCTGCTTCTCTGATAGAGATACCTGGATTGGACACAGTCCCCATCCCACGTGGGGCTCCAGGTCTTAACCCCCAATTTACAGATGAAGTAACTAAGGCACAAAGAAGTGAAGTGACTTGCCCAAGGTCACACAGTAGTCAAGTGGCAGAGCCAGGATTAGAATCCAAGTCCTGTGACTTCCAAGCCCATGGTCTTTCCACTAGACTGTGCTGCTGTTTCTTGTGGGCAAGGAAGGAATCTACCATCTCTACTATATCATACTCTCCCAAGTGCTTAGTACAGTGCTCTGCCCAAAGTGAATGCTTAATAAATAATAATAACAATGATGGTATTTGTTAAGCGCTTACTATGTGCAAAGCACTGTTCTAAGCTCTGGGGGGAGACAAGGTGATCAGGTTGTCCCACGCACAGTCTTCATCCCCATTTTACAGATGAGGGAACTGAGGCACAGAGAAGTGAAGTGACTTGCCCAAAGTCACACAGCTGACACTTGGTGGAGGTGGGATTTGAACCCATGACCTCTGATTCCTACCGATTGATTGGTTGATTCTCTGACCATTAACTTGTCACTCCAGTTGGTGGTGGAACCGACCAGGGCCCACATGGGTTGTGTTCAGGAAACTCACATTGGCAGTGCAGACCACAGGGTTACCGAGGAGCCTGTCGTTGGGTAGGGACCTCTCTATATGTTGCCGATTTGTACTTCCCAAGCGCTTAGTACAGTGCTCTGCACATAGTGAGCGCTCAATAAATACGATTGAATGAGTGAATGGTAAATGAGAAGCAGTGTGGCTCAGTGGAAAGAGCCCGGGCTTTGGAGTCAGAGGTCATGGGTTCAAATCCCGGCTCCGCCACTTGTCAGCTGTGTGACTTTGGGCAAGTCGCTTCACTTCTCTGCGCCTCAGTTCCCTCATCTGTGAAATGGGGATTAAGACTGTGAGCCCCCCCGTGGGACAACTTGATCACCTTGTAACCTCCCCAGCGCTTAGAACAGTGCTTTGCACATAGTAAGCGCTTAATAAGTGCTATCATTATTATTATTATTATTATTAAATGGTGTTAGAATCTCCCAGGGAGGTACTGGGAGAGGGTCTGTGGGAAAACGGGAGGCCTGGGGCCAGGAGACTCACCCTGTTCCATGTCAAACACATCCACCGTCTTCATGAACTTGGGCTGTCGGTAAAGCCTTCCCTGCCTCAGGCCTCCCAGGCTATACAGGTGGTTGTCGAGGGTGACGAAACTGGAGAAGGCTCTCTTGCAGGGAATATTGGGAAACTTGGTCCAGGAGCGGGTCTCGATGTCAAAGACTTCGAAAGCATTCACGGCATATTTTGACTGTCTTCCCCCTGGAGGCCAGAAACCCAGACCCCTTTAGGCCTTCCGCAGGCTGGGCCCAACTTCTCTTCGAGGTCGACCCCACCGCAGCCCAGCCTGGACCGAACGAGAATCTCTCCTGTCCTCCCAGGACCACAGAGGAAGACATTTCACCATTACTGCCGTGCCCAACTCTCCCTGTCAGGAATCTCGTCCTTACTTAATGTTGCCAATTTGTACTTCCCAAGGGCTTAGTACAGTGCTCTGCACATAGTAAGCGCTCAATAAATACGAATGATGATGATGATGACTTAACTCAAATGTGGTAACTCAAACGTGGTAATAGAGTCCAGATTGTAAACTCATTGTAGGAAGGGAAGGAGTCTACCAAATCTGTTGTATAGTACCTTCCCAAGTTCTCTGCACAAAGTAAGTGTTGAATAAATACCATTGGTGATAATGGTACTACTGAATACCCACTGTGTGTGAGGCACTGTAGTGAGTGGTTGGGAAGTACAAAATAATAATAATAATAATAATAATAATAATAGCATTTGTTAAGTGCTTACTATCATCATCATCATCATCAATCGTATTTATTGAGCACTTACTATGTGCAGAGCACTGTACTAAGCGCTTGGGAAGTACAAATTGGCAACATATAGAGACAGTCCCTACCCAACAGTGGGCTCACAGTCTAAAAGGGGGAGACAGAGAACAAAACCAAACATACCAACAAAATAAAATAAATAGAATAGATACTATGTGCAGAGCACTGTTCTAAGCGCTGGGGGGATGCAGGGTGATCAAGTTGTTCCACGTGGGGCTCACAGTATTAATCCCCATTTTACAGATGAGGTAACTGAGGCTCAGAGAAGTCAAGTGACTTGCCCAAGGTCACACAGCAGACAGGTGGCGGAGTCGGGATTCGAACCCATGACCTCCGACTCCAAAGCCCGTGATCTTTCCACTGAGCCACGCTGCTTCTCTAATCCAAAGAATTTTTAAAAATGGTATTTGTTAAGTGCTTACTGTGTGCCAGGCACTGTACTAAGTGCTGGGGTAGATACAAGATAGACATTGATTAGTCACAATCCACATCCCACATGGGGCTCACAGTCTTAATCCCCATTTTACAGATGAGTAACTGAGGCACAGAGAAGTTAAGTGATTTGCCTAAGCTCACACAATGGACAAGAGGCAGAGCTGTGATTAGAACCCAGGTCCTTTTGACTCCGAGGCCCATGCGCTATCCATTAGGCAACACTGCTTCTCAACTGGTTGGGTGTGCGTGTGTCGTGTCGGTGAAGGTGTAATGCCACTGCGATTTCTCAGTCTTGTTGTACCACTTTGAATGATATTTTGCTTTTTTCTTTGTGTTACAACATTAAAAAGGAAGCAGCGTGGTCTGGTGGAAAGAGCCCATTCCTGGGAGTCGGAGGATGTGGGTTCTAAAGCAGCATGGCTCAGTGGAAAGAGCCTCCGCTTGGGACTTAGAGGTCATGGGTTCCAATCCCGGCTCCGCCACTTGTCAGCTGTGTGACTTTGGGCAAGTCACTTAACTTCTCTGGGCCTCAGTTACCTCATCTGTAAAATGGGAATGAAGACTGTGAGCCCCACGTGGGAAAACCTGATCACCTTGTTTCCCCCAGTGTTTAGAACAGTGCTTGGCACACAGTAAGTGCTTAACAAATACCATTATTATTATTATTATTATTATTAATAATAATAACCTGGCTCTGCCACCTGTTACTTCATTTCTCCGTGCCTCAGTTACCTCAATTGTAAAATGGGGATTAAGATTGTGAGTCCAATGTGGGACAGGGACTATGTTCAACCAGACTACCTTGAATCTACCCCAGTACTTAGAACAGTGCTTGGCACATGGTAAGCACTTAACAAATACCATTATTATTATTATTATTATATTAATAACCTGGCTCTGCCACCTGTTACTTCACTTCTCTGTGCCTCAGTTATCTCAACTGTAAAATGGGGATTAAGATTGTGAGTCCCATGTGGGACAGGGACTATGTTCAACCAGACTACCTTGAATCTACCCCAGCACTTAGAACAGTGCTTGGCACATGGTAAGCACTTAAGAAATTACACAGTTTATTAAATACTGTAAAGCTGCAAAAAAGCTCCCACCAACCTCTAAAAATCAATTAATTAGTGGTTCCTCACATGACTCCTTGGTTCAAAAACTTTCCTCCTCTCGGCCTCAGGCAGAAACTCCTGACCACTGGCTTTAAAGCATTCCATCACCTCTCTCCCGCTTACTTCTCCATTTTCTTCTCCAACTACACCCTGGATCGCTCTTTTATTTCCTTTCAAGCTAATCTTTCTGTGCCTCATTCTCATCTTGCCCATCTCTGGCCCCTTGTACACACCCTTCCTCCTTCCTGTATGTAATTCCCTCCCCTTTCAAATCCATCTGACCACAGTTCTCATCTTAAAGTCTCTCCCAGAATCACACCTCCTACAAGAGGCTTTCCCTGATTGACTTTTCTTCTCCCTAGGTTATAACCCTACAACTACCGCCTCAACAATTCTATACCAATTATACACTTACATCCACTTGTAACACTTCTATTATTTAAGCAGTTACTCATCCATTAATCAATAAATTGTATTTATTGAGGGCTTACTGTGTGCAGAGCATTATACTTGGGAGAGTATAACAGAGTCAGTAGACATGTTCCCTGCCTGCAACGAGTTAACAGGATAGAGGAAATGGTATTTGTTCCTTCATTCAATCGTATTTATTGAGCACTTACTGTGAGCAGTGCACTGTACTAAGCACTTGGGAAGTACAAGTCAGCAACATAAACACTGTTGTTAAACATTTTTAGACTGTGAGCCCACTGTTGGGTAGGGACTGTCTCTATATGTTGCCAAATTTGTACTTCCCAAGCGCTTAGTACAGTGCTCTGCACACAGTAAGCGCTCAATAAATACGATTGATGATGATGATTTACTATGTTCCAGGCTCTATGCTAAGCACTGGGGTTGATGTATATGTACCCAATTTTATTATTTCTTCTTCCTGTAATTATTTTGTGTCTGTCTCCCTTGACTGGAAGCCCCTTAAGGGCAGGGTGCTGGTTTTCTAATTTTAATGTACTCTCCTAAGCACTCAGTATAGTGCTCTGCACAAAGTAGATGCTCGGTAAACAATATTGAATGATAGTCTGTGAAGAACAATGAGCGGCAAAGGTATAAAGTCATCTGCTAGTGATGGACATAGAAATCATATACAGATTTGTATTGAAAATGTCAGTCTTGGGGGTATCATTAAGTTAGGGAAGCAGTGTGGCTCAGTGGAAAAAGTCCGGGCTTGGGAGTCAGAGATCATGGGTTCTAATCCCGGCTCCACCACTTGTCAGCTGTGTGACTTTGGGCAAGTCACTTAACTTCTCTGGGCCTCAGTTCCCTCATCTGTAAAATGGGGATTAAGACAGTGATCCCCATGTGGGACAACCTGATGACCTTGTATCTACCCCAGCGCTTAGAACAGTGCTTGGCACATAGTAAGCGCTTAACAAATACCAACATTATTGTTATTATGTACCGCCCAGCCCATTAATTCTTATTTGAATCAATGTTTACTATAACCCATTTTCCCTCAGAGGTGCTTCAAAAACACAATTACAACAGCACATTATAATAGAAATGACCGTACAATAATGTATTATAACAATAATGACTGTACTCTCCCTCCCCCTCATACAGCCACACTGATATCTCCATACCAGGGGACCCCTTCCTTGTCAGAAATTTGGGTGCCCCACACCCTGGCCCTCCAAGCTTTCAAGATGCCCCTCATATCCTCCTGCAGTTCCCCCCACCCCTTTCCTGAAGGCACCCCCTCCTCCCGGCAGGCAGGGAGAACAGGTAGGGCAGCCCTTCCTTACCCAGCACATAGATCTTGGTGCCACGGAGGAAGGAGGTGGCAGCATATCTCGGCGTGGGCATGGGCGCCAGAGACACCCACATGTCTTTGAGCATGTCATAGTGCTGCAGGTAGTTGTGTGGACGGAGATCCAGTCCCATCCCACCTGCTGCGTACACACGGTAATCTGGCAGGGAAAGAGAAAGACAGAGAGAGAGAGAGAGAGAGACAGAGAGAGCATTATAGCTGCCTTGCTTCCCAGTCTTATCTACCTCCTGGTGACACGGCTGGGGTGGCCATTGATGGGAGGGTTAAGTAGAGGCTCAGCGGTACAGACAAGTCCTCAGGGGCACAAGCTAGGGCTGTGGCAAGTGGGTGCCCCTTGAAGAGCAGTCTGGCAAAACAGAAATGACATCTCTTTTTGCTACAAGACACAGGGTCATTTCTCTGCCCCTAAGGGAAGCCTGGAGTGTGAACAGGCCAGACCTCAGTGCTTTGAAATAAATAAGCCTGCTGCCCCACAGACTGTTTTTTTTTCCAATGATGTTTGTTAAATTCTTACTATTTATCAAATGAACTAAGCGCTGGGATAGATACAAGCTAATCAGGTTGGACAAAGTCCATGTCCCACATGGGGCTCACAGTCTTAATCTCTCCAGATAAAGAAAGTGAGGCCTGGAGAAGTTACATGACTTGCCCAAGGTCACACAGCAAATAAGTAGTGGAGCTGGGATTAGAACCCAGTTCCTCTGATTCCTAGGCCCGCGCTTTTTCCACTAGACCATGCTGCTGGTTCTGCAGTAAGGGCACACCCACTACCCCAGGGCCTTCTGGGGTAATAGAAGCAGCGTGGCTCAGTGGAAAGAGCAGGGGCTTTGGAGTCAGAGGTCATGGGTTCAAATCTCGGCTCTGCCACTTGTCAGCTGTCTGACTTTGGGCAAGTAACTTCACTTTTCTGGGCCTCATTTACCTCATCTGTCAAATGGGGATTAAGACTGTGAGCCCCCCGTGGGACAACCTGATCACCTTGTAACCTCCCCAGTGCTTAGAACAGTGCTTTGCACATAGTAAGTGCTTAATAAATGCCATCATTATTATTATAATGAGACTGTCTCTGCACTCAGGGAATTTCTCTAATCCTCAGTACCTCAGACTCTCAAGTTTTCCAGCAGTTTATGGCTATGTGGCTTCCCTAAGTGGAACTGACTCCATTCCTGAGGCTCCCTGCGGGAGAACTGGGAAGAGAGGTACCTCTTCAAGTCTACCTTCCATCCCTCCCACTCCAATCCCATTTAGACTGTGAGCCCACTGTTGGGTAGGGACTGTCTATATGTTGCCAACTTGTACTTCCCCAGTGCTTAGTACAGTTCTCTGCACACAGTAAGCACTCAATAAATACGATTGATTGATTGATTGATTTAAATCAGGATCCAACTTTGGTGGCTCCCTGGCTAGGCCCAGAGCTGGATGATTCCTGCCAGAAAACCCCTGAGCTCTTCTGTGCTTGATGGGCAGGAAACGTGTCTAGCAACTCTATTACATTGTACTCTCTCAAGTGCTTAATACAGTGCTTTGCACACAGTAAGCCCTCAATAAATACCATTGATTGATACCCGGAATTCCTTCTCCCTTTACCCTGGCTGGTTTACTTTGGGTAATGAATCCCAGGGGCAGGCTGGGTAATGAGGGAGACATTTTTTACAGTGCTCTGCTCATTCGACTCAGGGTTATGTAAAACTTGTGACAATCTAATTAGTTGTAGGACCAACTCTTGGATTGACTCCACCTTCACCTCCTCCTCCTCCTTTTTTTATGGTACTTATTAAGCTCCCACTATGTGCCAGGCACTGTATTAAGTGCTGGGGTAGACACAAGCTATTTAGGTTGGATACAGTCCCTGTCCCACGTAGGGCTCACAATCTTAATCCACATTTTACAGATGAGCTAACTGAGGCCGAGAGAAGTGAAGTGACTTGCTCAAGATCACAAAACAGACAAGTGGCGAGGCCAGGATTAGAACCCAGGTCCTTCTGACTCTCAGATCCATGCCCTATCCACTAGGCAATGCCGCTTCTCCTCCTCTGCCTCCTCTTTTTCCTCCTTCTGCTTCTCTGCCCTCATCAGCTCTTGTCCAGGTGTTCCTCTTTCACCTCTACCACCCAGGAGAGCAGTTTACTTGTAAGGCTTGGGGGAACTCCAGGAGCAGGATGCCCTTCCTCCTGGAGGGCACAAAACAGCCCGATTTGGAGAAGGGCAGGCTGTCATCTGGGTGACCCTTGAAGAAGCAGGCTTAGAGAAGTTCAAGCCTCCTCAAATCTTGAAGACGAACTCCAGCCCTGGAGCCCCAAGCCCCAACTCCATAGATTTGGATTTGGTTCTGAGTTGTTATCCTAGTTGGAATTTCCCAGTGCCTTTCAAGGTGGGCAGGGCTGTTATTACCCCATCAGAAAAACAGGGGGTTGCCTAAGGGGCTCTTCCACGGGAGGGCTCCTTTTTCCTCTTCCCGACTTGCTCTCCTCCCCTTCATTCATTCATTCATTCGATCGTATTTATTGAGCACTTATTGTGAGCAGAGCAGTGTACTAAGCACTTGGGAAATACAAATCGGCAACATTTAGAGACGGTCCCTACTCAACAACAGGCTCACAATCTAGAAGGGGCAGTTCAGCTGCCTTCCCTGTGCCTTCCTTTAGTCTAGAATATAAAAACGGTTTGGGCCAGCCCTGAAGTTGGGCTACTGTGGTAGAGAAGGAGGTTCTGAGGAGCCCCTACCCTGAGATTCTCTCCCTGGCCTAGCAGGCAAAGGGGAGAGCCAGAGAAAGACACAGGAGAATGGAAAGCCACCTTGTCCTCTAGACTGTAAACTCACAATGGGCAGGCAATCTGTCGGCTAATACTGCTGTACTGTACTTCTCCGCCAACTGTCAGCTGTGTGACTTTGGGCAAGTCACTTAACTTCTCTGTGCCTCAGTTAACTCATCCGTAAAATGGGGATGAAGACTGTGAGCCCCCTGTGGGACAACCCAATCACCTTGTAACCTCCCCAGTGCTTAGAACAGTGCTTTGCACATAGTAAGCACTTAATAAATGCCATCATTATTATTATTATTATTACCAAGCAATTAGAACAGCACTCTGCACATAGTAAGCGCTCAATGAATACTATTGATTGATTTTCCGAACTCCAAAAATCCTGGTGGTGGAATTGGCTGCATGCTTGGGTGGAAGCTGCCTGGGGGTGCTAACAGAGTTCTTCCTGTCTTCATTCAGGTCTTCCCTGCTCTCAGTATAGGAAAAACCTGAATGCTCTGCACAAAATAAGCACTCAATAAATAGCACTGATTAATTGGTTCCATCATTATCTCCTTCCAGAGTGGTCTAGAGGAAAGAGCACGGGCCTGGGAATCAGAGGATCTGGGGTCTAATTCCAGCTTCAATATTTGTCTGCTGTGTGACCTTGGGCCAGTTACTTCACTGTGCCTCAGTTTCCTCATCTGTAAAGTGTGGATTCAATGCTTTTCCTCCCTCCCTCTTAGGTTACGAGCCTGACGAAGTACAGGAACTGTATCCGACATTGTCTTGGATCAAATCCAGCGCTAAGTACAGTGTTTACCGCCATGATTATTCCTGTCTCCTTCCCTCCGCGAGTCCTCCCTCTTCTCCTCCACCCCCCCACCACAGTCCCCCCGCAGAGCCATTCGGCCAATTCTTGCCTTTGGCAGTGACTGAGATGCCCATGGCAGCTTCCCGCAGCAGGCTCCTCTTCTTCCACTTGCCTTCATCGATGTTGTACATCTCCACGATCCTCAGGGGCAGCTGGTTGGCCCCCACCCCCCCTATCACCATGATCCGTTTTCCCAGAGCTGTGACAGCCACCCCAGCCCGGGCTGTGGGCATGGGGGGCAGGGCAGTCCACTGATCCGCCTCGGGAGAGTAGACCTCAAAGCAGTCTATGGGGTACCCATTGTCATCGCAACCCCCAATGGCATACACTTTTCCCCCAGCCTCGACGAGGGAGGAGTAGACCCTCCGGCTGGGGAGGGGAGCGAGGGTCTTCCAGTGGAAGTCTTTAATGCTGGGCACTTCCATGGTGGGATCACCGGGGTCTCCCACTGGTCCGGGCTGCCTTCTTCTGGGAAGTGGTCATCAGCCATGCACAGAGTGGAGGAGCAGCAGCAACGGCAAGGAGGAAGGAGAAATCAGAGCCCAGTGACCCACCGACTCGCTTGTGATCCACCCCCACCAACCCTCTTTCGGCCTCCGTCATCCCCAGCGGGCCTCACGGAGACCGAGGTAGAGGAGGAGGGTCACACAGGCTAGGCGGCAGTAGATGTGGAGAGGGAGGAAGAAGATGGGAGTAGTAGCTTTCAAAACAAATACAGACAGGCGAGTTCAGGAGGAGGGATGTGGTGAGGCCTATAAATTACCGTCCTGCCCGGGGGATGTTTCTTGGCACTTTCCTCCCAACCCTGTCGACCCCCATGCAGAGAAAGCTCCCGGGGGAGCCCGCTCTTTACCTTCCCTCAGAGCTCCATCAATCCTGCAGCATCCACATCCGGTGCACCACTTGGCCCTGAAACAAAGAATGAACCAAGATCGAGGGTACCAGTCCACTGAGCAGACTCCTTCCCCGGCCTCCAAGTTTAATTTAACCCACAGAGAAGCTGGAAATACCACCTGGCACGGATCCCCCTCCCCCAACCCCCCCACCGGATTTTGTTCCCAAGGTTGGGTCACATTCACAGGCAGCTGCCTTCTGAGCGGGGGATGGGGTGGAGGGATGCAGAAGGAGAGAATTGATCGGTGCTATTTTCAGCTTCACTGCCTCTCCGAGCACCTGGGCTTCACCCTGGGAAGAGAGAGGTTAAAAATTCCAGGAGTCTCCCTTCCTCTCCCCTGCAATCCAGGACATTTCCCACTCCTGCACACACCAGCACAGACACACAGACTCTCTCTCTCTCTCTCTCTCTCTCTCTCTCTCTCTCTCTCTCTCTCTCTCTCTCTCTCTCTCTCTCTCTCTCTCTCGACTCCACTGAATGGGGAAGGGTGGGGAAAGAGCAGCCTATTTACAGAATGGAAATCACCAGCCCTGCTTGGAGACTGAAGGGGGAGTCTGCAATTCTCTCCCTCTCTGAAAACCTCTTTCAGACATGTAGATGAGCTGAATAAATGAGCAGTGGAAAGGAGATAGATGCACAGAGGGAACGCACACACTCACTCATGCACACACACCCACACCTGTGCATAACTGCAAGAATATCCACTACAGGGAGAGTCAACCACATTACATATCCATCACCCTACATGTAATGGAGAGAGGACGGGGGCCCAGGCCATTCAACACACGATGTGACATCCCATCATGGTGAGCAGCGGCAATCTGACAGAAAGAGGGGTTTCGAGCCTGAATTTCCCAAATGAGTGGTCTTCACTGCCTGTATTCACTGAATAAATAAGTAATTTTCCACATGTCAAGGCTCTACATGGGTCTCGTTCTCATTCTCCTTCACACCCTTTGACACTCCCACGACAGACACTTTCTGCTCCTCAAGTTCATTCTAACTTTCACTGATACCCAAAACGACACACATTGACACATACATGTTGACAAGTACACCCTCAAAGACATATTCTGATGCACAAAATGACATAAACTAAAACACAAGCACAGAAATAATACATACCCACACACTAATGTAGCCCTGTAGACTGTAAGCCCCTTGTGGGCAGGGATTGTGTCTACCAACTAGGTTGTATTGTACTCTCGTAAGGACTCTGCAATGCTCAGCACACAGTAGCTGCCCAATTCTTGTCTTATGCCATTGAGTTGTCTCCGACCCACAGTGACGCCATGGACACATCTCTCCCAGAATGACCCACCTCCATCTGCAATCGTTCTAGTAGTGGATCCATAGAGTTTTCTTGGTAAAAATATGGAAGTGGTTTACTACTGCCTCCTTCCACGCAGTCAACTTGAGTCTCCACCCTCGACTCTCTCCCATGGTACAGCTGCCCAGCACAGGTGACTTTTGATTTGTAGTAGATTGCCTTCCACTCGCTAGCCACTGCCCAAGCTAGGAATGGAATGGATATGCTTCTGCTTGACTCTCGCTCTAGTAGTTGAGACTGGTAGAATACAAGAAACTCTCCAGGTGTGACCCTGAGAGGGGAAACTGCTCAATAAATGCCATTAATTGATACATAGACATACATATATATATAGTGTGATATATACACACTATATAGTCAGATATGCACACAGACACCCACTCACACAAGGACACAATAAAACCTATGTCCACCTAGGTAGTTCCCACACCACACTTGCTGTCCAGGGAGCCATTCTCCATTCCCAGCTCTTTTTCTTCCCCCAGGCCACCCTCCCTTCCCTGAGTCATCCAGGATGGGTGTTTGAGACTGCTGACCTTGAGCAAGTTACTTAACTTCTCTAAGCCTCAGTTTCCTCATCTGTAAAATGGGGATGAAATACTTGTCCTCCATCCCCCAAGTCTGTGAGCCCTCATGGGGGACAGGGACTGTGTCTGAACTGATTTTCTTGTGTTTACCTCAGCACTTAGTTCAGTGTCTGGCACAGAGCAAATGCTTAATTAAGTGGTAGTATTTATTGAGTGCTTACTGTATGCAGAGCACCGTACTCTAAGCACTTGGGAAAGAGTTGGTAGACACTTTCCCTGCCCACAACTAGCTTACAGCCTAGGGGGAAAGTAAAAAATATTAGTAGTAGTAATAATAATAATATTGATAAGATTCACCTCCAAATTTGCTTCCTTATCAGTCTGCACCCAGTTGGGATAACAATCCTCGGATGAAGATGGCAACATCTGAGAGAGGGAAGACAGACCCTCCTGAGTCTTTCTCTCCAGACCTAGTGAATCCAGGATGGGGATGTTTTCAAATGGTATCAAACCTAAGTCAGAGGCCTGGAGCCAGGAACAGGGCCAGAAGATGCCATGACCCCAGGCTTGCTGGAGATTGGAAGAAAACTCAGAAGGGTCTGGAGATTGTAAAGTTTTATTTCTGCTCTCTCTGCCCCTTCCACACATTTTATTGTGGGCAGGAAAAAAGCCGAAAGACAGAGCAGGAGGGGCTGGATGATCCACCAATTGGTTTACCATTGATGATGGGGATGACCATGACAGTGTCCTGGTTACTTGAGAGTTGCCTAGCATTTATGGCAAATATTCCCAAGTGAGGGGGCGGGTCTGACTAGAGGAGATCAAGTAGGGATGATTTTATATGGGGTAGGACCAATGTCCTCCCATTCTTTTCCTTCAAGAGAGAGCCATCCTCAGGGCACCAAGGGCTGAATTGGAGTGGAAGTTCCTTAGCCTGAATGGCACATCAGTTCCAACTTTCCAACCTGCTTTGGCTGCTCTTCAAAGACTCCCGCCGACTCCTCCCCCAGGTCCTCTGCTCTAGATCGAAAGCGTGCTGTGGGCAGATAATGTGTCTACTGACTCTTTTATATCATAGTCTCCCAATCGCTCAGTACAGTGCTCTGCACACAGTAAGTGCTTGATAAATATGATTGACTGATTGATGGTTATTCTCCTTGCAGGATGATGCTCATCGTCCTAACAACTCTTTGAACCCTTACATTGATTGCTCACTGAGAGAACACACAGCTTAGCAACAGCCAACTCCACCTCCCCTCCTCACCTGTTGTCCCCATGCCTGGCTGTGTGTAATACAGCTGCAGGAGAAGCGGGCCAGAGCAAGTCTGGTTTTCAGGGAAGAATCATTCCTGTCACTAACCATGGAGTTCAAGGGAATCATCCGTTTTAGTGTCCTACCACTCTTCCCATCAGGAAGTTCTTCCTTGAGTCCAACCTAAATCCCTCGAAGTTCTTCCTTGAGTCCAACCTAAATCCCTCCTGCTATAAGGCCTGCAGAACCTTAAGCCCCAGGTTCCCTGGTTCTCCAGGGCTCGTTTCCTTCCTTCCTCTCGCCATTCAGAAAACAGCTTGAATTTAGGACTTCAGTCCAATCGAATAAGTATTCTTATAAAACAGATTATTCACCCTACCTGTCTTTCTCACTCTCTCTTTACCTAGTATGTGGTTTGCAGGGTGGCCAGGGGAAGCTAACAGAGCATGTCTGGCTGCTCCTGGAGGACCAGTCAATCAGGCAATCTTATTTATTGAGCACTTACTGTGTGCGGAGCACTGTACTAAGCACTTGGGAGAGTACAATGTAGAAACCTAACAAACCTGCCCACAACAAGCTTATGGTCTAACTACTCTTACCATGCCTCACCAACCACAGGGCGAGCAGGAGGGTTTGGAGGCTGGCAGACAGGCAAGTAGGCCTGCGCTTCCATATTCCCTGGCCTGTCTCCCCTCTGCCTTTTGCAGATTCCATCCTTGGGGCGACCCAATGCTGCTCCATCCCTTACCTTAGGGACCTCCTACAGCCTCTCACAGGTCAAGTTCTTGGGCCCAACTGACTGCGTCAGGGCTGAGATAAGTCCTGGCGCAGCCTGGCCCAAACAGAACAACAAAAGGGTAATAATAATAATAATAATAATGATAATAAGTATGGTACTTTTTAAGCACTTACTATGTGCTAAGAACTGTTCTAAGCTCTGGGGTAGAGACAAAGTGGTCAGGTTGGGTACAGTCTCTGTCCCACATAGGGCTCACACTCTTATTATCTATTTTAAAGATGAGGTAACTGAGGCCCAGAGAAGTAAAGTGACTTGCCCAAGGTCATCCAGCAGACATGTGGCGGAGCCAGGATTAGAACCCATGACCTTCTGACTCACAAGCTCTATCCTCTTGCCAGGCCCCCACCGAGCCCCAGCTAGATGCAATAGGGTCCGGCTTCATTTTAGCTGGTGTTCTGTTGGCTGCTCGGTCTGGTAATTCCAGAGAGCAAATGACTGTTGGGTAGGGACTGTCTCTATATGTTGCCAACTTGTACTTCCCAAGCGCTTAGTACAGTGCTCTGCACACAGTAAGCACTCAATAAATACGATTGATTGATTGATTGATTGACTTCTCCGGATGCCTGATTCTTTCCCAGCCATCTCTTTTGCAGGGTCTTGCTACCCCCATAGCTGGAGGAGATCCAAAACAGCTCCGTCTTTTGCAAAATGGGAATTCAATACCCATGGGAATTCAATACCCATTCTCCCCGCTACTTAGTCTGTGAGCCCCGTGAGGGACTTGATTGTCTTGTATCTACTCCAGCGCCTAGTACAATGCTTGGCATATAGTAAGCACTTGACAATTATTATTATTATTATTATTGTTGTTGTTATTTACTCCATCTCTACCCCAGACAGATGGGGATCTCGTGAATCCGAAACATATGTAATAAGTGTCAATCACCTAATCCAGTGTCCTTCAACTCCTGACAATTAGTCCTACTTAGATCAAAAGCTCCATGTGGGACAAGAACTGTGTCCAAACTGATTATTATCATTTTTATTTTTTGATAATAAAAATAATAGTTATTATTATTATTTTGTACTCACCCCAGCAGTACTTTTTTTGTACTTATTCCAGCAGTAAACACAGTACTTGGCGTATAGTAAGTGCTTAAAAGGTACCATACAAAAATTGGGAAGTTCATCCTCCTGTCTGACCATGATCCTTCTTGCTGCTGTTAGCCTGTTTGCTCACATTCAACATCCTTTAGAGCTGGATGGATAGATTACCTTCCTCTGGATAACTAAATCATACGAAGCCCCTAAGGAGATAATGGTATCAAATATGAACCGTGCCTTGCATTATTATTATTATATTTGTTAATGCTTGTGGTATTTCTAAAGTGCTTACTATGTATCAAACACTGTTCTAAGTGCTGGAGGAGATACAAGATAATAAAGTCCCAGTGTCTAAGTAAGGTGGAGAACAGATATTGAATCCCCATTTTGCAGATGAAGGAACTGAGGCCCAGAGAAGCTAAGTGACTTGCCCAAGGGCACACAGCAGACAAGTGACAGAGTTAGAATTAGAACCCAGGTCCTCTGATTCCTGGACCTGAGTTTTTTCCACTAGGTCACACTGCTAAACACTTACTATGTGCCAAGCACTGAACTAAGTGCTGAGATAGATACAAGATATCTAATTCGGACACAGTCCCTGTCCCACATGTGGCTCACAGTCTAAAGGAGGGCAGAGGACAGGCACCCACCTGCTTAGTGGGACCTCAGATGTCCCCTAATTCTGCAGTGGCAGTGAAACAGACACAACAGAGCATCGAACAGAAAACAGACCCCCGCCTACCAGAAACTACGCCATCCCCTCCAAGAAAATCCGCTTGTTGCTGTCACTGAAATGTCACTGTGGATGAATCATGCTCCACGCTATCAGGTAATAGCAGAGCTGTTAAGGGGGCCGAGGTGCTTGGGTGGGTTTGATAGAGAATGGCATGGTGCTGCTAATGCTAGCTGAATCCATGATTATCTCTTCCTCCCCGTGGGAGAGGCAAAATAATAGGGCAGGGCAGATCACAACAGCAGATTGCGAGCTGGCAATGTGTTCAAACATCCCCGGGTTCGTCTCCCCACTCCCCCAAAGTGCAGAGTCTGAATTTACAACCGAGATGTTTGATTTAAAATACGGAGACTGCCAGGTTCCTTCAGGCAGAAAACCAAGCCTCTTCCCTGCAGCCTCAGCCCTCATGGACAGAAGGAGTGGGACAAAGGAGGAGAGCGTGGCTGTTTCCTGGAGACCCATGTCAGGCCCCGGGCCCAACTTCCTCTCTGAATCCCATGTTCTGGAGAAAGAGTGGGTCGGGCCCTTGCTTTATCCTGTACAGTGTGGGTGAGGACATCAGAAGTCTGTGTATGTGAGGACCAGTAGTGTTCTAAACAGTGTGGCCCAATGGAAAGAGCATGGACCTCGGAGCCAGAGGACCTAGGTTCTAATCCCGGCTCCACCACTTCCTTGCTTTGTGATCTTGGGCAAGTCACTTAATTTCTCTGTGTCTCAGTTTCCTCAACTGCGAAATGGGGGTTCAGTACCTGTTCTCTCTCCCACTTATTCTGTGAACCCCATGTGGGACAGGGACTGTGTCTGGGCTGATTAACTTGAATCTATTCCAAAGCTAAGAACAATGATTGATACATAGTAAGTACTTTGCAAATACCATAACTAATTAATTCATTCTATCTCCTCTGAGGACAGAAACAGAGGAAATGGACTTTAAGCTGCAGCATAAGAGATTGACTAGGTGAGACATCATCATTAGGAACTTCCTAAGAGCTCCTGCCTGCCCTGGAACATTCTCCCTCTTCATATCTGATGGACAGTTGCTCTCCCCACCTTCAAAGCCTTAATAAAAGCACATTTCCTTCAAGAGACCTTCCCTGACTAAGCCCTCATTTTCTCCCACTCCGTTCTGCATTGCCCTTGTACTTGGATTTGCATTCTTTATTCACTCAACCCACATGTTGACCACACTTTTGTTCATGGCCTCAATTTTTTTATTTATATGAATGTGTGTCTTGCCCTCTAGACTGCAAGCTCCTTGTGGGCAGAGGCCCAGAGAAGTGGCCCAGAGAAGGGCCAGAGAGCCCATCCTACCTCCTTCCCTTCCCCACAGCACCTGTATATATGTATATATGTTTGTACATATTTATTACTCTATTTATTTATTTATTTATTTATTTTACTTGTACATATCTATTCTATTTATTTTTTTTGTTAGTATGTTTGGTTTTGTTCTCTGTCTCCCCCTTTTAGACTGTGAGCCCACTGTTGGGTAGGGACTGTCTCTATATGTTGCCAATTTGTACTTCCCAAGCACTTAGTACAGTACTCTGCACACGGTAAGCGCTCAATAAATACGATTGATGATGATGTTTACTAATTCTGTCATACTGTACCCTCCCAAATGCTTAGTGCAGTGCTGTGCACACAGTAAGGGCTCAACAAATACCTTTAATTGATTCCTCGCAGGGGCAGTTATAGACACCAGAATAGGTGACCAGAGGAAGCTGTTTAATCTCCCTCTCTGGAATATTTTCACAGAATCCTTTGGCAATTGCCTGGGATGATTTAGGTGCGGTTCTGCCCGGAGGAAGCGGCTTGACAACATGTTCTCAAAACTGCTTGAGGATTCTCAGATCACAGAGAAGCGGACAGGGGGCAGAGATGGTGCTCCCCTGTGTACAGGGGTAGAAACCAAGGCCCAGAGGGCCTAATCACCCAACAACTGAGGGGCAGAATGAAAATGAAAACTATGGCTTTCTGCAACAGGCTATGAATCACACCTACCCAACCGAGAAGCAGCATGACCTAGTGGTTAAAGCATGGGCTTAGAGTCAAAAGGACCTGAGTTCTAATCCTGGCTCGGTCACTTATCTGCTGTGTGATGTTGGGCCAGTCACTTAACTTCTCTGTGCCTCAGTTACCTCAGCTGTAAAATGGGGGTTAAGACTGTGAGCCCCATGTGGGAAAGGGACTGTGTCCAACCTGATTACCTTGTATCTACCTCAGGGACTAGAACAATACCTGGCACATGGTAAGCACTTCAAAAATACCACAAAAAACAAAAAACAAAAGTCCTCAAGTGATCCCATGGAACTTAGCTGCAATAGTGTGTCTGCCTGACCCTGTCCTGCCTTCTCTCCAGGCTCACCAGGCTCTCCTAGGGACTCCCTCCAAACGAAATGGCATCTCAGCCCATAGAATTAGTAAACTGTCTCTTTTTTCCACTTGGAAGGCTGAAAGCCAGGTGATCTGCCTTGCTCGGCCTTCACCTCTCTAGCCCTTCCCTCCCTTTAACTCTTCCTTCCTTTTACCCCGTTCCTTGGCAATAGCTAAAAATAATGCAAGAAATAGACTCAGAAAAATGTGGGCAGCTGGTTATGCCATGCAGAGAACAAGAAACAGAGGAGTGGAGGGAGATATGCCTCATTCGAAAGGGCCCTTTAAATGTCAGTTAATAAGTTAATTTTACACACTAGTGGAAACCAGCATATCACCAGAGAGGCCAATTCCCCGGGTGCTTCTTAATTACAAGAAGGATGTGTCAGTGAGGGTCAGAAACAGAGAGAGAGAGAGAGAGAAAAAGGGGGTGGGGGAGCAAGATGATTTATGCTCCAGCACATCACCAGACCCAGGGGAAACTGATTGGCAGATGAGCAAATCGTCTGTCACTCAAAAGGAGGAGAGCTGAATTGGGAGGCCTGCCCTGATGGAGCCGAGGTGTCAGATGGCGGAGGCTCACACAAAGGATTCGGGGTTCTAGGATTTGCTCAGAAACTAAAGGTTTTCCTTTTCTCCTCCCCCCATTTTCCTCTTATTGGGTTAGAGATAGGGGGTCCTCCAGACTGTGGGCTATTTTCCTCTGCAAGAAATTCAGCAACACGCGTGAGGGGGAAAAAAGGCCATTTGGTTGCTCCCAAAATATTCCTTCTCCACAGTCACCCGCATCGGTAAATGCAAGTGCTTTTGTCAGCTCTATCTCTGACCCCCCCGACTCAGACAGCCCTCTCAAAACCCTCACAGAACCTGCCGCTCCCCAGAGCCCAGAGGGTCTTGGTCACCTCATCGGTACATGTGAAGAGAAAGGAGGGACCCTGCCCTGGCTGTGGGGAGCTGACTCCTTGCTACCTCCACCCAGGCGGGGGCTGGGAATTTACACTCTCCTACCCCAGAGCAAGCAAGGGGGAAGACAAATGACCAGGAAAAGAGCCCTCTTTCCCCTCTATCCCCAAGAATGCCCCCTTCTCAGCGACTCCAGTTGTCCCTGAACTGTCATTTTAGAGGCAGCCATCTTAGAGAGCTGGCCTCGCCCTCCCTCCCATTCCCCCCCAAGAGCCCAGAATCCTCTCTGAGCCAGGAGGGGCGGGGGTACTACTTACTGTTCCAGCAAGCAGGCAGCATCAAAGGCCCAAGCTGGCCTCGATCCTCCCGGCCTGAAATCTTTCAGCCTGGCTTCTGCTCTGGCTGTCCTCCTCTGGCTCGCTTCCTTTTTTCTGGTGTTTCATCACACACACAAACACACACACACGCTCACACTCACACTCACACATACACACCTCTCCCTGGAGGTTTCACGAACGGCACCAAAGCAAACTGGGGTAGGGAGATGAGCACGCTGAACGCCTCCTCTCCCACAGCCTTAATCGCTGCTTCTTTCCCCGAGATAGGAGGCAGTCAGACTCACAGGGGTCTCCATCTGCTGCTCTGTATTCTCTCTGTGCCTGGAAAGGAACAGAGGGAAGGAGGGCAGGGAGGGGCCGGAGAGGATGGGGGGACAGCTGAGCTTGTGTGTATATAAGGATTAGATTAAAGAGAATCTGGGAAAGCTCTGGACACTCATGTGGCTGGCAAGTAGACATTCACCTCAGAGCCTCTCTCTGGTCACTACAGAAATTCAACAGGACCAGGGAAGTAACCTCCTGACATTGCTATAGGCTTTTCAACATCCCTCTCTCGCTTGCCCCATCCCTATTTCCTAGAATCCAAGAGTTGGGAAAAGGTCATTTGATTCAGCCCCTGCTTCACAACTGCTCTGTTCCTTCTAAGGGAGTTCCAGAGCTGGAAACTCCATCCTCAATTGCAGCTTCAAGCTTTTAATCGCCACAAGGAGCTGGAAGTTCTTTCTTTAGTCTAACCCAATTCTCACTATCTCATAAGCCATTTCCTCTAGTTTGGTCCTTGGCGAACATAGTGCACAGAGGAGCAGTGTGGTCTAGTGAATAGAGCACGGGACTGGAAGACAAAAGGACCTAGGTTCTAATTCCAGCTCTGCCACTTGTCTGCTGTGTGACTGTAAGCAAGCTACTTCACTTCTCTGTGCCTCAGTTACCTTATCTGTAAAATGGGGATTAATGAATGCCATAAAAAAAATAGGCCTTCTCTGGCATGGATTCTGGGGTTTTTTTGTAGTGTTTTTAAAATGATTGTTTTGATATTTTTTAAGCAATTATTATGTGCCAGGCACTGTTTTAAGCACTGATGTAGGTACAAGCTAATCAAGTTGGACGCAGTCCACGTGCCACATGGGGCTCACAGTCTTGGTTCCCATTTTACAGATGAGGTACCTGAGGCACAGAGAAGTTGCGTCAACTTGTCCAAGGTCACACAGCAGACAAGTGGTGGAGCAGGGATTAGACCCCCGGTCCTCCAGACTTTCAGGCCCATGCTCTATCCACTAGGTCATGCGATTCAGACCGTCTCCCCAGAAAGCTCAGGAAGCAAGAGGAAAAGGACAGCTTTGGGGTGCAGAGCGATCTCAGAAAACTTTAATGTGTCATCTCTTCCACCTCACTGGGTCAGTAAAAGTTTGTGATGACCTTGGTTTCCTAAGGCAGTTCCAGTGGAATTGGTCTCCTTTGCACTTCCAAGCTCCAATACTCCAGGATCCAGCCCTGAGTGAGCGGGGCTGGTGGAACAGCAACCGCGATCTATCATGGCATAGATGGCATAACCTGATGGCATTCCTGGGCCTTATCTGATTCACTTTCAGGTTCATAATCATGTTCAATCCCAGGAAATGGCGCCGTTCGTTGGCTTGAATGATGGTCAGATTAGGGTCCAAAAGGCTCTAAATTTAGATTTTCTTGGGAGGTAGTGACACAGGAGTATGGGGCTGGGAGTCAGGGGACCCAGGGTTTAGTTCCAGCCCTGCCACAGATTCTCTATGTCTCAGATTCTCTATTCCTCATCTTGTAGAATGGGGATTAATGATCTTTTCTCTCTTTTCCCTTAGACTGTGAGCTCTATCTGGGACAGGAATTATGTCTGATCATTTGTACTGTAAATACTCGAAAGTTTAACACAGTGCTTGGCACCTAGTAAGCACTTGGAAAATACCACAGTTAATATTACTAATGCTAATATTTGCAACAATAATATTTTGTTATTATTACTAATTATTAGTGGTAATAATAATATTAAGAGATCTGCTGGCCTAGGCTATCAACATTTCTCAGAATTCTTCCATTCACATGGCACTGAGGTCATATCTGAATGCTAAGATACCTAGTAAGATAGCTAGTGGTTGATAACAGAAAGAAGTGTGGCCTAGTGGAAAGAGTGCAGGCCTGTGAATCAGAGGAACTGGATTCTAATTCTGGTTCTGCCACTAGCCCACTTGTGACCTTGGGCAAGTCACTTCACTTCTCTGGGCCTCAGTTTCCTCATCTATAGCACATATCATTAATTTATTTACATTGATGTTTGCTTCCCCATCTAGACTGTAAATTCACTGTGGGAAGAGAATGTGCCTGTTGTATTGTTGTACTGTACTCTCCCAAGAGCTTATTACAGTGCTCTGCCCACAGGAAATGCTCAATAGATACTCTGAATCGACTGATTATAAAATGGAGATGCAATACCTGTAATCCACTGTAGTTAGACTTTGTGGGACAGGGTCTCTATCCAACTTGATTATCCTATAACTACTCCCCTGCTGAGTACAGTGCTTTGGCATATAGCAAGTTCCTAACAAATGCCACACATAAAAATGGGCTTTGTTCTCATTGTACAGATGAGAAAAACTGAGTTTGCATTGTATCCACACATCCGCCAAGCTAGCTCTCTTCCTCCCTTCAAAGCCCTACTGAGAGCTCACCTCCTCCAGGAGGCCTTCCTAATCTTAGCCCCCTTTTTCCTCTCCTCCTCCCCATCCCCCCCGCCCTACCTCCTTCCCCTCCCCACAGCACCTGTATATGTTTGTACAGATTTATTACTCTATTTTACTCGTACATATTTACTATTTATTTTGTTAATGATGTACATATAGCTTTATTTCTATTTGTTCTGGCAATTTTGACACCTGTCTACATGTTTTGTTTTGTTGTCTGTCTCCCCCTTCTAGACTGTGAGCCCGTTGTCAGGTAGGGACCGTCTCTATATGTTGCCAACTTGTACTTCCCAAGCACTTAGTACAGTGCTCTGCACACAGTAAGCACTCAGTAAATACGATTGAATGAATAAATGAATGACTAGCTAATGTCCATTCCTGTGTCTCAAGTCCAGGCAAGTTTTCTTTATATTTCAGAGCTGAGAGTCCACGTGAGATAGTCGAGGGCAGCAAGACAGAGTTCAGTGAAAGATGAAGGAGAACTTCTTGACTGTCAATGGTACTAAAACTTTGAATAAGATGGTGTGGAATCTCTCATCCCTAAAACCCTTTAGAAGAGAATAGGACTCCCCACCACGTCCCCCAGTCCCAAACCACCGTAGCTTGAAGAATTTAGGTGTCAGTTGAAAAAAGGTGGGGCTAAACCAGTTAATCTCTTAAGGTTAGGATTTTGTCGAGTGTAGCAACTGGCAGCATAGTGAAAGACCATTCACAGTGAACCAGACTTCTTCCTCCTCCCCGACCATCCTCTGTCATCTACTTTCATCCCTCGTTAGTTTTCCGATGGGAAGACTCAATTTGCATTTAAATAGAAGCCCTTCAGAATGACTCCAATATAGTGTTAAAGCACTAATTACAAATTCATCCCTCTTTAAAAATTGAAAGACACTTCAGTTTTTCTTGGAGGTTAAGGAAAGGCAGCAGAGACCCGTGGTATTTATATGTTGTGGTTATTTAACAGACTGTTTACCCAAAAGCCTTTACAGAAGCAGTGTGGTCTAGTGGAAAGAGCCCGGGCCTGGCTGGGAGTCAGAGGATATGGGTTCTAATCCCACTCTGCCATGTGTCTTCTGTGTGACCTTGGACAAGTCGCTTCACTTCTCTGTGCCTCGGTTAACTCATCTGTAAAATGGGGATTAAGATTGTGAGCCCTATGGCGGACAGGAACTGTGTCCAACTTGATTATCTTAAATCTATCCGAGTGTTTAGTAGTATTTAGCACATAGCAAATGCTGAATAAGTACCATTATTATTATTACAACTTCCTGACAAAGGAGGGGTTTTCTGAGGAGACTGCAAGGCTGAGGATCAGATAAACATCTAGGGAAAGGAAGAACGGAGCAAAAATGGAACTTCCAAATTTTAGGCTCAGGTTGTTTCTTATATCAGTAACGTTACCTATAAACTCATAGCCTGCTCAAAGTCTGGGCTTTAAGGCAATTAATCAGTTCTCCCCTTTCCACTTAAAATCACTCCTCTCCCATTATAATCCAGATTGCCCATTTCACTTTATTTTTTTTTATATTTGTTAAGTGTTTACTATGTGCCAGGCACTGTACTAAGCACTGGGGTAGTTACAAGATGATCAGGTTGGACACACTCCCTGTCCCACTTGGGGCTCATAGCCTTAACCCTGATTTCACAGATGCAGTAACTGATGCACAGAAAAGTTAATCGACTTTCCCAAGATTGTACAGCAGGTTAGTAGTGATCAGAACCAGGTCCTCTGACTCCCAAACCCAGCCGTGTTATCTTGGGCAAGTTACTTAACTTCTCTGTGCCTCATGAATGAAGACTGTGAGCCCCACGTGGGACAACCTGATGACCTTGTATCTATCCTGGTGCTTAGAACAGTGCTTGGCATATAGTAAGCACTGAACAAATACCAAAATTATTATTATTAGCTCTTTCATCTAGGCCAAGCTGTTTCTTTAATCTAACCTATTAGCTGTGCCTCAATTTCATCTCTCTCCCAGTCAACCTCCTGCTCATGTCCTTCCTTTTCCCTGGAACTCCCTTCCCCTTTGTAACCAACAGACCACTGCTCTCCCCACATTAAAAGCCCTACTAAAATCATATCTCCTCCAGGAAGCCTTCCCTGACTAATCACTCAACTTCCTGCCCTGTTCTCCCTCCCTCCTGTGCTGCCAATGTACAAAGGTCAGTATCCCCTAAGCATTTTGCTGCTCACCCCCACCTCCACAGCCCTTATCTACATATTCATATATTCTGCAACTTCCTCTATCTGTAATTTATTTTAATTTCTGTCTCCCCCACTTGATTGTAAGCTCCATGAAGGCAGGGATTGGGTCTACCAACTCTATTACATGGTTTTCTTCCAAGCACTTAGTACAGTGCTCTGCACAAAGTGAACACTCAAAAAATATTATTGATTGATTGACTGTAGAACTCACCCCCGGTTCTTGGGGAGCTGATACTCTTGCTTTTCTTGTTTTTTGTCTCTCTTCATCTTTCCCGGGGAAGGAGGAGACTTACTTGTGTTTGAGATATAAAGGAGTCCATCCCTACATCGCTGTGAGGAATGAAAGGACTATGGATTATTTTTCCCATTTTGTTGATGGGAAAAGCCATGGCCCAGGGATGTTAAGTGACCTGCCCAAGGACACACAGAAACGTGGCTATAGAGCTGTCCTAAGGATCATCCTCACTCTTCAAAGGGGGCCTCTGACAGCTTTCGGTATTCCTCTGGAGTTCCCGCTCCAAATATGGACCCATTCAAAGGCAGACCAGCTAAACCAGTCTGTCTGGGATAAAACTGGATAAATGGTCAGCCTTCCAGCGTCTCTCACCAAAACACTCATCCTTAGTCTTCCAAGAACCCCTTCCGCCTCAAGACTCTTTGATTTTTAATTCTCCCTGTTCCAGACTTTGCCTCTCCAGGCAGCATGGCCTGTAGGCGCTCAATGAATACGATTGAATGAATGAATGAATATGGACGGTGTCCGACCTGATTAGCTTGTATCTACCCCAGTGCTTAGTACAGTGCCTGGCACATAGTAAGTGCTTAACAAATATCATTTAAAAAGCAGCTTCTTAGTTGAGGTAGTTGAGAACTAATGGCAGAGACTGCAGCCACAATATAAACAATAGGGAACAATAGGGAACAATATTCCCTTCAAGGCCTTGCTGAGAGCTCACCTCCTCCAGGAGGCCTTCCCAGACTGAGCCCCTTCCTTCCTCTCCCCCTCGCCCCCCTCTCTATCCCCCCCATCTTACCTCCTTCCCTTCCCCACAGCACCTGTATATATGTATATATGTTTGTACATATTTATTACTCTATTTATTTATTTATTTTACTTGTACATATCTATTCTATTTATTTTATTTTGTTAGTATGTTTGGTTTTGTTCTCTGTCTCCCCCTTTTAGACTGTGAGCCCACTGCTGGGTAGGGACTGTCTCTATATGTTGCCAATTTGTACTTCCCAAGCGCTTAGTACAGTGCTCTGCACATAGTAAGCGCTCAATAAATACGATTGATGATGATGATGATGATGAGGCTCTCTGAGCAGACAAGACCTCATTGATGGAGAGAAGAGGCCCCTCCCACATACCTGCCTCTGGTCAGACCATTCTTCAAGTTCTAGGTTCAGCTCTTGACCGGAAGAGAACCTGAAAAATTACCTTCATTAAAAGATTCATTTGCGGACACTTCAGGTCAGAGAAAGGAAAACTAAATTAGAGATGTTAATTACTATCTTGCTCATACTCATTACTGAGGGCTTATTACTCAGAGTCAACCTATTAACCAGTTGTGTTTATTGAAGCCTTACTCTTTGCAGAGCACTGTACTAAGTGCTTGGGAGAGTAATCAATCAGTCAGTGAATATATTTATTTTTTATGGTTTTGTTAAGTACTTACTATTTGCCAGGCACTGTATAAACTGCTGGGGTAGACACAAGTTGCAGCAGTAGGGATGCCGGTTTGACAAGAGGAAGGACTTCATCAGCAAAGAGACCCAAGAACAAGTCACCAGAAGAGGCTAAGATTTTTCCCTTTTTCCCATATGGGGCCCATCGATTCTCTTTCAGAAGGTGTTGTAACAGATTTATAAAAGTGTTCTTGGTTCTGTGAGGAGGGAGCAACCTTATGGGCATCCTCAGACTCCTGGGTTCATACCGGTGAGAAGCTCATCCACTCTCCTGACTCCCAGGAGAGAAGCATCCTGCAGATTGTCCAGCCCTGGTCATCGTGGGGCATGAGGCCACACAGGGGGCAGTCCTAATGGGAGAAATCTAAAAATCACACCTCCTCCAAGAGGCTTTCCCTCTTTGCCAGT
Source organism: Tachyglossus aculeatus (assembly GCF_015852505.1). Taxonomy (NCBI): domain Eukaryota; kingdom Metazoa; phylum Chordata; class Mammalia; order Monotremata; family Tachyglossidae; genus Tachyglossus; species Tachyglossus aculeatus. The sequence goes on along the minus strand of NC_052072.1, from coordinate 25,566,393 downwards.
GCTTAGTACAGTGTTCTGCGCACAGTAAACACTCAATAAATACTATTGATTAGTTGATAGGTTCTTAACCCTTCATACCAATTCTTAAACATCCATGTACATTCCTCTAGATGGTAAGCTCCTTGTGGGCAGAAGACATATCTACCAACTCTGTTACACTGTAATCTCCCAAGACTTAGTACAGTGCTCTGCACACAGTAAGCACTCAATAAATATGATTGATTGATTGATTGCAGTACACAGTGCCTAAAAGAAAGGAGGCAGAGATGTCTTTCCATTCATAGAATGCGATCCTTTCTACCCCTCGTTTTTCTGCTCCTTGGTGTTGAGTCTCCGTGGCGCCGTCTGTTTGGAGATGCTAGACTGTGAGCTCATTGTAGGTAGGGAATGTTTCTGTAATATTGTTGTATTCTCCCATGCACTTAGTACAGTGCTCTGCACACAGTAAGTGCTCAATAAATATGATTGACTGAATGACTGACTGGAAGTCCTCGAAGTGCAGGAGCTGACAGTCTAGCAATGCAGAAACAGACTCTGGAGGGGGAAACAGGTATTGGGAATTACGGACAGGGCCAAAGGACACAAACAAATCTTCAAGATATTTTTAAGAGGAGGTGTTTTCTCTCCACCTCAAGCCTTGCCTTCTGCCTGCCCTTTCCCCTATTGAGAAAGGGGCTTTGCAATACCTCCCTGTTCCGAGCTCAGCCCCATGGGAACTGGAAATGCGTTTCTGATTTTTTTTTTAGCAGTATTTGTTGACTGTTTACTATGTGACAGGCACTATACTGAGTGCTGGGGTAGATATAAGGCTATCAGGTTGTACACAGTCCCTGTCCTGCATGGGGCTCACGGTCTTAATCCCCATTTTACAGATGAGGTAATTGAAGTACAGATGAAGTGAAGTGACTTGCCCAAGGTCACACAGCAGAAAAGTGGTAGATCTGGGATTAGAACTCAGCTCCTTCTGGCTCCCAGGCCTGTGCCTCCACTAGGCCAAATCGCCTCTTGTTACACCAAATGACAGCTCTGCTTGGAAGTGTTGCAGCCCAAGCGGATCAATCCATCTCTCAATCAATCGTATTTATTGAGTCCTTTCTGTGCTCAGAGCATTGCACTAAGTGCTTGGTAGAGTACAATATAACAGAGTTGGTAGATACGTTCCTTGCCCATAACAAGTTTACAGTCTAGAGTGGGAGACTGACATTAATATAAATAAAGTATGGTATGTTGTTCTGGTGTGTTATGACAGAAGACAGGATGTTCTGGAGAAAATATATCCATAGGATTGCTATGAATCGGAAATTACTCAAAGACATGATAATAAGGATTTGTACATAAGTGCTGTGGGGCTGAGGTGGGGTGAATAAAGAGAAAAAATCCAAGTGCAGAAGGGAATGGGAGAAGAGGGAATGAGGGCCTAGTAAGAGGAAATGAGGGCTTAGTCAGGGAAGTCCTCTTGGAGGAGATGTGTCTTCAGTAAAGTTTTGGAGACGGGGAGAAGAATTGTCTGTCAGATATGAAAAAGGAAAGAGTTTCAGGCCAGAGCCAGGATGTGGGAGAGAGGTTGGCGGCAAGATAGACGAGATCAAGATACAGAGGGGTAAGCCTATTTCAGCTAACAGCACTAATTTTCTCTTAGGACCCTGGACCCTCTATATCTGGGCTCTGTCTCTTATCTGCTATATGACCTTGGGCATGCCACTTCACTTCACTGGGCCTCAGTTAACTCCTCTGTAAAATGGGGATTAAGATTTTGAGTCCTGTGAGGGACATGGACTGGTCCAATCTGATTAGCTTGTATCTACCCCAGTGCTCAGTACATTGCCTGTTACAGAGTAAGCACTCAACACGTACCATTTTAAAAAAAAGAACCCGAGGCCAAAAGTTCATGACAAAATTCCTCATAGGTATTTCTGTCTGGTGTCAGGAGTGAATTTGTTATATCCCCTTCCAAAGTTTACTGCTATAGTGCCTCCTCTCAGTAATAATAATTATGATATTTGTTAAGCACTTACTGTGTGCCAGGCACTGTAGTAAGAACTGGGGTGGATACAAGCAAATCAGGTTGGACACAGTCCCTGTCCCACTTAGGGCTCACAGTCTTATTCCCCATTTTACTGATGAGGTAACTGAGGCACCGAGAAGTGTAGTGACTTGCCTAAGATCACACAGCAGACAAGTAGCAGAGTTCGGATTAGAACCCACAACCTTCTGACTCCCCGTACTCTTCAGACCAAGACACCATCATTCATTCATTCATTCATTCAATCGTATTTATTGAGTGCTTACTGTGTGCAGAGCACTGTAGTAAGAGCTTGGGAAGTACAAGTCGGCAACATATAGAGACGGTCCCTACCCAACAACGGGCTCACAGTCTAGAAGGGGGAGACAGACAACAAAACAAAACATCACACCGCCCCTCAGCTTGTGTGTGGTATTCTGTGCTGGGGCTGGAGCAGAGATGTTGTTTTTAGGTCCTTTCATTTAGAGCTCACTCAGATTTCTTCACACATGCCCTCCCCACCATATAATGCTGTTGGATAACTAGCCTCTGGAGTCAGTCATGTCTGCCACCCTTGGGCAGAATTTAAACTTGGGACGGCTCCTTCCTCTGCCTCACGAATTCTTGATAGTGTGAAATCGAGGACGGTCGTGGTGGTTGGGAAGCGGAAAGGAGGGGCAGGACAATTAAAGTCGGATTCTCCTTGGTTAGAACATGCGTTTCTGGGACTTGCAGGATTTGCACTGGGGTGTCTACCCCTGCTGCCAGTGCAGAAGCTCGAAACCCTCAACCCAGAAGTCTAAGAGTTTTGAGCTGCCTTGGTAATGAGCTGAATAAGAAGCAGCATGGTCTAGTAGATAGAGCATGGGCCTGGGAATCAGAAGGACCTGGGTTCTAATCTCAGCTCCACCACTTGTTTGCTATGTGCCTTTGGGTAAGTCACTTCAATTCTCTGTGCCTCAGTTGCCTCATCTATTAACTGTGGATTAAGACTGTGTGCCCCATGTGGAACATGGAATTGTGTCCAACCTGATTAGTTCGTACCTACCCCAGCGCTTAGAACAGGGCTTCACACATAGTAAGCGCTCAATAAATACGATTGATGATGATAGTAAGCGCTTAACAAATACTATTATTATTATTCTACGCAGAGCACTATACTAAGCGTTTGGGAGAGTACAGCCTGGTGTGAGGTTTCTGGTACGACAGGGCTGAACTGTGGTGGGATAGCAGAAGGGCACGTGGCCAAGGTGGGCTCCAGGGGAATTATTAATGTGGAGGGGACTACCACTGTCCAGTCTTCTCCCTTACAGACTTCCCCTCTGACTGCTGCCACTGCCTGCCCTCCTCATTCCACCCTGGCCCAGCTCTTCCTCCAGTTTTGTCCCTGAAGGTCGAAACTACAATCTGGGGAAGGAGCTAGTGACAGAGTACACAGCAATAGCTGTTAAAAACATATCCCTTAAAATGGGTTAAAAGAATAGAAAAAACATAAAGGAAGGAGGGGAGCACTGGAAGGGCCGGGGAAGCAGAGTAAGGAGTGGAGAGTTTGGGGTACAGGGAGGAGAGTGGGGCTGTAATAATTATGGTACTTGTTAAGTACTTTCTATGTGCCAGGCATTGTACTAAGCACTGGGGTGGATACAAGCAAATCGTGTTGGGCACAGTCCCTGTCCCACATGGGGCTCTCAGTCTTAATCCTCATTTTACAGATAAGAAAACCGAGGCCCAGAGAAGTGAAGTGACTTGCCCAAGATCTCACAGCAGACATGTGGCAGAGCCAAGATTAGAACCCATGACCTTCTTACACTCAGGCCTGTGCTCTATCCACTAAACCACACTGGCTGTAATTTTGTACCTCAACAGGATAGAGGTATGTTCTTCATGCATCAGCCAAGAGCACAGAGAAATTCACTAGATTGTTGAGGAATAAGTGACCTGATTTTTCCTACCCTGATGCCAATTAGAATCAGAGCTCTTATCATGTTGTCACATAAGAGTCTCAAGAGAAGGAAGGAGCATCAGTCCTGCTGCCCTGTCTTCCCAGGGCTGCTCAGTAAGATTTGGGGCATATAGCCAGCTCTCTCTCTCTCTCTCTGTGCCTCATGTTCTCTCTGAATAAGGAAATAAATATCTCCTCCTGCCTCTCCTTGTAGAAACACAATTAGAAATGGTTCTCAATTATCTGTGGACATGGAACTGAAATCCACAGATAAGCCAGCAAAACCTTGGCCAGCAAGGAGCTATACAGACTGCTTTGTTTTATCTTTCGTTTGTCCTTCTCCACCCCTGACAAACATGCTAATAATCTCAAAATGGGAGCTGGGATAGGAAGAAAACAAGATGAACCTATCAATCAAACAATCAGTGGTATATATTGCCGACTTGTACTTCCCAAGCGCTTAGTACAGTGGTCTGCACACAGTAAGCGCTCAATAAATATGACAATGAATGAATGAATATATTGAGCACTTACTGAGCACAAGACACTGTACTAAGCACTTGGGAAAGTACAACAGAGTTGTTAGTCATGAGCTCTGCCCACTAGGAGCTTGCAGTCTGGAGGGAGAGAAAGATAATAAGGTAAATTGCTGCTAAAGGATAATCCACCCCCTGATTAATTGACTCAACAATTATGATGAGTTCTCTGTATTTTGATGGTTCTACTTCAAAATCTAAGCATTCCAAGAGAGTGGATAGTTTTTTTAAACAGTCTGGAAGCCTGATCCAGGAGTCATATTCCCATGAGAAGCAGCATGGCTCAGTGGTAAGAGCCCAGGCTTTGGAGTCAGAGGTCATGGGTTCAAATCCCGGCTCCGCCAATTGTCAGCTGTGTGACTTTGGGCAAGTCACTTCACTTTTCTGGGCCTCAGTGACCTCATCTGTAAAATGAGGATTAAGACTGTGAGCCCCCTGTGGGACAACCTGATCATCTTTTTCTTCTAGACTGTGAGCCCACTGTTGAGTAGGGACTGTCTCTATATGTTGCCAACTTGTACTTCCCAAGCGCTTAGTACAGTGCTCTGCACACAGTAAGGGCTCAATAAATATGATTGATTGATTGATTGATCATTCCTCTCCTAAATGATCTCCTTATTTCCCAGATCCTTCCTGAAAATTGGGAGCTGTATCCCCAAGAGTTGAAAAGGCTAGCTCTGGCTTTGGTCTGCCTCGTGCCCCCGGTATTCTGGGGAGGTGGGGTACAGTTTGTTAGAACCGAGGGCTCTCCAGCCAGCAGAGCAGCAGAAGGAAGAGCAGGATACCACATTAAAAATGCAGGCAGAGGATGCTACAGGCTCAATTAGAGCAGAGTTGTGGCAGCGGGAGGGGTGGGGAGGACTGTATATTAAGGAATGGAGAAGAGCAACCCAAATAATGAGGAAGTGAGGGGAATTGATTTAGGCTGAGAGATTAAAGGCTGCACACATGACAGCTTGTGTAAGTGACAATTAAATGGGCAAGGCAGGAGTCTCAACAAGCAGTGGCAAATCTCTATAAAGAGAAAAGGAACCATTTAAGGAAGAGAAGGGAGGGCGCAGGCTGGAATGGAATCATTAGAATAACCTTTAAGTAAGAAAAAAAAAAGCCAGCTCACAAATACTGTTTGCCAGCCCATGCTCCTCCAAGGAGGCAGGGCGTTAAAACTAAATCAATAATACTGACATCGCTTTCAAATGGCCTGACCTAAATTTTAACTAGCACTGGGTCAATGGGCAAAATACCATGGCCAAGGCTGCATTAATAAGCAGGAATTGGGGTGCTTGGTTCTTACCTTGAAATGCCTGGTTGATTCTGTACAAGCAAAATTATCTGGATAACTTAGACTTCACAAATGCCTCTTTTAAACCTAAATAGTTGGAAATTCTGGCCTGAATTCTCCAAATAATTTAGGGGTAAACTAGACTGTAAGCTCATTGTGGGCCAGGAATATGTCCATCAACTCTATTGTATTGTGATGATGGTGTAGACCCAGAAAGTAACCCCAACGTAGGGGGGAGTTCATTAATTGAAAGAGTAGGTATAATAGTAGATCCAGGATATAGAAGTGTTACCGTTCTGTAAAACAGGACTGTTTTCTACATGGTTGCTAGGAGAACAGCTGGCAACATCCTTCCTAGAATAACCCTTCTTCGAGGTGGAAATGTGACCGCGATTCCACCACAACACTGAGGTAAGAAATTCAAATTGGTTTTGCGCTGTTGGCTCTCTCAGGTTAGAACTGTACCCTTCTTAAAAAAATGATATTTGTTAAGCACTTACTATGTGCCAGGCACTGTACTAAGCACTGGGGTACCTATAAACTAATCAGATTAGGCACATATGGGGCTCACAGTCTTAATCCCAATTTTACAGGTAAGGAAACTGAGGCCCAGAGAAGTGAAGTGAGTTGCCCAAGGTCACACAGCAGACAAGTGGTGGAGTAAGGATTATTATTATTATTATTAATACTACTACTACTACTACTACTACTACTAATAATAATAATAATGTTGGTATTTGTTAAGTGCTTACTATGTGCCAAGCACTGTTCTAAGTGCTGGGGGAGATACAAGGTAATCAAGGTTGTCCCACGAGGGGCTCACAGTCTTCATCCCCATTTTCCAGATGAGGGAACTGAGGCCCAGAGAAGTTAAGTGACTTGCTCAAAGTCACCCAGCTGACAAGTGGTGGAGCCAGAATTAGAACCCATGACCTCTGACTCCCAAGCCCGGGCTCTTTCCACTGAGCCAGAATAATAATTCTGATATCCGTTAAGCACTTACTGTGTGCCAGGCACTGTACTAAGCACTGGGGTGGATACAAGTAAATTGGGTGGGTCACAGTCCCTGTCCCACATGGGGCTATCAGTCTTTAATCCCCATTTTACAGATGAGGAAACTGAGGTGGAGAGAAGTGAAGTGACTTGCCCAAGGTCACACAACCTTCTGACTCTCAGGCCCGTGCTCTAGCCAACTTTGAGGAGGAAGAGAAAGGAAAAGGCTAATGTGCCATAAGAAAGATTTGCATGGAACACCAGCCGGCTCATGTCCAGGTTCAAAACAAAACAAAGGCCAACAATGCAGATCTGGCTGGGAACCTGAGATCCCAACGACCAGATGAGCTCTGCTTAGCTGAAGATCAACGCGGTCCGCATTTCCAACACTCTTTTATTGCTCTTTTCCTCTCCACTCTCCAGTTCATCTGAAAAGGGACTGGAAGCTAAATTCATACATCCACATATACACAATCCAGATCTCGGATCCCACCCAGGCGCAAAAGCCCGGAAGCAGAAGAGATGGAAATCAACTGTCAACCCTACAGTGGAGGAGAAACCACAGAGCAACCAATTAGAAGTCATCACATTAGAGCTCTGGAAAGCGAGGACTGACATCTGTGTGGGATAAGCCAAGCGGGCAGGGAGGAGCAGAAAGTGGGGCGATCGATGAAGAATTGCTCAGATGTGTAAATGGTGAAAACAGAGTCCCTGAAAATAGTACAATGGGACCCAAATTGAAAATGCTCTTGATGTCATATTCCTGTGCGGTTCAGTCGTGTTCCCCAGAAGCCGGTCTCCGGGGACATAATTATCACTCTGTTGCATTTGAAAAGATTTCTGCCATCTCCCCTAGCCTGCAGAGCTGGAGGTGGGATGCAGGAGGCTTTTAGCCAGCCTAGGATTAACTGTAACAGTCACAAAATGGGGATCAAATCCCTGGGCAAACAGAGGATCTGAGCTTTCAGTTTACTCCTTTCCAGTACAAATCTACTTAGAAGATGAAAGTCATCTCTCTGTTGGCACACCTCAGAAAACCTATGTCCTCTAATGTAGACATTTTCATTAAATCCCTCGTTATTTTCTACAAGTGTTTGGTCCCTCACAGTGTCTCTCTACTTCTCCCTCCCCCTGGTTGGATGCAAAGAAGGATTATCCTTTCCTCTTTGCTCTTCTGGCAAACCAGATGGTAGATTTCAGGCTGAAGCTCCTCTTGGGTTGACAAGCCGAGGGAGATTCCCTTGAGATTCCAATCCTTGGAATTTGGGAGTTTCTAAAGACAGAAAACATCCTTGGTGGACTTGGAAAGAAAGAAGCTTTGATCAACTGAAAACATTATTAACCTTAGAAAAGGTTTTAAAAACAATTAGTCCCCAAAACATATCCATGAGGTGAGTAAGAAGAATAAATGATTTTCAATGGACCAAGGACCCAATTTCAGGGAGATCATGGATAACTTAAATCCACCTCTAAATTGAACTCTCATTTTAACCATTTCTTTCGGTTTCCTCTCCTATCTAGCCTTCTTCCAGAGCTACTAACAAGTAGCAAAATAGTTTGCTTTGAAGTTTAATTCCTTCTCTATGCCGTGCTCACCAATGAAAGAGCTAATGAGCAACAAAATGGCCCAAAGATGGAGATCCTGTAGGGAGAAAAACACAGGATTCAGGACAATTCAAATGAGATCATTAGCTCCTGAATAATTCAGCATTGACTTGGAGAAGGTACTTGAATCCCATCTCCTCCAAGAGGCCTTCCCCGACTAAGCCCTCATTTCCCCTTCTCCTTCTCCCTTCTGCATCACTTAGATTTTGTACTCTTTAAGCACTTGATTTTCAACTCAACCTTAGCCCCACAGCACTTATGTACGCAGCCGTAAATTATTTATATTAATGTCTGTCTGCCTGTCTAGACTGTAAGATCCTTGTTGGCCAGGAATATATGTCCAACCTGATTTGCTTGTAATCCCCCCTGCCTCCAGCGCTTAGTAGAATGGCTGGCAAATAGTAAGTAGTTTATAAATACCACAGTTATTATTATTATGTCCACCAACTCTGTTATATTGTACTCTTCCAAGTGCTTAGTATAGTGCTCAATAGTAAGTGCTCAATAAATATTATCGATAGATTGCATTAACTTTAGGGGTTTGCACTAAACTCTACATTTTACATATAAGTTTTCTTTACCAGCTTCTGGACAACCCGCTCTCTTTGCAACTCCCAAGCTCACCTTCTAACTGAATCTCGCTCTTGTCTCCCACTTCTGACCCTTTATTCATTCAATCCCCCCATCCTGGAATGCCCTGCCTCCTTAATCCACCACACCACACTCTTTCCATGTTTAAAATCCTCCAAGAAGCCTACCCCAATTAATTGATAGCACTCAAATTGTATTAACACATGCTCAGCACTTTTGTACACATACACACACAATATATTCATTCATTCATTCAATCGTATTTATTGAGCGCTTACTGTGTGCAGAGCACTGTACTAAGCACTTGGGAAGTACAAATTGACAGCATATAGAGACGATCCCTACCCAACAACGGGATCACAGTCTAGAAGGGGGAGACAGACAACAAAACAAAATATTTGAACAGGTGACAAGACATCAGAACAAATAGAATTAAAACTAAATGCACATCATTAACAAAATAAATAGAATAGTAAATATGTACTCTGTAATTTATTTATTTATATTAGTGTCTGCCTCTCCGTCTAGACTGTAAGATCATTTGGGGCAGGGAATGAGTCTGTTATATTATTATTTTGTACTCTCCCAAGTGCTTAATACACTGCTCTGCACACAGTAAGCGCTCAATAAATACAATTGATTGATTGATTGATGCCCTATAGTAAACACTGGAGTAGATTCAAGATAATCAGGTTGGACACAGTTTCTGTCTCATATGGGGCTCACAATCTAAGCAGGAGGGTCTAGGTCATAATCGCCATTTTACAGGTGAGGAATTGGAGGCCCAAGGTCACATATAAGACAAGAGGCAGAGCCGAGATTAGAACTCAGGTCCTCTGACTCTCAAGCCTTTGCTCTCGCCACTAGGCCATACTGCGTCTTGTCTTTGCTGCTGTTATACACTCCCAACAACAATAAAAACAGTAGTTGATGGTCTTTATTGAGCACTTACTGTGTGCAGAGCACTGTATTAAGCACTTGGGAAACTGCAATACAACAATAAATATCCATTTAATATATTATCCTCAGATAGAGGACTTATCAGATATTAAACTGATAAGAACAGATACTACATTTGATCTTAGCCAAAAGGCAGAGAAGCATTATAGAGTTTTGCACTCAGTAGGTGTTCAATAATCAATCAATCATATTTATTGAGCATTTACTATATGCAGAGCTCTGTAATAAATGCTCGGGAGAATACAATATAACAGGGTTGGTAGACACATTCCTTGCCCACAAGGAGCATACAGTCTAGGGAGAATACCAATGATTGATTTATTGATCGATTGATTCTTTCCTTCCAGTTCCTCCACATATCAAACTCAGATTGCTAAAGGGAAGTGAAAAATTGAGACAGTTTTCCTGAGCATTCAGGCAAAAGATCCACTTTAATTCCAATGACCTAGATATCGTCCACAATCCACCCTTTTGTTTTTTCTTAAATGGGGAAAAGCAAACCTGCAAATCCCTGAATGTCAGGCAGTTAAATTTGCCCTTTAATCCCTTGTTTCAATGTGTTAGGACAAAATCCTGGCTCTTTTCCAACTATCCTAGGGTCATCCAGTTGCTATACCGGTTCAGTTGGTATGCGAACACAATGTACTATTGGAGTGAGTTTCTGGAATTTGATCCTTTAAGGAACTCTGTGTTTCCCCTACCTCTGCCTGGAGGAGCAGGGAAAATGAAGAGCTGGGAAATTCTCACTGATTCACATCCTGTACTAATAGCGAACTATTTTTATCACCCGAGAACCTTACTAGGAAGAATGGTTCGGCTTCAGACAACAGGCAATAATATTCTATCAAGCACTTAGTACAGTGATTTGTGCACAGTAAGTGCTCAATAAATACTATAAATATGATTGAATGAAAGTCAGCGAAAGAAAAGACCAATCAATCGCCTATTTCAATGCCTGGTCACAGGTCCATTGTTCATTCATTCATTCAATCATATTTATTGAGTGCTTACTGTGTGCAGAGCACTGTACTAAGTGCAAAATAATAATAATAATTCTGGTATTTGTTAAGTGCTTACTGTGTGCCAAGCACTGTACTAAGCACTGGAGTGGATTCAAGCAAATAGGGTTGGACACAGTCCCTGTCCCACGTGGGGTTCACAGTCTCAATCCCCATTTTACAGATGTGGAAACTGAGTCCCAGAGAAGTGAAGTGACTTGCCCAAGGTAACATAGCAGACAAGTGTCAGAGTCGAGATTAGAACCCACGACTGTCTGATTCCCAGGTCTGGGCTCTATCCGCTATGCAATGCTGTTTCCCATTGTTCTCATTCAAAAATCAAAGCAGCAGAAAAATAAATGCTTACTACTCAAAAAGCCACCAGATAGCTAGTTTCATGTTTAGAAATCTGACATCATCATCATCATCATCATCATCATCATCATCATCATCAATGGTATTTAGTGAGTGCTCAATACAAACAGAGCACTGTACTAAGTGCTTGGTGGAGTACAATGCTATGGAGTCGGTAGACAGCTTACAGACTAAGGCCACTAAAAGGAATTCAAAGAGAAAGCCACCTCACATGGTTTCACCAGTAGTACCATATTGTTTATCAAATCTATATTATGAAGACCCTTGTCATTGGGCCCAGATTTAGATTTAGATTTTTCACCTAATTGGAAAATTAAGCTATGCTTCAGTGGCAGAATTCCTGCCTCTTCAGTGGCATCGAGTACCTTTAGTATCCTAAAGCCAAGAGATATCTCAGTGCATTTTAGTGCAGTGCAGTGCATTGACACCTCAAAAAACAACACGGGAGCCATGTTTTCCTTGTTAAAGAAAGGAGGGTGCATCTTACCCACACCTGTTTGGTATTCCCCACTATAGACCATACGCTCCTTGTGGGCAGGGATCATGTCTACCCACTTTGTTGCATTGTACTTTCCCAAGCGCTCCACACACAGAAGATGAAGTAACTGAGGCATATTGAAGAGAAGAGACATGCCCAAGATCACACAGCAGACACGTGGTGGAGCCGGGAGCCTGTTCTCCCTCCTACTTAGACTGTGAGCCCCATGTGGGAACTGATTATCTTGTATATACCTCAGCACTTAATATAGTGCTTGGCACATAGTAAACCCATAACAAATACCAGAATTGACTCTCAATCTCACCAGAAGACTCTTTTCTCTTGTGCTGCAAAGCTTTAGAGCAGTTCAAAGGCTAAAAAAATAACCACCGCTTTAAAGATACTATACGACAGTGAGATGTCATTGCTTAAAACAGTAACTTTTGTTGCTTGTGAGGGGGTCAGATATGGATGAGGTCAATATCGTAGTACTAAATGAGCATAGCCCTCCTGACAAAGGACAGATTCCAGGGCTATGGGGTAGACACTTCATTGTCTGGAAGGGTGTTCCCTCTGGAGCAGTGGCTCAAGAATGAGAACTGAACCAGATGCTGCCAACTGGTCAGCAACCCGAGGACTCAGCCATGACTATGTAGTGTAGTCGGGTCTGTTTAGTCCTGCTGTGGCCATTTTGGCTCATCATCAGTGACGTCTTCTCTGAATAAGAAGGATAACAAGCTCTCCTCCTCTCTCTCTGCTATGTTTAAGTGCATTGGAGAGCAGTCAGCTCTCTGAGAACATTTAGTTTTCACTCCACGTTTTGGTAAGACCTTGATGGTAGAATCTGAGGAGGTTCCCGTGTCTGGCACTTAGTACAACGCCCTGCATGTAGCAAGCACTCAATAAATACCACTGATGGATGGATACAGAATGCTGCAGTGCCAGAAGAAACAGTTGTCCATAGGCTTTGGACCCAGAGTGTAACTTGAAGTTGTCAACCTGTATGTTGCAGGAGAGCGACAGATATATCACGTGCATTTCCACATAGCTTTGTAGAATCTGTTTTTTGAAAACGTCAATGGAATTGCTTTGCATTAAGGAAAAAACTTACCGGTGATAGGGAAGATGGAAGATTGTGTGTTCATGTGGGATAGAGACGGCAATGTGATTAGTTTATATTTTCCCAATGCTTGGCACAGTGTGAGGCACCAATAAGCATTTAACAAATACCATTATTACATTTTTTTACAATAAAGAATAAAGAGAAGAACTGCTATACTAAAGCTAAATATTCTTCAATGGCTCTAAAAGTCCAAGAGTTTTGAATACACAGAATTGATGGTGTGAGGGGGAATTATATCGAGTTGATGGCCTAAAGGGGAAAATAAAAGGTAGACCTTGGTCCAGCATGTATATCATTAGGGATTCATTCATTCAGTTCATTCAATAGTATTTATTGAGCACTTACTGTGTGCAGAGCACTATACTAAGCCCTGCGTGGCTTATTGGCAATAGCCCGGGCTTGGTAGTTAGAGGACATGGGCTCAAATGCAGACTCCACCTCTAATCAGCTGTGTGACTTTGGGCAAGTCATTTCATTTCTCTGTGCCTCAGTTCCCTCATCTGTAAAATGGGGATTCAGTCTGTAAGCCCTCCTTGGAACAACCTGATTATCTTCTATTTACCCCAGCGCTTAGAACAGTGCTGGGCACATACTAAGCGCTTAACAAATGCCATTATTATTAAAGTACAGTGCTCCGCACACAGAAAGTGCTCAATAAATAGCCACAATAGCAGCAGCAGTAGCAAAGAGTTGTCTACCTCTAAAACTTGCACAGAGACCTTAAATTAGCTTCACCACTGCTTAACACATACCCCAATCCTTTCCTCCCTACACACAAGCACTCAAACAATGGGCAAACAGTTCATTTAATTGTGCCGCTTTGAATACTTAAGGCAACCAGTGTTCTGCACAAAAGCCTGGAATAACCAACTACATTCTGCTGAGAAGGCATATCTTTCCATCTAAAGAAATACCCCTTTTTCCCATTTCGGGGGAATGCATTATATTGAAAAGAATCTTTCAAACGGTTTCTTATAAGCAGGAGACATCTGTGCTGTCACCGAGAGTGGTTAATTGCAGAAAGCTTCAACGGAGCTTCCATTTTTTTGCCTTCAGTTTATGTCAACAGGCGGCGAGCTGGCAGTTGATTAGTGAAGCATTCCTTACACCTCTCCAAATGGCCTAGATTTGCAAGCAACGTCTCACCTTAAAATAAAACTGCTAACAAATGCAGAATGCGCTTCTTTTTCTCTTGCCAAGTTGTTGTATTGGGTTCACTGGTGAAAAAGAATCTTGCAAGGGAAATAAAGTGAAGTATAGTGAAATACCAGTGGCATACGAGCATCTGTTTGCTGCTGACTGGGGAGAAAGTGAAACCACTTTTTATGGTAGACATATTTACCAACAATTATTTATTAGTACACCATATAAAATAGTTGTGAAGTCCGCAAGAGATGAATTATCCATTAGGTGAATTATTCGCTAAGCATTTTGAGTGGAATTCAGGAACAGGTCTACTAATCTGCTGTATTATACTCTCCCAAGTGCTAAGTACAGTCTTCTGCACAAGGTAAGTGCTCAATAAATACAATTGATTGAATACCACAAACCACATGAAGACTGGCTGTGAACCAGCAGCTTGGGAGAATCAAATTTATCAAACCACCAATCAATCATATTTATTGAGAATTTACTGTGTGCAGAGCACTGTTCTAAGTGTTTGAGAGAGTACAATATAACAGAGCTGGTAGATCTGTTCCTTGCTCATAAGGAGCTTACAGTCTAGAGGGACTTAAGACACAAGAAAATCTGCCAGAACACTCACATCCTCCCAGCAAGTCTTCTGTAGCGACACCAAGCAAGAATCAAGAGAATTCTTGAGATCACTGAGAGGAAGGTGAATTTTTAGGTAGTCTAGTTGTCATTCTTCCTCTAGACTACGAGCTCGTTGTGGGCAGGGATTGTCACTGTTTATTGTTGTATTGTACTTTTCCAAGCTCTTAGTACAGTGTTCTGCACACATTAAGTGCTTAATAAATGAGTGATTGAATGAATTTGATTTTGCTGGTTACCTAGCTCACCTCTTACCTCCAGCAACCTTGCAGCCACCAGGATAAGAGCAGATTCTTCTATCTATGTAGGCAATCTAACAATCATTAATCAGGCATATTTACTGAGCACTTAACTGTTCGAGGAAGACTGTATTAAGTGCTTGGGGGAGTATAATATAACTGTGTTGGTAGTTATGTTCCCTGCTGAAAAAAAGAGTTTACAGTCTAGAGGGGAGACAGGCATTAATATAAACAAAGATAATCAGCTGAATGAACTTTCTGGAAAATCTAGTCAAAAGCCATTTACTGAAGAAAAGAGATTTGGAGATTTTAACCGGAATTATTCAGTTTGTCCTCCCCACAAGATTAGAATTGAACGAACAAAGGATCAATTTCCCACTCTGTTTCTATCAAGTGGTTGGAAGATCAAATTTTCCTGAACAGTCAAGACCAGAAGCACAATTAATTAACCAGAAATTTCTGGTGAAAGTTATGTTGTTTTACTGAAATATATCTAACTGGGCTAAAATATATAGGGTGTCCTGAATTACCCAGACAATTTGCTAGTATCCATCCATTTTGACTGAGAAGACACAGGTTTAATTGTTATCATAGTAGAAAGACCTTAGCTCTTCTTATTTTGAGAATGAAGATATATTTTTCTTGCAGAAAAATAGCTACGCTTAAACATTGTCAAGTCTTTCCCACTTTTTCTGTTACCAGACAAACAATTACAATGGAATCTGGGGTGCTGTCTTCTGATTTGAACACAAATTAACTCCAATCAGCTATTTTGCAATGGAAAACTACAACCCACCTTCTCAGTTTTAAAAGATGCAAGCCTCTTCTCTATTTGAGTCTGATCTTTGAACCCAGAGCATTTTCCAATGAGGGCTTAATGAATCACGGTGGTAATGATTTTTTTGTTACCTAGAAATACAATAGTGTTATCCTCTCTTGCATATTGTGCTTAGAAGAACACCCTTCTAATTCCCCAGAGTCCCTCATTAGTCACAGTCTGTGCTTCAGTTTCTGCTCACACAAGAGAACATTCACAAGAACTATCGCTTTCTGATGAATGAAGCCTGAGTACAGCAGGAGCAAACCCTTTTTTAAAAAATTAAATGATATTTCTTAAGTGCTTACTCTGTCAAAAGCTGTACTATGCAGTGGGGTAGATAGAAGATAATTGGGTAGGACACAGTCCCTGCCTCACATAGGGCTCATAGCTTTTGTCCCCATTTTACAAATGAGGTAATTGAGGCACAAAGAAAGGAAATGACTTGCTCAAGGTCACATAGCAGGGAAGTAACAGAGCCGGGATTAGAACCCAGGTCCTCTGATTCCCAGGCTTGTTCCCTTTCCACTAGACCTTGCTGCTTCTCCATCTATTTCTTCCATCCACTTACTTGATTTGTTTAAAAGGGGCAATCACTTCATGTGTTACAATTATAGTTGTGGCACTTGATAGGAACTTGCAATGTTCCAAGCACTGTATAAAGCACTGGAATAGATGCATGATAATCAGATTGAATACAGTCCCTGTCCCACATGTGGCTCACAATCCAAGAAGGAGCGAGGGAGATTTAATCCCCATATTACAGACGAAGTCACTGAGGTATGGAGAAGTTAAGTGACTTGGCCAAGACAAGTGGCAGAACGGGGATTAGAACCCAGGTCCTCTGACTCTCAGGTCTGCCAGCTAACAGGTCAAGGAATAAAAGAACTGGGGAAGCTGGATATCAGTCAAGTCCCGCCTGGATTCATTCATCTCGACATAAGATCATTTCTTCTAGAACAGTCTTGCATAAAGTTAGCTCAGAGAATGGCTTGGTTGGAAGTTGGGGAGAGGAATTCATTTGTATAGTCTCTCTCTCCCTCTTGAGTTAGGTAGGGAATTATCCTTCACACCATTAATTCTGGATTTAACTTTTTTTTTGTATGGTATATGTTAAGTGCTTACTATGTGTCAAACACTGTTCTAAGTGCTAGGGTGAGTACAAATTAATTAGAAGGAGCACAGTCCCCGTCCCGCATAGGGATCACAGTGTAAATTAAAAGGGAGAATAGGTATTTAATCCCCATTTTACAGTTGAGGAAACAAAGGCACAGAGAAGTTGAGTGATTTGCCCAAGGTCACACAGCAGACAAGTGGCAGAGCCAAGATGAGATCTCAAGACCTTCTGATGCCTACTAAGTTAACAGATAATTCATTCATTCATTCATTCAATTGTATTTATTGAGTGCTTACTGTGTGCAGAACACCGTACTAAGCACTTGGAAAGTACAAATTGGCAACTTATAGAGACGGTCCCTACCCAACAACGGGCTCACAGTCTAGAAGGGGGAGACAGACAACAAAACAAAACATGTTGACAGGTGTCAAGTCATCAGGACAAACAGAATTAAAGCTAAATGTACATCATTAACAAAATAAATAGAATAGTAAATATGTACAAGTAAAATAAAGAGTAATAAATCTGTACAAACATATATGCAGGTGCTGTGGGAAGGGGAAGGAGGTAAGGTGGGGGGGATGGGGAGGAGGAGAGGAAAAGGGGGCTCAGTCTGGGAAGGCCTCTTGGAGAAGATAAGCTCTCAGTAGGGCTTTGAAGGGAGAAAGAGCTAGCTTGGCAGATGTGTGGAGGGAGGACATTCCAGGCCAGGGGGAGGAGGTGGATGATGGTGGGACAGGTGGGAATGAAGTACAGTGATAAGGTTAGTGGCAGAGAAGCGGAGGGTGCGGGCTGGGCTGTAGAAGAAGAGAAGGGAGGTGAGGTAGGAGGGGGAAAGGTGATGGAGAGCCTTGAAGCCGAGAGTGAGGAGTTTTTGCTTGAGGGATAATGGGGATATTCTCCTCAAAGTACAGCAATTTGGGTTCAAACCACCACCCCTTCCTGGAGGCATCACTGAGGAAAGGACCTCTCCTGAGGAGAGAGGCTCCAGCCCATGGCAAAAGTCAGAAAGAAGAGCAGGGTGACTCTTCCCCCACCTGCCCAAATTCGTATGTTTTCTGAACAGTGAGTAATAATAATAATTCAGATACTTGTTAAGAACTTGCTATATGCCATGCAGTGTACTAAGTACTGGTGCAGATATGAGATCTGATATAGTATATTTGGATATAGTCTCTGTCTCTCAAGTGTGTCACAGTCTAAATCAGAGGGAGAAGGATTGACTCACCATTTTACAGATGAAGAAACTGAGGCACAGAGAATCGACTCACCCAAGGTCACACAGCATTCAAGTAGCCAAGCCGGCATAAGAACCCAGGCCTGTATTCTTTCCACTAGGCCGCACTACTTCTTAAATCAGCAATGCCTAAAGGCAAAAGCTTACTTCGTGAATATACAGCCAAGTCTCTTCCCCACAGCTTCAAAGTTAGTGAAAATAATTTAGTACAGTACACAGTTAACCAATTATTTTAAGAGGTGACAGTGTAGTGTTTGTTTTTGGGGAAAATGGAAATAGTGCCTTTCAGGGTTTTTCTTTTAATTTTTTTTATTTTACCTGACTGCCCATTTATTTTATTGGTTCTGTGATGAAATGAACAGCTTATACACAATGGAATGGTGCTCTCTGCTCCATATGCAGAATACAATGAAAGCAAATGCTTTAGTGAAAATGTAATAGGATGAATTCTTTCTATTTCAATCACCCAGGATTCCACTTTAGGTGTCGAGACCAGACAGGTAGGAGAAAGGGGAGGATAAGGGGATGGGGTATCAGGAAGGTTAACATCCCTAGTGGGATGTAGAATACTGCAAGCATTCACCATTGCCCAGCATTGTGCTAAGCACTGGGGTAGAAACAGGATAATTAGATTGGACACAGAGTCCCTGTCCCACATGTGGATCATGGTCTAAGAAGCAGCATGGCCTAGTGGATAGAACACGGGCCTGAGAATCAGAAAGACCTGAGTTCTAATCCTGGCTCTGCCACTGTGTGACCTTGGGCAAGTCATTTTGCTTCTCTGTGCCTTAGTTACCTGATCTGTAAAATGGACATTAAGAGTGTGAGCCCCACGTGAGACATGAACTGTGTTCAAGATTAACTGAAGTACAGTGCCTTGCACATAGTAAGTACTTAACAAATACAATTTAAAAAAAATAAGGGGGAGGGAGAACAGGGATTTAATTCCCATTTTACAGATTCATTCATTCATTCATATTTATTGAGCACTTGCTTTGTGGAAACTGAGGCCCAGAGAAATTAAATGCCTTCCTGAGAGTCACAAAACAGCTAAGTTGCAGAGCTGGGAGAGTAACCCAGCTGGGAGAGGAGGCAGGTCTCCTGCCTCCCAGTCCTGTGTTCTTTCCACTAAGCCACGGTGCTTCTCTAGAACCAAACCAAGGAAAGCCCCATTCAGGATGAGAGATCACGGAGGCCTAAAGTTTCTCTGGGCCCCAGATCTAAAGTGATTAGCTTCCCACCACCCGAATAGTGGCCATCGGCACCATTAAGAACCTGTTTTTGGCCACGATGGCATCTGGAGCAGTACAGGTGATGGGCTGGGACAGTGGAAAGGAGTTCAGCTCTGGCAGCAGCAAGAGATGAAAAGAAGCTATGCCTAGGTGCAATCAATCAATCAATGGTATTTATTGAGCATTTATTGTGCTGTGCACTGTACTACAAGCTTGGGAGAGTATGATATAACAAGCTCATTTGGGCGGGGAATGTGTCTGCTTACTGTCATGTCATATTCTCCTAAGTGCTTACTTCAGTGCTCTCCACACAGTAAGCGTTCAACAAATACGATCGACTAACTGGATTCCCTGCTCCCCCCATTATACAACATTGCTGAGACAGCAAAAGTAGAGCGGATGAACACTGGGCTGCTGGGTGTTATTTTAAAAGCAAATGAAAGGGAAAGTTGCCAACTCTTTGGCTAATCTGAAGATGGGTATTGTGTTCAATGAAATATCAGTGCCGTTAAAAAGACCAAGTGGAAGCTACTGGACCAAGGCCAGCTCTCCTCTCTGCAACCAGACAAGTTGAATTTCAGCACAGAAGAATATAATTGGCACCCATCTTTGCCACTGGCTGCACACTTTCCCAGCCACATCAACAAAATTTTAGATGTTCATTTGAATGATATAATGTGGGCTAAATGGTTTCGGAGGTAGGAAGTGGGGTCAAAAGAGAGAGAAATATTCCCAGGTTAAGTCAGTAGCAGTCTTTTTTTTTTTCAAAGAAAAGAGATGAAAAAAATGACTCCATACAGCCTTACATGCCTCAGTTCTACACTTTCAATTCTGCAATTTTCTCACATCTCTTTGTGTTAACTTGCAATATCATAAAACAGTGTATTCCTGGCAATTGACCTGATTTTCTCTGAATTGATTGTGATGTCCACTCTATACATCCTGTAATTTAACCTCCTCTCCCTTGCCTTCACCTTTTTAAACTCTTTATCGACAGGGACTTTGCCTGCTAGTTCTGTTGCATTATACTCTCCCAAGCTCTTCCAGCGCTTAGAATAGTGCTTTGCACATAGTAAGTGCTTAACAAATGCCATCATTATTATTACAGTGCTCTGCATGTAGTAAGTGCTCACTAAATACCATTGATTGAGTGATTGATTAACTATCTAGCCACAGGCCCATTGTTCTCATTCAAAAATCAAAGCAGCAGGGGAAAAAAAACCCCAAAACTGCTTACTGCTTAGGCCACCAGTCAGTTAGCATCATCATCATCATCATCATCATCATCAACAATGGCACTTATTAATCACTTACTAAGTACAGAGCACTGCAGTAAGCACTCAGGAGTTGGCAGATGTTCCCTGCCCAAAATGAGCTTATAGTCTAGAGGTTGGTTAGTAACTATTTTCTGTGGAAGTTGAAAAAAAATGGAGAGGAACTTCTCAACAATTACTGGCCTCCATTTGCTGGCTTAATTTCTAAGTTTTAAGTGTGCAACCCGAAGAAAAGAAAGATTCTAGTCACTGGGTTTTGTTTCTCCTTCAGGTTTTTTATTCAGTAACCATTCTACTTGTTCAGGAGCTGAAGGAGGAAAGGTGCGTTATTTAACCATACTGCCTTCAATGATTATCCTATCTTCCTGAGGAATTTAGTGAAGGGGTTTTCAGGATTGGTTTCCATGGTTATATAGACAAGAAGTACGAAAACAAAAATGCCAAACACAGCAGCTCGAAAGGCCAAAGGAAGCCCTTCATCTGGTTCAATTTTGGGAATCAGCATTTCTGGCTCTTCAACAACCTCCTCATTGGCTACCTCTGTCTCCATCTGCGGAGGGGGTGTGACCACCTCCGTTTTGGGCTCCTCTGGTTGGGCTGGTGGGACCTCTTCTTTTATCAACTTCTTCTTGGAAGGCCTTGGGAAATGATGGAAAAAGTCAGGACCAGTCCTTAGTTAGATTATACAAATGAACGATTTTTATTCAGAAGTCTGCAAACCAAGAAGACTTGCAGTACATTGATCATATTCATAGGGCACCTATAATAATAATTGTGGTATCTGTTAAGTGCTTACTATGTGCCAAGCACTGTACTAAGCGCTGGGGTACACACAAGATAACCAGGTATTGACACCATCCTTGACCCACATGGGGGTCACAGTATAATTGGGAGGGAGAACATGTATTTAATCCCTATTTTTAGTTTCCTTAACTGAGGCACAGAGAAGTTAAGTGAATTGCCCTTCTAGACTGTAAGCCCGTTGTTGGGTAGGGACCGTCTCTGTATGTTGCCAACTTGTACTTCCCAGTCGCTTAGTACAGTGCTCTGCACACAGTAAGCGCTCAATAAATATGATTGAATGAATTGCCCAAGATCACCAGTAGGCAAATGGCAGAGCTAATATTAGAATCCAGGTCCTCTAACTTCTAAGCCTCTGCTCTTTCCTCCAGGCTACACTGTTTCATCCACCAGTCCATCTTTCTATTCTTTCTCTTCTGTGCAAGAATTTTTATGTCAGTTTCCTCCATTACACTGTAAACAATTAACAGCAGGAATTGTGACTTTTACTTCTATAAAACTCTTCCTTAGTGCTTAGTACAGTGCTTTGCACACAGTAGCACCCAAATACAATTGATTGATAACCTGGCCTTTCTATTGAAAGTTTCCTTCCTCCCATGTTCCAAGGTAGTAGAATGAATACCATGTTTTTCAGAGGTTTTCCCCTCGCACTCAAGCTCATCAAAGAATTGATTAATTTCAAGAGGATCAAACAAGGGCTCCTCATTTATAATACAATTAAATCAACCTCTTCATAGTAGTCCATAATAATTATTATAATAATAGTACTGGTTTAGCACTTCGGTGTACTATGCACTGTACTAAGTGTACAAACAACCAAATGATCAGGTTGGACACAGTTCCTGTCCCACATAAGGCTCTTCATAGGTTAAGAAAGCATTACCTTACTCCAAACGGTGAGCGAGGGTCAGGAGTGTAGATTATCAGTTCATATTCCCCCACAAAAGTAGACTCAGGTGTCTAATAAACAGAAAGAATTTGTGAGATGTTATATTCTATTTCTAGGCTGACCGCATCAGTTATGTTGAAAATCTGTATACCAAGATACCATTTCAAGATAGAGAAGTAATGTGGTCTAGCAGATAGAGCACAGGCTTGGAAGTCAGAAGGACCTGAATTCTAATTCCAGCTTCGCCTTTTGCCTGCTGTGTGACTTGGGAAACTTAACTTCCCTGTGCCTCCATTACCTCATCTGTAAAATGGGGATTTAAGAGTGTGAACCCCACTGGAATAGAACTATGTCCAACCTGATTTGCTTGTATCCACCCCAGTGCTTATATTACCATTGTTAGCTTTCCTTCTCTCTGGGCAGCAGTTAAGTGGAGGGCAAGGAAGAAGAAAATTCCCCAGAATTCTGGAATATACCTACCTACCCTGAGCTTGTACTGAGTATTCTCCGGTCTGCACGTGAAAGTCATTTCAAGGTTTTAACACAAACAAGGGCCACTGGGGCTTGGTGAGAGGTATTCCCAGTTCCGAAGTTTGTTATTTTTTCTCAAACTGTCAGGATCATACCGGGCTCTACCAACCAGGCCCTAGAATAAGCAGACCTGGCTTCAGGTCACTCCTGCATTTATGTCTGTACTCCCTAAGCATTTAGGAACTCACCCCTCATGCCCTCAGCACTTATGTACATATCTTAATACTTTTTTTTTGCATGGTGCTTGATAAGCACTTATTATATGCCAGACACTGTACTAAGTGATGGTGTAGAAACAAGCTAATCAGGTTGGACACAGTCCATGTCCCAAATGGGACTCACAGTCTTAATCTTCATTTTGCAGAGGAGATAACTGAGGCACAGAGAAGTTAAGTGATGTGCCCACAGTCACACAGCAGACAAGTCATGGAGCCAGGATTAGAACCCAGGTCCTTCTGACTCCCATGGTCTATTCACTAGGCCATGCTGCAAGCCCATTGTTGGGTAGGGATTGTCTATTTGTTACCGAATTGTACTTTCCAAGCACTTAGAACAGTGCTCTGTACACAGTAAGCACTTAATAAATACGATTGAATGAATGAATTTATTTTAATATCTGTCTCCCTGGCTATACTGCAAGCTTGCTTGAGGGCAGGGGTCTACATGTTCTGTGATACTCTCCTAAGGATTTAGTACAGTGCCTTGCGCACAGCGAGCATTCAAAATACCACTCATTGATTGAAGGCACTTACTACAGCTCTCTGCACAAAGTAAATGCTCAATAAGTGTTAGTGATTGATTGACTAGGCTGTGATCAGCAAAGTGAACAATCAAGGAAGATCCTGTAGGTTGCACACTCACAGAAGATCTGTTAAGGGAAGTACGTGGGTTGAAGTTAGGAATGTTATATATTTCGTTTATGCAGTTATTCCTGAATTTGGCTTATGATCTATTGCTCAAATTCTGTTCCCATTCGTATCCTTAAATAAATTAACACCTGTTTATACCCAAAGCATGTGCTGGCATATTCAGCGTATGAGGCACTCAGGAGTTCAGAGAGGTCATGGGTAACTTAAACCACAATCACAATCCTAAAATGTTTCTTCTGCCATCCTTGCTTTCAGTTTCCTAATTTCAGCCCACCGTACAGCAGTTGCTTGGGTATACTGCTGGTGCACATTCTCCTCCTATTCCCAGATCGTTTTTCTACAGAAATATTCAGGCCATGTTTCCCCACTCCTCAAAAAAAAAAAATGGTGGCCCATCCACCTCCGCAACGAACACAAAGTCCTCACCATTGGCTTTAAAGCATTCAATCACCTTCCCTCCTACCTCACCTTGCTAACTCTCTAATACAACCCAGCCCACACACTTGGCTAGTGCTAACCTCCTCATTGTGTTTTGATCTCATCTATCTTGTTACCAACCCCTTGACTGCATCCTGTCTCTGGCCTGGAACACCCTCCCTCCTCAAATCCAACGGATAACTGTCGAATGCAGCTGAGAAGCTAAGGAAGATTAGAGTGGAGTAGAGGCCATCAGATTTGGCAAGAAGATCATCATCATCATCATCAATCGTATTTATTGAGCGCTTACTATGTGCAGAACACTGTACTAAGCGCTTGGGAAGTACAAATTGGCAACATATAGAGACAGTCCCTACCCAACAGTGGGCTCACAGTCTAAAAGGGGGAGACAGAGAACAAAACCAAACATACTAACAAAATAAAATAAATAGAATAGATATGTACAAATAAAATAAATAAATAAATAAATAAATAGAGTAAAAAATATGTACAAACATATATACATATATACAGGTGCTGTGGGGAAGGGAAGGAGGTAAGATGGGGGGATGGAGAGGGGGACGATGGGGAGAGGAAGGAAGGGGCTCAGTCTGGGAAGGCCTGGGAAGAAGATCATTGGTGATCTCAGAGAGGGTATTTTCCGTGGAGTGAATGGGACCAGAAACCAGACTCGAAGGGATTAAGGAGAGAATTGGAGGAGAGGAAGTGGAGACAGTGGGTGTAAGGAGTTTGGGAATGAGTGGTAGGAGGGAGATGGGGTAGGAGGGAGATGGGGCAATTACTGGAGGGAGGCAGAAAGCCACATTATGATTCTGAGAGCATGAGGTTGACAATATTCTTTAGAACCCAATCCAGAAGTAGTCTGGCTGAGATTTTTGCCAGGAACTGAGAATAATGAGATGCCTCACCAATTGCCACAGTTTGACCAATCATCAGCCAATGGTATGTATTGAGTGCTTACTTTGTGCAGAGCACTGTATTAAGTGTTTAGCCCTACTAACATATGGCTAAACCCGCATGTAGCCTCCACAGTCTGGGAGTTCCCTAGGGAATAACCAGTATCATAATTTTGGATGGCGGTGGCGTGGCTCAGTGGAAAGAGCACGGGCTTTGGAGTCAGAGGTCATGTGTTCAAATCCTGGCTCTGCCAATTGTCAGCTGTGTAACTTTGGGAAAGCCACTTAACTTCTCTGTGCCTCAGTTACCTCATCTGTAAAATGGGGATTAAGACTGTGAGCCCCACGTGGGACAACTTGATTACCTTGTAACCTCCCCAGCACTTAGAACAGTGCTCTGCACATAGTAAGTGCTTAATAAATGCCAACATTATTATGATTATTATTCCAAGATATTTTCCTGATGAACGCTCAATATAAATCACATAGTCTAGCGATTCTCATTATAGCAAGAAGAGGTAAATGCATTATTGTAATAGCTAGTTTTATGCCTATGTCTGGATGTCATTATAACACTTTTTTGGGAATTTTATGAATTCTCACTGTATTGAAATATTCACTGCACACATTTTCATAGTACTATCCTTTAAAGAGTTCCATTATTTTTGACAAGCTAGATGAGCCGGATCAGAGGTTGATCCCAATTTTTGGTGGTGACTCTGGAAATTGTTGCTCTAGGGTATTGAACATGGCTATTTCAAGGTATTGTGAGGTTGGTACAGCTCCCAGAGGTGGAGTGGACCTGGGGGCACTGAAGAGGAGCAGGATGAGAGGGTGCACTTGAGATGGGAAGGGGAGCATTCCTAAGAGGATAGAAGTAGCTGTGGCATCGTGGATAGAGCACGGGTCTAGGATTCAGAAGGAACTGGGTTCTAATCCCGACTCCACTACATGTCTGCTGTGTGACCTTGGGCAAATCACCTAACTTCTCTGGATCTCAGTTGCCTCATCTGTAAAATGGGGATCAAGACTGTGAGTCCCATGTGGAACAGGGTCTGTGTCCACCCTGATTACCTTGTATCTACACCAGCACTTAGAACAATGCTTGGCACATAGTAAGTGCTTAACAAATACCAGTTATTTTTTTGTTTTATTATTATTATTCTACAAGAAACAGGTGACAGAGAGGGCCATTAAAGCCAACAGCCACTATTCAAATCAACAGCTCTCTCCTTAGTCACACTGGGGTCAGTGAGGCTTAGCATAAACTAAGCCTAAAATACCTTTTCTCCCTCCTTAGATTGTGACTTTATTTATTTATTTATTTAATTTATTTGTACATATCTATTCTATTTATTTTATTTTGTTAGTATGTTTGGTTTTGTTCTCTGTCTCCCCATTTTAGACTGTGAGCCCACTGTTGGGTAGGGACTGTCTCTATATGTTGCCAATTTGTACTTCCCAAGTGCTTAGTACAGTGCTCTGCACATAGTAAGCACTCAATAAATACGATTGATGATGATGATGACTCCAGTGTGGGACAGGGATAACCTGATTATCTCAAATCTATCCCAGGGCCTTAGCGCAGTGCCTGGCACATAGCATAGTCAACAAATACCACAATTATTTTTATTACTATTATTAATGGGGACCATTGGAATTACACACATGGCTTATAGGCACCTGGAATTCAGTATTCTAGCAAGTTCAACAGGTAGAAAATATCAGCAAGTTCAAGAGGGATTTGGATACATTTTTGGGTAAGAGGTCCAGGATGGATTATAAGAAGAATGTTAAGGATGTAAGGGGAAAATGAAAAAATAGAAAATTTTATATCACTACCCTTTAGGATAGATTACAGAGAGGGTAACCATCACTTTCCCTCTAATCATCTTGTTTCCAACTGTTGGAGACAATATTGGAATAGATAGACCATTGACAGAGTACAGTTATGAAATTTCCCACATTCTTAAACTGCAGTTGTTTGGTGGGGTTTTTTTATGGCATTTGTTAAGCACTTACTATGTGCCAAGCACTGTTCTAAGTGCTGGGGGAGATACAAGGTGATCAGGTTGTCCCACGTGGGGCTCACAGTCTTAATCCCCATTTTCCAGATGAGGGAACTGAGGCACAGAGAAGTGACTTGCCCAAAGTCACACAGCAGACAAGTGGTGGAGTCGGGATTAGAACTCACGACCTCTGACTCCCAAGTCTGAACTCTTTCCATTAAGCCATGCTGCTTCTCTAATCACAGTTGGAATCACATTTAGCTAAAACGGTTTCTCTCTCCCTCTAACCCAGGTCAAGCCTTGAAGTTATTACCTATTCCTGCTCCAAAAACATTTCAAAAAATAATCCACCATCATCAGTTACCTTGTTATGAAGAAACTGGTGTTTCATTTTTCCTTTAGGACTAACGTTTCCTTTCATTTCATCTTGTCCATGAATTTCTGGTTGAGTAAGCTTAGCGTCCACCTAGAATCCAAAAATAGATATTCATGAAAGAAGGAAAATTCTATAGAGCCATCTTGGAATTCAGGATACACGAGCCATGTCTTGGGTAGGGGTGGGGTCAAAGATTTTTGAGACTAGATTACTGTATTTTAATTTTCTATGTGCTGCATTAGCAGAAAGTTTTCCCAAATCTTGGAAACATCTTCACTGTCAAAATGGTTAGCTTGAAAATGTTATTCACTAAAGGATGCTATATTCATTGAAAGAAATGACTGGAGACATTTTTGAAAACACCCAAAATAAAATATTTGTCGTGGGCAGCAACATTTACATTGCAAAAATATTTCAAAGTGGAAAGGCAGATTTTAAGATGCCCCCAAATGGAATGTTTTAAGAACAAAATAAATATTTTCTTCCAAAAATACCTATCTTTGCTAATAAATATCCACCAGTAGATGCAAAATGTCATCTTCACACAATATTTGTTGTTCTTGTTATCCAAGGGCCAGTGAAATGTTAAAATTAACTAGGTTGTGAGTGCTATATCTCAAAAACAACACGATTTGCCTAGAATAATGCTAGTAATAAGTCCTAACAAAAGTTAATTAGTTTTAATGATGATTAGGATGAAGTGTGATCAATTTTAACATTACATTGTACTTGTATAATTTTTATTTTCTTTAAAGCTAAAGGCTTTTCTATAAAAAAAGTCATTTTCAGATTCACACAAAAAGGAACACTGGAGGGAGCCATTTGGTTATGTGAATTATTCATTTTATTATTCTGGTGCTTTGTTTACCTTCATTTTCGCACTACCCTGAGACTAGCAAATTAGATGTCAGTTGAACTCCATGATACAGTAACCTCCATTTAAAAGAGAGAATGGATTTGAACCCCCTAAATGAATCCCAACAGAAAGTTGGCACTGATCATTCAAAAAATATTACTAAGAAATTTTAAAATCCCTTTACTTCTCTTGGAAAGGCATAATGAAAACCTAACTTCAAATTTGCTCTGTGCTGTTCTTTGAATTTAAATTGACTTGGCTCTATTATGAAAAACAAAATCAATGGAAACCAATAAGATGAATTCAATATGTGCCATTAAGCACCACTGCCTTGGAAGTCAATATTTTCACATGAAGAGTTTTGAGTTATGAGTTTTGTAGAGATGACATTTAGAACTTATTAGAACATGCCAGAAGTAAGAATAAAGTAATTTCAGAATATTTAATTTACTCCTCTTTGACACAATTGGAATACATAACTTCTACTGGGAATTAAAAGTGTTTTTCAACTAATTAAGAAAAATACTTTAAGATGTTTAACATCATGCCTCCTAAAATCTGATATGTTGCACAGAGCACAGTTGTAATTGAAAATCTGACAGTGTCTATTCCCTAGCTAATTTAGGTCATTTGACTCCAAAAGGAAAAAAACAACGTTGGCCATTTAAAAACCTTATGAACTCAATCTTGAGAGAATATATGGGATTGACTCTGCTAATACTAATTAATAGATTTATAATATACCTAATCAATGATAATAGATATTGTCATAAAAAGAACTAAAAGTATTTCTCTACTGAATCACCTTGGGTTTTAGTATTCTCAGTTATAGTTTAGGTTCAGAGAAAATGAACAAAAAAATAGGAATTTGAAATTAAAATGAAAAAGGATGCAAGTATAAAATGAAGATCATGAATATGAATTCTGAATAGCTGAATTTTGCATTAATTAGGCTTTTAAAACTGTTTGGGTCACCCCAAAGACCACATCTTCTCCAAGATTCTCATTAATCAACCTCCATTAATATGTTCTCCATTAGAATTATCTCCTAAATTAATTCAAAAGTCATTAAAAAAAATCACTGCCTAATGGACAAATTCACTACTTAGGACTATTCCCTCATCCTTGCCCTCAAAATCTATTCCTGCCTCTAGCTTTGTGATTTTAGCTAAATGTATAGTGAAATTGGAAGTTGGTTGGATTGTCATAAAATATGGAGAATAATAAAATGTAAATTACTTATCAATTACAAAGTGCTCCATAAATGCTAAATAATAAATTAAGGAAATCAAAAAACTCATTCTCAAGTATGTATCAATAAATATTTGTTGCTGATTAGTTGCTTGTATGGGTTAAGTCGGGTAGAAAGATGAACAGTTATTCGAGGAGCACAATCATTCATTCAATCGTATTAATTGAACACTTATTGTGTGCAGAGCACTGAACTAAGTGCTTGGGAAGTACAAGTTGGCAACACATACAGACGGTCCCTACCCAACAACAGGCTCACAGTCAGTGAGTAGTGTGGCCTAGTGGAAAGAGCACAGGCCTGGGAATTAGGGGATCTGGGCTCTAATTCTAACTCTGCTTCTTGGCTGCTTTGTGACCTTGGGCAAATCACTTAACTTCTCTGTGCCTCAGTTCCTGCATCAGTAAAATGGGTATGGAATAGTTGTTCTCCTTTCCCCTTGAACTGTGAGCCCAGGGATTGTGTTTGAACTGGTTATCTCATACCAACCCCAGTGCTTGACACACAGTGAGGGATTATTATTATTATTATTATTGCTATTATTATTATTGTAAGTGCTAATCAACCAAAAAAAAAAAAACAATCTGAGTAATTCAGGCCTCTAACTTCCATTTCTTACCACTAAATCTATACTTTTGGACTTGAATTTATCTATAACTGCTTCATTTCCGTTGTATCCAGCAAAACCACAGGTTCAGGGTGATTTCAATTCTCCTGAAACTACAGACACCAAAAGACAGACGTTCTAGGATCTAAGCCCACATGGCAACATAGAGATTTCCAAAGTCTGCCAGCTGAGCAGGAAGTATTCTTTGGCCACCCCCTCCCAGGGCTGCAGAACTGGCCAAAGCCCTGTGGTTTGGAGAATTCTGCCCTGTTTGCCCTGCTAGTAGCCCAGGTGGGCTATTTGCTCTCGTCCCATCCTCTGCATCCTGGAAAGGTGGGCTGGGTGCAAGACAGAGGGCGTGAGGAGTGAGGGGTCAGGGGGAAGGGCAGACTCCCTAGGGCACTGTGGTGGCAGTACCCGGGGAGCTCTGTTGATGATCTTCCCCAACATAATGTGCCCCAACTCCCTGACTAATGGCACACCCATCAGTTGCTGAGCAGTAGGCAAAGTTCTCTCCCTCTCGGAGGGGAGAAGGCAGCCATCACATTTCAAGAAAATCCTCACAGTCTCCTGCTAAAGGGGACGAAGCCTCCCTCCATCCCTCCCCAACCTCTGTATCAAACAAAAACTCCTCACTATTGGCTTCAAAGCTCTCCATCACCTTGCCCCTTCTTACTTCATCTCCCTTCTCTCCTTCTACATCTCAGCCCATACACTCCACTCTTCTGGTGCTAAACTTCTTGCTGTGCCTCGACCTCTCCTGTCCCGCCATCGACCCCTGGCCCCCATTCTACCTCTGGCCTGGAACTCCCTCCCTCCTCATATCCACCAAATAATCACTCTTCCCCCCTTCAAAGCACTACTGAAGATGAATCTCGTCCAAGAGGCCTTCCCAGATTAAGCCCCCCTTTTCCTCAGCTCCCCCTCCCTTCACTTTGACACTTCCTTTGCTCTCCCCCCCAGCACTTACGTATACATCTATCATTCTAGTTATTTATATTGATGCCTGTTTACTTGTTTTTACGTCTGTCTCCCCCCTCTAGACTGTAAGCCTGGTGTGAACAGGGATTGTCTCTCTTTATTGCTAAATTGTACCTGCCAAGCACAGTGCTCTGCACACAGTAAATGCTCAATAAATGAATGAATGAATGAATCTCCTCAGTTGTCCCTTTCTCAGCTCCCGCTCCCCTCGGCCTGGGCCTGCAATCTGGGCTGGAAGAAAACAGCTGCGGTTTCCCAATCAGAGCTTTGTAGGCCCAATTCATCTTCCAGTTCCCAGCCATTGCTACTCACCATTGCTGCCCCACTCTTTCTTTGCCCCCCCCCGGCCCCACATAATCCCCTAGCTCTGCCGTATTCCATCCTACACCCAGCTGCTCACAGTTTCTGGAGCCCGGGAAGGTGGGAGGGAAACTCGGGAAAAGAAATTGGAGCTCCCAGGTCTTCCTGGAATTTAGGTAAGTAAATAACAAATAAATGAACACTTTCAGAAGCACCTTTTCATGTTTTTATTTCCAGTGGGCAGTGGGGAAGAAGGTTTTTAAGAGAGGGAATGGGGAGTGGTGAACTGAAGAACTGAACCTTTGCAAAATGACTGCAGGCACACGATGCTGGGGGGTGGGAGCACCTTGATTAGGGGGTACTCAACATGTACACGTCAACTCCAGTGCACCACCTGCCTTCTCTGATCCTGCACATGTGTGGCCACCCTCTCGGGAATGTCACAAACGGTGCCCAGATTGGAAGGGTTAGAATGTGCGCAGCTGACCCTGCCATCCCGTTGTTGGGTAGGGATCATCTCTATATGTTGCCGACTTGTACTTCCCAAGTGCTCAGTACAGTGCTCTGCACACAATAAGCACTCAATAAATATGACTGAATGAATCTGCCACCTGCCACTGTGGAGGGCCTGCTTACCTCACTTAACCTTCTGAATCTGGCCCTCTCCACCATAAACTTCCTGTGCACCTTTGCTCCTGCTGCATAGCGCTGTTGGCAGAAATCCAGACAGCGGGCTGAATTCTGCCACTTATTATATCACTTATTATAACTCTGCCCTTTCTTTCCTTCAGCATTAATTGTTTCTTTTGCATCAACTCCCATGTCCATTGCCTCTACCAATTATTCCAGATCTTTAGCTACCTCCTGAAGTCCCCAGTGTCCCCTTCTTCCTCTTCTCCTACCCCTGAGGACCTTGCCAACTACTTTGTTGACGAAATTGAAATCATCAGGCAGGAACTCCCTGAGGTCTCCTATCTCCTTGCCAACTCCCTCCCACCCCACATCCATTCTCTCATTCTTTGAGCCTTCTGTTTTTGTAATGGTATTTGTTAAGCACTTACTATTTGCCAGGCACTGTACTAAGTGCTGAGGAAGATACAAATTAATCAGGTTGGACATAGTTCATGTCCTACCTAGGGCTCCCAGTCTTAATCCCCATTTTCCAGATGAGGTAATTACGGCAGAAAGAAGTTAAGTGACTTGCCCAAGGTCACACAGTAGGCAAGTGGCGGAGCTGGGATTAAAACCCGGGTCTTTCTGATCCCCAGGCCCATGCTCTTTCCACTGGGCCATGCTGCTTCTCAAGAGGACCTCTCCTCCTCCTCCTATTAAAATCTACTCCTGCCACCTGAGCCTCTGACCCCTGAATATCTACAAATTCTTGCTATCACCTTTCTTCCCTCCAAAGCTTCCATCTTCAACTTCTCACTCTCTGATGGTTCCTTTCCCTTCTATCTTCCAATATGCTCACATCTCCATTACACTAAAAAAGCCTTCCTGTTTTCTACACCAGTTGCCTCCATTTCCTCTTCTCCAACTCCCTTCTTGACCCACTGAAATCTGGTTCCTGTACCTGACTGAGAATGCACTTTTTAAAGATCACTAATGACCTCTTCCTTGCCAAATCTAATGGACTTTTTTCTATCCTAATCCTCCTTGACCTCTTGGATGGCTTTGGCACTGTGGACTACTCCTTCTCCTGGAAACACTACCCTTAATGACATACTTAATAATAATAATTATTATTATTATTATACTTATTAAGTGCTTACTATGTGCCAAGTGCTGTTCTACTCTCTAGGGTAGATACAAGTCATTCAGGTTGGACACGGTCCCTGTCCCACATGGGGCTCACAGTCTTAATCCACATTTTATAGATGAGGTAACTGAGGCCCAGAGAATTTAATTGACTTGCCCAAGGTCACAAAGAGGACAAGTTGTGGAGCCAATATTTGAACTCTGGTCCCTCTGACTCCCAGGCACATTCTCTATCCACTAAGCCACACTGTTTCTCTCCTGATTCTCCTAGTCCTTCTCTAGCTGCCATTTCAGTTTCTTTCACTTGCTCCTTTTCCACCTTTAGCCCCTGTGAGACTCTCCCAAGACTCTGTTCTGAATCGCCTATTATTCTGACTTTATATTCACTTCCTCAGGGAGTTCACACACCCTAGTGGCTTCAGCATCCACTTCTACGTGCATGACACTCTGAGGATTATTAATTGATTCCTTAATCTGTCTCAATCCATCAGTCAGTCGATAGTATTCATTGAGCTCCTATTATCAAATAATAATAATAATGATGGCATTTATTAAGTGCTTACTATGTGCAGTCAGTGGTAGCAGCACACTATGCTAAGCACTTGGGAGACTACAAAACAATACAGTTGGCAAATGCGATCCCTGCTCCAAGGAGTTTACAATCTAGTGTGATGAGCAGTGCTCTGTAGTAAGAGGAGAATACAGTGGAAGCCCCAATCCCTGGTTTTAGGTAGGGTACTCTAGCGGGAGACTGACATAAAATACTTTGCAGATAGGAGAAGAGTCAAATGAATATGTAAATCATTAAGTGCTTAAATTTAAAAAGTATGCAAATTGATATGCACAGAATTGTGCTCATCAATTCACACAGTACCGCACTTGGATTCGCGCCCTTCATTCACACCACCCTCAGTCCCACAGCACTTATAGTACTTGCGAAGCTCTTACTATGTGCCAAGCTGTTCTAAGCTCTGGGGTAGGTAACATTCATTCGTTCAATATTTATTGAGGGCTTACTGTGTGCAGAGCACTGTACTAAGCACCTGGGAGAGTACAATACGACAATCAACAGAAGTTAATCCTGTTGGACACAGTCCCTGTCCCACATGAGGCTCTACTTTTAATCCCCAATTTACAGATGAGATAACTGAGGCCCAGAGAAGTGAAGTGATGGATTCAAGGTTACACAGCGGACTTGTGGTGGAGCTGGGATTAGAACCCAGGTCCTTCTGCTTCCCAAGACAGTGCTTTATCCCCTAAACCACACTGCTATGTACATATGTGTTATTTATTTGTTTATATTAATATCTGTCTCCCCCTCTAGGCTGTAAAACTCCTTGTGGGCAGGGAACATGTCTTCCAACTCTGTAATACTGTACTCTCCCAAGTGCTTTGTACAGTGTTCTGTACACAGTAAGTGCTCAATAAGTACAATTGATAGATTGTTACAGTTGGGTAAATTAGGCATGTTATCTAATTACCCTCTCCATCCAAAAGGTTAACAGCCTGTCATGGTGCTCATCATAACTTGACTAGCCTACTATATCATCATCACCATAATTATCATGGTATTTGTTAAGTGCTTACTATGCTCCAGGCGCTCTTCTAAGTACTGGGGTATTTACAAGGTAACTGGGTTGGACACAGTCCCTGTTCAACATAGGGCTCACAGTCTTAATCTCCATTTTACAGATGAGAAGCAGCATGGCTTAGTGGAAAGATCCCGGGCTTGGGAGTCAGAGATGATGGGCTCTAATCCGGGCTCTGTCACTTGTCTGTTGTGTGTACTTGGGCAAGTCACTTCACTTCTCTGTGCCTCAGTTCCCTCATCTGTATAATGGGGATTAAGACAGTGACTTAATGTGGGACAGCCTGATTTCCTTGTATCTACCCCAGCACCTAGAACAGTGCTTGACACATAGTAAGCACTTAACAAATACCATCATCATTATTATTACGAGGGAACTGAGGCCTAGAGAAATGAATTGCCCAAGATCACACAGCAGACAAGTGGCAGAACTGTGATTAGAACCCATGACCTTCTAATTTCCAGGCCCATGCCCTATCCACTAGGCCATGCCATGGTCTTCACTGGTTTCTCCTTGTCTCTAAGTCTCATTTCTCCTCAGTCCATACCGTACTCCACTACTTGGATTATTTTATTACTGCTTATGTCTCCTCAGTCTCCTAAAACTCTCAGTGTTTGCCTATTCCTCTCTTACATTAAGTTTACATTAGTTTGTAAGCTCCCTGAAGGCAAGGATCAGATCTTCAATCCCATGTGTTCCCAAGCACTAAGAACACTGTTCAGTGAAAAAATGATTGACTGATTGAGTGTATAAGCCACTTGGAAAGAAACAGCAAAGGTTACTCCACCTTATTCTCCCTCCTTTCTGCATCTGTACCCCATCCCCAGTACACTTAGGTACATATCTTTATATTTTGCAGCTTCCCCTATGGGTAATTTATTTTAATGTCTGTCCCTTCATTAGACTTTAAGCTCTTAGAAGGTAGGAATTATGCGTATCCACTGCATTGTACTCTCCCAAGCACTTAGTACAGAGCTCCGCATACAGAAAGTGCTCAATAAATACCACTGATTGAGTTAACTGATCAGATTACAGATTTTAAATAACTGGATTTTTACTGCATTCATAGTTAATTTAAAGACTATCTGAAGAAACACAAATCTGAGTTATCTGTCAACTTTTAGCTTCAAGTTAAATTAACAACCTTTTTAATGAAAAAATTGTTCAGATGTCTTGAGGATCTTCAGTAAATAATGCTTCTTGGATTTATATCTTTTCCAACTATCATACAATTCAGATCTCATATTGCCATCTGCTGTAGATTTCAAATGCAGTTATGGTTTATTCTGCCTTTAAATCAAAGCTGAAACTTACTTCACTTAAAATATTCCTAAAATCCAAACAGGTAATTTCTATTGTTATTTTCAGAGCGGCATTGTCTTCAGACAATGTGTATTCCAAAAAGTGAAATTATGATGAAGTGAAAGGGAGTCTATGATGCAATCATAACACTACTACAAACTGTAACAGTTTACATTAACCTGAAATTTCCTACTCTTACCTCTATAAGTAAAATATTCACATCTACGGTGTTACATACTTTTCCTTCTTCTTGGGTTTTTTCTGATGTCATTTCGAGACTGCCAGGTTCCAAAACAGAATCGGAAAAATACTCTGAATGTTAGAAAAAAGACATTGAAAATTGGCTAACAGAATTTGAGAAGCATCATAAGAAAAATGGCCATTGACTACAATTACTCTTCTGTCTTTTTCAAAGCCTTGTAAGTCTCTGTGGGTCTTTTGTCAACAAACCCTTCCTTTCAGTTTAACAGGATTGTTATCAAACAACATCATCATCAACAGCCTTTATTTGACTGGTCTTCCTTATGCAGAGCATTCCACTAGGATTGAGAATAACTTTGTTTAAAGATAATCAAACCAGCATTTAAATTGGGACTCTTCCCATTTGGACAGAGTTCACAAAACTGATTTAATACATGCCTTCACCCGACATTACTCACAACTTCGTGTGAAGCAATCAGTGAGTCAAACAGTGGCATTTGCTGAGAGCTTACTCATTCAATTGTATTCATTGAGTGCTTGGAAAGTACAGTTCAGCAATAAAGAGAGACAATCCCTGCCCACACTGGGTTTACAGTCTAGAAGAGGGGAGACAGACATCAAAACAAGTCAACAGACATCAGTATAAATAAATAGAATTATAGATACATACACATCAAAACAAGTAAACGATCTCAATATAAATAAATAAAATTATAGATTTGTACATATATAAACAAGTGCTATGGGGCAGGGAGAGGGGTGTAGAGAAAAGGGAGATAGTCAGGGTGACAAAGAAGAGACGGGGGTTCTGTGCAGAGCACATGTATAAGCACTTGGGAAAGTACAGTACAACAGAGTTGATAGATGTAATCCCTGCCCACCAGGAGTTTATGGTATACAGGGACAGACAGACATTAAAATAGATTAGAGGAGCAGCATGGCCTAATGGATAGAACACAGGCCTAGGAGTCAGAGGACCTGAGTTCTACTCCAGGCTCTGTCACTTGTCTGTTGTGTGAACTTGGCCAAGTCACTTCACTCCTCTGTGCCTCAGTTACCTCATGGGTAAAAAATGGGGATTAGGATTGTGAGCTCCATTTGGCCCATGTACTCTGTCCAACCTGATTGGTTTACATCTACCCTAGTGCTTAGTACAGTGTCTGGCACATTTGTTTTTAAAAAGATTAGGGGATAGGGGAAATACTAGGGTGTAAGAATATTTTTATAAGTATTCTGGGGCTGGGATGATATCAAGGTGTTTAAAAGGGTACATAGCCAAATTCGCAACTGATGCTGAGGGGAGGGCAGTTAGGGGAGGAGGAGGAGGTATGATTTTAAGAGGGTTTTGAAGGTGGGAAGAGTGGTGGTCTGACGGATATTAAGAAGGAGGGAGTTAGAGGCTGGAGGGAGAGTACGGGCAAGAAATTGGTGGAGGGATAGAAGACATGGAGGTCCAGAAAGTAGGTTGGTGTTAGAGGATCTGAGTATATGTATTGGGTTGTAATAGGTCAGTGAAGTTAGAGAAGCAGCACGGCCTAATGGAAAGAGCACAGGCTTGGGAGTCAGAGGTCGTGGGTTCTAATCCCAGCTCTGCCACATACTGTTGTGTGACCTTGGGTAAATCACTTAACTTCTCTGTGCCTCAGTTACCCCATCTGTAAGACGGAGATCAAGATTTTGAGCCCCATGAGGGACAAGGACTGTGTCCAACCCTCTTACCTTGTATCTATTCCAGTGCTCAGAACAGTGCTTGGCACATGGTAAGAGCTTAACAAATACCACAATTATTAGGAGAGAGAGAGAGCTGATTGAATGCTCTAAAACCGATGGTAAGGAACTTCTATCTAATGTGGAGGTAGATGAGCAACAATTGGAGATTTTTGAGGAGTGGGGAGAAATGAATTGAACTTTTTTTAGAAAGAATAATCCAGGTGGCAGAGTGATGTATCAATTAGAGAGGGGAGAGACAGGATGCAAGGAGGTCAGTGAAGAGGCTGATACAGTAGTCGAAGCAGGAAATGAGCACTTGGGTCATCAGCGTGGTGGCACTTTGGTTGGAGAAGGGCAGATTCTAGAGATGTGAAGGTAGAACCAACAAGATTTTGTGCCTGATTTAGTGTGTGGGTTGACTGAAAAAGATGAGTCAAGGATGAGTCAAGAGTTGAGAAGCAACATGGCCTAGTGAAAAGAGCTCGGGCCTAGGACTCAAAGGACTTGGGTTCTAAACCCAGCTCCACAATTTATTCATTCTTGCATTCAATCGCATTTATTGAGTGCTTACTGTGTGCAGAACACTGTATTGAGCGCTTGAAAAGTACAATACAGCAATAGAGATAATCCCTGCCTAGAGCGGGCTTACAGTCTAGAGGGAGGGAGGCAGGCATCAACATAAATAAATAGAATTATAGACATTTATGCTTTGAGGCCAGGGAGTTGGGGGGAAAGAAAAGGGAGCGAGTTGAGGTGATGCGGAAGGGAGCAGGAACAGAGGAAAAGGAGACTTAGTCTGGGAAGGCCTCCCGGAGGAGGTGCACCTTCAGTAGGGCTTTGAAAGGGGGAATAGTGATTGTTTGGTGGATTTGAGGAGGGAGGGCATTCCAGGCCAGAGGTAGGACGTGGGCCAGGGGTTGGAGGACAGATGGGCAAGATCGAGGCACAGTGAGGTTAGCACCAGAAAAGCAGAGTGTGCCGGCTGGGTTGTAGAAGGAAAGAAGGGAGGTGATGTAAGAAGGGGCAATTGATAGAGATCTTTAAAGCCAATAGTAAGGAGTTTTTGTTTGATATGGAGGTTGATAGGCAACTACTGGAGATTTGAGGAGTGGGGGTGACATAATAATAATAATAATAATAATAATAATGGCATTTATTAAGTGCTTACTAAGTGCAAGGCACTGTTCTAGCACTGGGGAGGTTACAAGGTGATCAGGTTGTCCCACAGGGGGCTCACAGTCTTCATCCCCATTTTACAGATGAGGTAACTGAGGCACAGGGAAGATAAGTGATTTGCCCAAAGCCACACAGCTGACAATTAGCAGAGCCGGGATTTGAACCCATGACCTCCAAAGCCCATGCTCTTTCTACCGAGCCACGCTGCTTCTCTAACATGCCCTGAACGTTTCTGTAGAATGATAATCCGGGCAGTGGAGTGAAGTATGGACAGAAGTGGGGAAAGGCAGGAGGTTGGGAAGTCTGCTGCGTGACCTTGGGCAAATCACTTCTCTGTTCCTCAGTTCCCTCATCTGTAAAATGGGAATTAACACTGTGAACCCTATGTGGGACAGGGACACAGTCCCACCTGATTGTCTTGTAACTACCACAGTGCTGGGCACATAGTAAGTGCTTAACAGATACTATTAAAATAAAAAAAGATAATGCAAAGGTTAGGAGCTTGTGAGACAGGGAAGATGGTGGTGTCTATGACATATTGCAGAAGTACACCAATTTCATGCAATCCTAACCCATTCATTTTTAAGGGGAACACCAAAACTCCACTGAGCAGAGCCTGGGAATCCCCCCTCTCAGATCTGTTTGAACTTGGGCACTACTTCCAAGCCAAGGAACCCAGCAACAGGAAATGTGATGGATAATGTCTTTTGGAAGAAAAGGAAAACAAAACTTGGACATTAAAGTGCCTAGTTCTGCGTTGATGTTGATGATGACTAACCACATAGACCCCTGAGTAATGGTCAACAATTCTTT
This sequence comes from Tachyglossus aculeatus, assembly GCF_015852505.1. Classification (NCBI taxonomy): domain Eukaryota; kingdom Metazoa; phylum Chordata; class Mammalia; order Monotremata; family Tachyglossidae; genus Tachyglossus; species Tachyglossus aculeatus. The sequence continues at coordinate 25,526,468 of NC_052072.1, read as the reverse complement.
CCTCTATTGACAGTTTGAGGTTCTGAGTCAAGCCTGAGATTTGCATGTTAAAAGAATTAGAATTTACTATATTTGGCAGGTACTATTGGAGATTCAAAGAAATTATAGTACCTTCTTCCTCATTTTCAGGAAAATGTTCAAGGTCTCCAATTGCCTTCTTCACGGTTGGCTTTGATGGTCTTACGTTCAATATCTGCAGGAGTTTTTTCTCATAAACTTTTCTTGTGGAAGCTACAGCAAAGAGTTGAGAAGACTAAATATTAAATTCATGTTACTGGATCACGCTTAAAATGTCATATTAGTTGTTTTTTATATAGTTGGTCAGAACCACCCCCATTCTTAAATTTTTTTTTGTTGAAATAAGCAACCCCCATCATCATTTTAATTTCATTCTCCATTTTCATTTGTTGTATGCATACGTAATATTGGACCAGGTTTGAGTCCATGCTTGGTAAGTTGCTCCAGAAGTTCAAAGTCACTTAGTTTTTCAACATCCACCATGTTTTTTCAAGTTCTATCTTCTTTTTCCCAAAGCAGACCCTTGAAATAGTAAAAGATTACATTCATTAAGATGGCACTGCAAATTAGTACAAAAACAATCACTGTAGTGTTTTTGTTTTTACTGAAAGTGTCCAGGTAATTGTCCTTTTTCTTTCCCAGTGTTTTGAAAAATTTTCTAATTTCTTTTCTGTTGTCTTCCCTCCCCTTCACTTTTTAGAATCTCACTCCTTTAGGGCCTGGGTCAGTAGCTGGTTCGGTATCCTTTTAATTTCCTCCAGGACTCAGTATGAAGCTATGCACAAAGCTTGTCCAATACCAGATATAATAATTGCTACCAGCCCACTCTCCCCTTGGAGAGTAGCTATACAGTAAAAAGGATGAAAATCAAAAATTTTGATTTTGACAACCTGCCTGGCATCAATTACTTCAATCAATTTGTTGTACGTATTGAGTGCCTATTACATGCGCTCAATACTTAGTGCATGTAATATAGTTGGTCAGAACCACTATAGTACTTAGTACAGTGCTCCGCATGTAATAGGCACTCAATAAGTACAATTAATTGATTGAAATTGATGCCAGACTGAATGTTTTAAAGCCGATGGTATGGAGTTTCTTTTCGATGCGGAGGAGGATGGGCACCACTGGAGATTTTTGAGTGGGGAAATATGGACTGAACATTTTTGTAGAAAAATGATCAGGGCGGCAGAGTGAAGTATGGACTGGAGTGGGGAGAAACAGGAGGAGGGAGGTCAGCAAGGAGGCTGATAATCAAGTATAAGTGTTTACTTATAGTAGACTGTAACCTCATTGTAGGCAGGGATTGTGCCTAACAATTCTGTTATATTGTACTCTCCCAAGAGCTTAGTAGAGTGCCCTACGCATAGTTCACATTCAATAAATGTCACTGATTGATTATAGTGGTTATTTGCAAAGCCTCATCAAACTAATTCAAAATATTAAGCTTTGATTATGGAAGTGTCACCTCCATCTTAAAATAATGACTCCTTTATGGTATTTGTTAAGAGCTTACTATACACCATACACTGTTCTAAGTGCTGGGGTAGAAACAGGTTGGACACTGTCCATGTCCCATATGGGGTTCACAGTCTTAGTCCCCATTTTTCAGATAAGGTAACTGAGGCAAAGAGAAGTTAAGTGACTTACTCAAGGTCTCACAGCAGACAAGCGGCAGAGCCCGGATTAGACCACAGGCCCTTCTGACTAGGCCTGTGCTCTATCCACTAGGTCACACTATTTGCTTTTTCCAGATAAATGAAGTAGGGCGTGAAATCGCCACTGAAACAGCAAACTTCGAGTACCCAGTCACTTCCGTGACTGTTTATAACTTTTGGGAAAACTTAAAATTTCAAAAATGGGGCAAGAAACTTGAAGAAAAATCCTAGTGCTAAAATCTAAATGAAAAGTCAAGCAGAGAGGAGAAAGTGGTGTCATTCCGGATAGCTAAATAAAAGTTTTGTATACCTGCCTTCTTTATGAAGAGAACAGAACAGTTATTGCAAACAGTAGTAGTTTTCACACTTGTAATGTGCCTCTGAACATAATGAGATGGTAATGTTTAATTAACCGCCAGCATGCTAGTAATTGCTGAATTGACATTTGAGTAAAGTCAGTGATTCATTCCCAAGAACACAAATTGATTTATGTAGACGAGTCACGATACAGTTCCCCAAACTGCTCAGTCTCAAATTCAGTTTTCCTCCCATCATCCCCGTGTCAAAGCAAACAAATATTTTCACCTTTTTACCAAGTCTCTAAAAGCCCGTGACCAGCCAAGCTCTTTAAAGAGACTTTAATCTTGAAAGTTAGAGCCAACTCATTTCTATCATGTGCTGAAGATTTTTACTATTGCACTGAAAATTTCCACAAGATAGTTACACAGAATAGGCCGCTCTAAACAATGGAAGCAAACATCCTATATTACTATTGAATAATTATTGCATTTTACCTAGTTTTTGGCTGTGATACCTTCAAAATCTTTGTTTAATGTTTTAGACTGCGAGCCTCTCAGTGGTCTAATGGTGCGTACATAGATCTGGGGACGGTCAGGAGATTTTGGATCTAGTCCAAGCTCTGCTGGACTGCATCATCATTTTAACCTCTCTGGATCTTGTTCCCCATCTGGAAACTGAAGAAAACCTGCCCCTCTCTACTTCCCAGGAAACAGAATGAGCTAGGGAATTTGAAGGTGCTAGACACATTCAAGGGATGTAGGGAATGAATCTTAACTGAGTTTCATTACCCCAGTGATAAGTAAATTAGTAATAATCATCATCTTGTGTAGAAATCCTAAGTCAGGAACCAATGGCTTAGGATACCCATCTGGCTCTTTTTTGTAATAATAATTATGGTATTTGTTAGGTGCTTACTATGTGCAAAACACTGTTCTAAGTGCTGGGGGGATACAAGGTGATCAGGTTGTCCCACGTGGGGCTCACAGTCTTAATCCCCATTTTACAGATGAGGTACCTGAGGCTCAGAGAAGTTAAGTGACTTGCCCAAAGTCACACAGCTGACAAGTGATGGAGCCAGGATTAGAACCCATGACCTCAGACTCCCAAGCCCTGGCTCTTTCCACTGAGCCACATAATCAAATGTGGCTCTTGAGGTAGCGAGAAGATGCATGGCTCAGAGAAGCAGCATGGCTCAGTGGAAAGAACACGGGCTTGGGAACCAGAGGTCATGGGTTCAAATCCCAGTCTGCCACTTGTCAGGTGTGTGACCTTGGGCAAGCCACTTAACTTCTCTGTGCCTCAGTTACCTCATCTGTAAAATGGGGATTAAGACTGTAAGCCCACGTGGGACAAATTGATCACCTTGTAGCCCCCTCGGCACTTAGAACAGTGCTTTGGAACATAGTAAGCATTTAACAAATGCCATTATTAATATTATTATTGAGGTGCCTACCCGCAGACTTGGCACCAAGAGGGCGAAGCTAGTTTCAGTTTCCTCATCTGTAAAATGGGGATTCAATACCTGTTTTCCCTCTTACTTAGACAGTGAACCCCATGTGGGACAGGGACTGTGGCTAACCTGATTATCTTCTATCTACTCCAGTGCTTAGAACAGTGCCTGGAGCATAGTAAGCACTTAACAAATACCGCAATTACCATTATTGTTGGCCTCTACAGAAGAGAACTGTACAGGTAGCTGGACTGGAAGTAACTGGGCCACCCTCTGAATTGGGAAAGGGGCTGAGGGGGAGACAAAATGGCATCTCCATGCCTTTCCAGAATATGGGGGTTAAGCTCAAGCATTCTCATTATTCCCTACCTTGAACCCCCAACAGCATACCAACCACTCCACAAATGGTAGTGGGGTGGAGACAAGACAGTCAAGCAAACAGGGAAGGAAACTGCTCACTACCCTCTCCTCCCATGCAACAGGAGCTAAGCGCAGTCCCCACGGTAGGCACTGGGCATGACATAAACTGATAGCCACCATGGATGTTCTTAGAATGGACAGGAAGGCACGAGGGCAGGAAACAAGTTCTGCCCCCGTGCCATGGGCAGTATTAACAGCCTCTATGTGGAGCAGACCAAGCATCAATGTCGGCAGCTATGGTGGTGGAGGAAGGAAATGACCGATGATCAGTTTTCACTCCCCTTCCTCCCCATCCCTCCATTCCCTGCCTCAGTAGCAGGGTAAGACAAAAGCCAATCTTATCAAATCTCTCTGCTCGAGCTTCTCCTTCTGGCACTAATCAGGCTCCAAATTGGCCATGTGGGCTGGCAGAAGCTGCAATAAAGGCAGGGCTTGAGTTATGGCCTCTGCCTCCCTGCTTCCCCCAGCCTCAGCAGCATCTTGGAGCCATCTTGGAAGGGGGAAATTGGAGGGCTGTGGGCAGGAGTGGGAGAAAGAGTAAGGAAAAGAAAGGGCTGGCTGAAAAATTGCCACAGAGCATGGGATTGGAGGGATTTTCCCCACTCTGGCTGGAGCAAAGGGTGGAAAGGCCCTTCCTGGAAAATCTGGGCATGGATTTTCTGGAAAGGGTGAGAGTCTCCAGCCCTGAGGTATTCACACCTCCTCTTTCTGCCTCTGCATTCCTCTCTGCTGGAGGTACACGCAAGCAATGAACAGCTCCAAATGCAGGCTTGAATAATCCAAATTCTGAATAGGCTTAGGGGGCCACCTCCTTGGGAGTGGTAGGGTTTTACTTCATGGGCTTCCAGCTAGGAGGATGAAGTCATTATTTTCATTCTCACAGCTTTGTTGTGCTGGAATTCCAGTCTTTCTCATTCTGGTTCTCCGACAACACCCTCTCCAATTGTGAGAGAAACGATGAACACCCAGCCAACTGAGCCATGCTGGCTGCAGCGTCAAACAGACCCCAGGATCACAGCCCTGGGAGCATTTGCGGGGGTGGTGGGGTCGCTTCAGCCCCTCAGAGATCCGGGAGATGGGTGAGAGCAGGAATTGAGGTGCTCACCACTCTGGTAATTGGTTCCACCCCTTCCATAATGCTAATACCCTTCTGTACCACTCAGCGCTTAAGCCCCATAATGGCTGGAGTCCTGACTCTGACCCTTTGTGCTCTGAAATCAGGTGGAGGTCCAGCCCCAGTGCTTTGCCTCTGTCCAGTCTCCGCACCCACAGAACCTCAAACCCTGGCCCTGGATGAAGATGATGGATCCTGGTGAGACCCATGAGGAGGAAGAGAACAATAAGCGGTGACCTCTGACATCCCCCACCTATGAAGCACTGCAGGTGCCAACTATCAGCCCAACAATCCAAGGTGGGACACAAAGGAGTCACACCAGCAAGACCATCTCTGGGAGGTAACAGGGTGGTTGGGGGTGAGAATACAGAAAAAGAAAAACTGTTAAAATCCAGCTCTGCAAGCAGCATGTGCTCAAGGGTGTGGGATTTTTGGACTTGGGCTAAGATCTCTACGGAAAGAGTGGAATAAAGGAGATTTGGAATGTGAGTTGCTATGGGCCAGAGTGATTCTTTTTACACCGCTCCTCTCTAGTGTAGTAGGACCCCAGAACTTCTGAGCAAGACTGAAGGGAGTCAAGAGTTTCCGAAGGGGCTGAAAGGACCCCAAATTGGGTCTGATTTGTTTGCTCTCCAAAACCTGGATATCGCTCTTAAGCCCCATCCCGTTTGCTTACTCTTAAAACTCTTGCCTTCTTTTTGGCCCAATATTCAAAGTTGGCCTCTATGTAAATTCACATTTTATGAAGACTTTTCAAGTTGACTTACGGCTTTTGCTAACTAGTCCAAAATGTTAAGGCCGTAAAAAAGGCAGAAATTATGGTGAGCATCCAAAAGGCTCTAAAGAACACTGTTTCATTTGTTGCAGTTAGAAAAATATCTCCACAGTCAGAAAACAAGATTTCTTTGTACTAGTTAGGCAAAAGAGGAGGGTTGAGGCGATTATCCAGATACAGTTTGGGAAAATCAACAATAATCAACTAGAGGAAAAAGAGGGTTTTTTGGCATAGATTAGCAAATTAAATAGTTCCTATCAAAGGAATTGACAGGATAATTGATCAACAGTCAATCAATGGTATTTACTGAGGCCCTACTTTGTGCAGAGAAGCAGCGTAGTCTAGTGGAAAAAACATGGGACCAAAAGTCAGAAGACCTGTGTTCTAATCCTGGCTCTGCCACTTGTCTGCTGTGTGACCTTGGGCAAGTGAGCCCTGTGGGACAAGGATACTGTCCGGCCCCATCAACTTCTATCTACCCCGGTGCATAGAACAGTGCTTGACACATAGAAAGCCTTAACAAATACCACAATTAATTTTACCAATGGAATCAGTCAGATGATTGCTCAGTTTTCCAAACTGACGTCCTGCTTTGTGCAGGACATTGTATAATGAAAGCAGAAGACCAAATCACTGCACTCAGAGAGTACACAATCTAAACACTGAGCTCACTTTGCCTATGCAGGCTAGGGTGACGGTTTATGTTGCCAGTCTTAAAGGTCAGAACTGTCAAAAATTTCGTGGGACATTTCAACCTTGAAATTATCAGAAAAATGAGCTTTTTACAGTCTCACCTACTGCTCAAGTAAACCTTTGTATTCATTTTTCCCTCTCTTTCACCCTGCTCTTTCAAATCTAGGCTTCCACGGATTCCCCTGAACCCCAAACATGCTTCTAACCCTCTCCACAGTCACCCCCTCACCACCCTGTCCATGATCCAGCTTATGACAGACCTACCCTAACCCTGAGTTCATTTTTTAAACCCTGGCCCACTAAGTGCCACGATTGCCCCTTCCTTGTCTTTTCCCTCTGTTTATACCAATTTCAGTTGATTTCTTCTTTGGCAGACAGCTTTGGGGAAAAGAACTTGTGTTGATTTTCCAAACCAAGAAATGCTTCCCAGAATCCAGGTTTTTTTGAAGAAGTTATCTCTTGAAGATCATGTAACTACTGGTGATATTTGTCCCATAGCAATTTAACAACTACTTCCTAAAAGCAACCACAGGCAGACCCCAACCATTTAAGGTGACAGCATAAATTGTTAAAGGGAAAACCAAGAATATAAGGGGAGCTTTCAAAAAAGGATCCCTTTGGATAATCTACTCACCCTTTTACATGGTTGTCTCTGGTCTATGATGTTTGCTTATTACTACAGGAAGTAGAGTTAGGGTTTCACTCTGCTGGTTCTAATAGAACCTTGGATGGTCATAATCCTCCAAGTGTGACATCATCAGTAACCTCCATAGCAACAGTTTGATATGAAAACTGAATAATTTCTTCTCTCTGAATTCAAACATGCAGAACTAATCTATTGGTAGAAATTCCATTTTGCGTATGCTTATTTAAGAGAGTGAAAGGCCAAAAACCTCACCAAAAAAAAAATACTATTATGGTCAGGAGAGTCAAGGAAGAGGGCAAAGAGAAAATATTGAGCTGCAAGACCGAAGTACCAAAACAATCAATCAATCAATCATTCAATCGTATTTATTGAGCGCTTACTATGTGCAGAGCACTGTACTAAGCGCTTGGGAAGTACAAATTGGCAACATATAGAGACAGTCCCTACCCAACAGTGGGCTCACAGTCTAAAAGGGGGAGACAGAGAACAAAACCAAACATACTAACAAAATAAAATAAATAGAATAGATATGTACAAGTAAAATAAATAAATAAATAAAGAGTAATAAATATGTACAAATATATATACATATATACAGGTGCTGTGGGGAAGGGAAGGAGGTAAGATGGGGGGATGGAGAGGGAGACGAGGGGGAGAGGAAGGAAGGGGCTCAGTCTGGGAAGGCCTCCTGGAGGAGGTGAGCTCTCAGAAGGGCCTTGAAGGGAGGAAGAGAGCAAGCTTGGCGGATGGGCAGAGGGAGGGCATTCCAGGCCCGGGGGATGATGTGGGCCAGGGGTCGATGACGGGACAGGCGAGAACGAGGTACGGTGAGGGTGAAGCACTCATTCAGCTTGCCCCATCGTACCTCACCTCACTAACCTCCTACTTCTGCCCAGTCCACACACTCCTTCCTCTAGTGCCAGTTTATTCACATCTATCTCACTGTTTATTCCTTTCCCATGTCCTCCCCATAGCCTGAAACTCTCTCCCCCTCCATGTACGGCAGACCACCATTCTCTCGACCTTCAGAGCATTGTTAAGGTCACATCTTCTCCAAGAGGCCGTCCCTGATTAAGTCCTCTTTTCTCTGGCTTGCTTTCTCCCTGCCATCATCTATGCATTCAAATCTGTGATCTTTGAACATTTGATATTTGCCCCACCCTCAACCCCACAGCACTTATATATGTATCTTTAAATTATATATTATACATAACATATTCTTATTAATGTCTGTCTCCCCCCTAGACTTTAAGCTCGCAATTGGCAGAGAATGTGTCTAATTCTGTTGTACTGTACTCTCCCAAGAGCTTAATACAATGTTCTGCATACAATAAGTGCTCAATAAATATCATTGATAGATTGAAAATAGTTGTGAACTGTGGCAAAGAAACAGGAAAACTCTGATTGCCCTCTCAGCAAAAGCAGACCCTGCTGTGCCCATAATTGACCAGTACAAAATATTGGATACCAGGTATAGGATGTGGGAATTTGGGAATACTGGTTTTTTTTTTCCCTTTTTGGTATTTAAGTGCTTACTGTGTGCCAAGCACTGTACTAAGCACTGAGGCAGATACAAGATAATCAGGTTGGACACAGTCCATGTCCCACATGGGACTCACAGTATTAATCCTCATTTTACAGATGAGGTAACTAAGGCACCAAAAAGTTAAGTGACTTACCCAAGGTCACACAGTAGATGAGTGGCAGAGTCAGGGTTAGAAACCAGGACTTTCTGACTGCCAGGCCCACCTCTGTCTACTAGGCAATGCTGATTCCTGTGTACCGTTAACTGAACAATATGAAGTATAGAGTACTAGAAAATTATTTCAATATCTTCCCACTAGACTGCAAACCCCTTGAGAACAGGGATCATGTCTGTTAATCATTTAATTGTATTTATTGAGCAAAGTATGCTGTATTAAGCATTTGGGAGAGGAACTAATCTAGCAAGAGAGACAGGCACTAAAAAAAGTTACAGGTAGGAGAAGCAACCAAGTATAAAGATAAATTGTCTGTAAACTGTAAGCCCTAGACTGTAAACTCCTTTTGGGCAGGGAATGTCTACCAGTTCTGTTGTATTGTACTCTCACAAGCGCTTAGTACAGTGCTGTGCACGTAATAAGCACTCAATAGATCCATCTTTTGATCAATAAGTACAAAAGTGTTGGGGAAGTGTGGTGAGTACTTGAGTATATCTCTTCCTCCCCTCCCCATCCCCCCCAACCCCTCCCTCTGCTCTACCCCCCTCTCTGTCCCACAGCACTTGTATAAATAAGTTCATATTTATTATTCTATTAATTTTATTAATGATGTGTATATATCCATAATTCTATGTATTTATATTGATGCCTGTCTACTTGTTTCGTTTTGTTGTCTGTCTCCCCCCTTCTAGACTGTGAGCCCATTTTGGGGCAGGGATTGTACCTATTTGTTGCCAAATTGTACTTTCCAAACATTTAGTACAGTGCTTTGCACACAGTAAGCGCTCAATAAATACGATTGAATGAATTGAATGAATGAATATTTATTGAGCACATACCAAGTGCAGAGCACTCTACAAAATGCTTGGGAGAGTACAATAAAACATTCCTTGCCCAAATCGAGCGTACAGTCTAAAGGGGGTTACAGACACTGATTACATAGTACATAATATATATTATATGTATACATATTTGCTATAATATATACATATTAATATGAATACAAAAGTACATGGGGGTATGGACTTAAGTGTGTGGGGAATAGAATAGAGGGGTAAAATAGAAAGGGGTAATAAGAGATAAATTATTTTGTACCTCAAGCTCTAAGATGTACACGACACATGCTCAACGAATATTATAGATTGACTGATGGACTGGTTGAGGTTGAGGTTTGGAAGGGACCTAGAAAGGAGGTCATCTAGTCCAAACTTCAATCTTCTGGCAAAATTATACCAAAATCAAAGCAGGCAACTGAGCATTAATCCTGAGTTTAAATGCTTACAGAGGATGAGATGCTTCCTCTGGACCAAAATAATTAATGAGGGAGTCCCCATCAGGAATGATGGATGAACCTCAGCATTGAGGCTTTAGGACTGTCACCCGGCAGCTGGGGATGGGTTTGTTTGGGAATCGCCTCTATGAGGGGGGGGAGAGAGAGAGAGAGAGAGAGAGAGAGAGAGAGAGAGAGAGAGAGAGAGAGAGAGAGAGAGAGAGAGAGAGAGAGAGAGAGAGAGAGAGAGAAAGAGAGAGAGAGAGAGAGAGAGAGAGAGAGAGAGAGAGAGAGAGAGAGAGAGAGAGAGAGAGAGAGAGAGAGAGAGAGAGAGAGAGAGAGAGAGAGAGAGAGAGAGAGAGAGAGAGAGACCAGGGATAGAAAGCCTGACTTTTATACAAAATTTATTCCATGAGGTGAATTGAATTATTTGATTATTTAGACCCAGCAAATTGAACTTTCCTTTTGGGAGGAACATGATTATTTGATGACATTAGAGCTTCTCTAATGGGTGGAATATACTTGTATGCTACTCACGCGTCGCAGAACATCCAGGCCCCACCAGGCAGAATTCACTTATGGTTTGTTTTGATGAGGTGTGGCGGCTAGCTCTCACCCACAAGCACTTCCCACTCAGGAGGAACCCATTTATGTGTTACACACCCGTGGTGAAGCCCCTAGCTCCCACCCACGAGTACTTCCTACTTTCATTCATTCATTCAATCATATTTATTGAGCACTTACTGTGCACAGAGCACTGTACTAAGCACTTGGGAAGTCCAAGTTGGCAACATATAGAGACGGTCCCTACCCAACAACAGGCTCACAGTCTAGAAGGGAGAGACAGACAACAAAACAAAACATGTGGACAGGTGTCCACTTGGGAGGAATCCACTTATGTGTAACATACCCATGGCGAAGCGCCTGGCTTCCAGCCCCATGAGCGTTTAGTGGGACGGGACAGTCCCCCATCCATATATATATACCTGTATATATGTATATATGTTTGTATGTATTTATTACTCTATTTATTTATTTTACTTGTACATATCTATTCTATTTTATTTTGTTAATATGTTTTGTTTTGTTCTCTGTCTCCTCCATCTAGACTGTGAGCCCACTGTTGGGTAGGGACCATCTCTATATGTTGCCAACTTGTACTTCCCAAGCTCTTAGTACAGTGCTCTGCACATAGTAAGTGCTCAATAAATACGATTGATTGATTGATTGATTGATCCATCCCATGGGTCCTCACTTGGTGCAGGCAGAGTGGGCTTCTCACACTCTGGACAGAGGTGACCTGCTGCCAGCTGCTGCACATCTCAATCCTCTGCACAGAAGGTTAGAGGCTGCAGGTATTTATCACTTGTGCTCTTAGGCCATTCCAGCTTCTGGCTTCAGTTTATCCAATCTCCGCCCTCCCCACTCCTCCATACATAATTTGATTGGCACGGGGGCGAGGGACACCTTCTGTATTCCCGGCTTGGGCTGTCACTCTGGCAGTTTTGGTTGTGGGGGTGTTATCTCACCCTCATTTCTGAGTTCCGCCTGCTAGCTCAGGAGGTCATGAGGTAGCATTTGACCTTGAGATGGTGAGTACCACAGAGTCACCTTGGGACAAGGACTGAGAACCTGCAGAGAGGAATTGATTATAGTGCTAGTGATTTGACCAACTCTTGTCCCTGCCAGAAATGCCCTCACTGGAGTATAACGTGCAACAGATGAGTAGGCTGGCAGGAGTACAGCAAATTGCAAAGTGTCTGGGTGGTCTTCACCCACATTAGTCTACTTTTAGGCAGAACTGGGACTAGAAACTGGATCCTCAGAGTGACTCTTTTTCCACTGGCCCAACATCATGCTTTGTCAAATGGTTAAAGAATGTGTCTAAAAAGCTCATAATTAGCAAGGACCATACAGAGTGGTTCCAAAGGACTGCAAATAAAGCACTAACACTTTCTAAACAACGTTTTGTGTGAATATTAAACTCTCAACCATTTGGTTTAGCAGCAAATATTTCCAAAATGATCCCATTTATTTCAATCAAATAAGTGTTGGGGTTTCCCCTGGCTGCTAGGTTGCTCGTAACATTTAGCTAACAATTGCAAGCAGTGCTTCAGTAGAAAACCACTGATAAATGAGAACATCTGGGCTGATAGGGCACTTTCAAAATGCTTTCTTTGGAAATGAAGGAGAATCTACCTAACTTCTTAAATTTCCTCTGAACTCTAAAATTTTCTGATTCAAAGAGATTACACTTAAAAACTTTATATGTTTGGATCCTGACACAATGTGTATCTAGATTAGCCTCTATTCTTGCCCATACTTCTAGCTAATTGCACAAACTTCCACTTTGCTTTCGCTGATTTGACATGGTTTAGGGCTTTTTTGGTAGTTGTTGTTTCTTTTCTAGAGGTTGCAAGGCGTTTTATTCCCATTTCCAAAGGGAAGCAATATTTCAATTGCCAATCTACCAGACATTCAGCATGATAAGGTATCCAAATCTTGAGAGCTTCTTTCTTTCATTAAAATGCAGATAAAAGAAATGTACTCCCCTTAATGACACATGGCAATATTAAACCTAATTAACTACAAAATAGTAAAAGCCAGATGTCACTTCCATTGCAGGTTGGATATCAGACAAAATTTCAACTACTAAAGTTTAATCTTCAGTTATTTACCAACCCCATCCTTTTGAAGAATGCACAATTTAAATGTAAATGAAATTTACAAAAGGGAACTGACTCAAGATTTTCAGTTTCAACTGCCAATAACCATTTGCAAGGGGGAAATCAAGTGAACTAAAGCTCAGTAGCTATCAGGTTGAATCCACTTTATCAAGCACCATTTAATAATAATTGTGGCATTTGTTAAGTGCTTATTATGGGCCAAGCACGGCACTAAGTTCTGGGGTAAAGACATCATCTGGTCAGTCACAGTCTCTGTCCTATATGGGGCTCACAGTCTAAGTCGGAGGGAGAAAATGTATTGAATCCCCATTTTACAGATGAGGAAACTGAGGCACAGAGAAGTTATGTAATGTGCCCAAGTTTACACAGGAGGGAAGTGGCAGAATTGGGATTAGAATCCAGATCCTTTTACTCCCAGACTCATGCTGTTTCTACTATGTCACCCTGCAAAATTTCCTCTTGCTATGGACTTCCCCAGTCATGTGGCCATCTATTTATAAGCATAGGTGCCGCACATCTTTTCATTTTGAGTTTAGAGCAAGTAGAGGGTAGAGATTTTAGAGGGTGGGGGGACTGGCAGAGAAAAGTCTTCAAAGAGCTAACAAGCCAGAAAGTCACCATTTTGGATCTTGTCAACCCTGATTGGAAACTCTCAGGTCTTAGAGGCTGGGATGAGCAAGTCTGGGATTTCAATTCAGACAGCAGTAGGGGGCTATAAACTTCAGATATATAAACTCTAGGCTTGCTCAGGTCTGCCTAGGTTCTGAGAGGGGTCTGACTTTAGGCCAATAAATTGACAAGCTCCATACCAACTGAAGGCAAGGATGAGCTCAGTTGGAAGTTTTGCAGTTTGGAATTGGCTTGGAACTGTGCTGCCAACTGCCTTCTGCCCCTAAGATCCAGCCAGAAGGATGTGCACGTGGTAATGTATCTTTCCAAACTGTCCTTGGAGTCAAAAGAAAGTAAGGGTAGATTAATTTGGTAACAAGCGTAATCTCTGGGTTATTTTAGTCTAACCCCTGTTTTTCAGTATTTTTATTGTATTTGTTAAGCACTTACTATGTGACAGACACTGGTCTAAGCACTGGATTAGATACAAGCTAATCAGGTTGGACGCAGTCATTCATTCATTCATTCAATCATATTTATTGAGTGCTTACTGTGTGCAGAGCACTGTACTAAGCACTTGGGAAGTACAAGTTGGCAACATATAGAGATGGTCCCTACCCAACAACGGGCTCACAGTCTAGAAGGGGGAGGCAGACAACAAAACAAAACATGTGGACAGGCGTCAAGTCATCAGAATGAATAGAAGTAAAGCTAGACGCACATCATAACAAAATAAATAGAATAGTAAATATGTACAAGTGAAATAGAGTAATAAAACTGTACAAACATATATACAGGTACTGTGGGGAGGGGAAGGAGTTAGGGCAGGGGGGATGGGGAGGGGGAGAGGAAGGAGGGGGCTAATTCTGGGAAGGCCTCCTGGAGGAGATGAGCTCTCTGACTCATTTTGCCCATCCTTTGTGACTGGTGGGGCTCAATGAAATTAGAGCTTCTGCTGTTATATGGAAAATGAAATGACAGCATAATTATTTGAAACTTGGTTAATGTGGCATTTTTACCCCTTCTAATTATAATGGTGGTATTTACCAATAATCATATGGTCAGATGTGCATTGATCTCTGTACAATGCACACTTCTAGATAGCAGTGAGCATATGCTTAGCACTCCTGCTAAAAAGCAACTATCATTCTAAACTGTTGCATCCATCACTGGGGCTCACAGTCCCTTCAAAGCCTTATTGAAAGCTCACCTCCTCCAGGAGGCCTTCCCAGACTAGGCCCCCTTTTTCCTCTGCTCCCCATCCCCTCCTCAGTGCCCCAGCTCCCTTTACTCTACTCCCCATGCCTGCTCCACAGCCCTTGTGTAATATGTACATATTTATAATTATTTTTATTAATGATGTGTATATATCTATAATTATATTTATTTATAATGATGCTACTGATGCCTGTTCACTTGTTTTGATGTCTGTCTCCCCTCTCCTAGACTGTGAGCCAGTTGTGGGCAAGGATTGTCTCTATTTGTTGTTGAATTGTACTTCCCAAGTGCATAGTACCGTGCTCTGCACACAGTAAGTGCTCAGTAAATATGATTGAATGAATAATAATGATGGTATTTGTTAAGCGCTTACCAAGTGCAAAGCACTGTTCTAAGCGCTGTGGGGATGCAAGGTGATCAGGTTGATCCACATGGGGCTCACAGTCTTAATCCCCATTTTACAGATGGGTAACTGAGGCCCAGAGAAGTTAAGAATGAATCCCCACTTTGCAGATGGGGGAACTGATATCACAGAGAAATTAAGTGACTGTCCCAGAGACACACAGCAGTGAAGTGGTAGAGCTAGGATTAGAACCCAGGTTCTTCCCTCCAAATTTTCACAAGTAGGTTTCTGAAGTAGGTTCCTTCAAAGCCCTACTGAGAGCTCACCTCCTCCAAGAGGCCTTCCCAGACTGAGCCCCCTTTTCCCTCTCCTCCTCCCCATCCCCCACCCTACCTCCTTCCCCTCCCCACAGCATCTGTATATATGTTTGTACAGATTAATTACTCTATTTTACTTGTACATACTTACTATTCTATTTATTTTGTTAATGATGTGCATTTAGCCTTAATTCTACTTGTTCTGATGACTTGACACCTGTCCACTTGTTTTGTTTTGCTGACTGTCTCCCCCTTCTAGACTGTGAGCCAGTTGTTGGGTAGGGATCGTCTCTATATGTTGCCGACTTGGACTTCCCAAGCGCTTAGTCCAGTGCTCTGCACACAGTAAGCGCTCAGTAAATACGGTTGAATGAATTAATGAATGAATGATAGAATTTGGCCTAACCGCATTGCTGGGTAATCTGACCGCCAGTTTCCTGAATGTCATCTGGCAAACCTCATCTGGGAAGCCTCAACGTCTTTAGCATTCTCTGTGACACTCTTTTCCATTTGTGTTATTAATTAAATCCTGATTTTCGATCTTGCCTGATTTGGGAGTTTGGTCCAATCATGGCCCCTGGGGTCTACACAGAACTTGACCCATTGGGTCATGTTAGGGGTTCTTAATCCCATATCTGCCTCAGATGATGTGGAACTAAGAGTGCTCAGTAATTTTAGCTGTAGTTTGATGGTATACCACAAAGCAACCCCAAATTTGATCCACAAAGGGGAAAAAAATACTTCCCTTCATTCTATCAAGGTCATCAACCCCCATTGCCCCCAGTGGGAGATGCTGATTCTTCAAAAGGAAGCCTTCCCAAGGGAAACTTTCTTATAGGTAGTAAGGTTCCCTAGATGCCTGATGCAAAAATCAGTATTCAGGGTCAATTGGGCAACTCTGAGTTGAAATGATTCTGTGCTCAACTCTTTGCCTCCCTCTCTCCATGGGTGGGGCCAGGGAGAAGTGGCTAGTTCTCATCTTCTCCATATCCAAAGCCTTCTTGAAATCCTACCTACTCCAACACATCTCTTTTTGATTAATTCCCATCACCCCATCATATAAACCCATCAGATTATTGTAGTACCATCTCTAGCACTTATGTACTCATTTATACCCATTTATAGCACTTTTGCATTTGTTTTTCCAATTGTACATTGAATTATTGATTTTGATTATTCTACTTGTAAATAATTTTATGTCTGTCTCTTCCATTAGAGCAAAAGGTCCTCCTGGTCAAGGAATGAATTGCTTGTTTGACACTTCCAAAGTTCTTAGTAAAGTTCGCTGCACCCAGTGGGCACTCATTCATTCATTCAATTGTATTTATTGATTTATTTACTCAAATACCTCTTCTGCTAATCCTAGATAATTCATCTTAAAAAGACAATAATAATAATAATGGTATTTGTTAAGCGCTTACTATGTGCAAAGCACTGTTCTAAGTGCTGGGGGGATACAAGGTGATCAGGTTGTCCCGCGTGGGGCTCACAGTCTTAATCCCCATTTTACAGATGTGGTAACTGTGGTGCAGAGAAGTTAAGTGACTAGCCCAAAGTCATACAACTGACAAGTGGCAGAGCAGGGATTAGAACCCATGACCTCTGGCTCCCAAGCTCATGCTCTTTTCACTGAACCAACCTGCTTCTCTTAAAAAGATCTTCGAGTGAGGAGAAGGGTATCTGTGGTTCGAATAATACAAAAAGACTGTTGATTTTTTCACTAATTGTTCAGCTCTCCTCTTCATTTGTACATATGCTGGGCCTAAACGGGCAGTCTCATTCTTTCCTTTCCCCATCTCATACCTCAACTGTGATGGTCCCTTACAAAAGAACTACACTGAGATCTGTGCTGTTTTTATGGTATTTGTTAACTGCTTACTATGTACCATGCACTTTATGAAGTGCTGGGATAGAAACAAGCTAATCAGGTTGGACACAGTCCCTGTACCACATGGAGCTCACAGTCTTAATCCCCATTTTACAGATGTGGGAACTGAGGCACAGAGATGTTAAGTGGTTTGCCCAAGGTCACACAGCAGACAAGTGGCAGAGCTGGGATTAGAATCCACATCTTCTGGCTCCCAAACCTGTGCTCTTTCCACTAAGCCACACTGCTTGGTAGCAGACTACTTCTTCTGTGATATCCCATTTATTGCCTAATTTAATTATTTTTAAAATGATATTATTTGTTAAGGGCTCACTATATGCCAGGCACTGTACTAAGTGTACAAGATAATCAGGTTGGACCCAATCCATGTCCCACATGAGGTTGTGGTCTTGATTCCCATTTTACAGATAAAGTTATGAAATCTTTCTTCGCCAAGAGATGACTACTGTACTTCCAAGCACACAGTTTTGTCTGCCCTGCTTTCCCCTAGGTTGGGTCCCTACAAGATATTGAAACCCCAGCAGATCACAATTGCACAATTTATCGATTTTTCAATTATTTTTAATAACCTTTCTGAGGAGCTCAAGACCCTCCTTGTTCTTCAAACCCTGCCCTGATCTTTCATTCATTCAATCGTATTTATTGAGTGCTTACTGTGTGCAGAGCACTGTGCTAAGTGCTTGGGAAGTACAAGTCGATCTTGGTCAAACTAATCACAGCTAAGTCAGCCCTTATTTCTGTTGTAATTCTGGTGTGGGTGTATTTATATTTACACTCATAAGGTTCAAGTTTCTCCCTTGCTTCTCCCCTTTGAACTAAAAAAATATAATTTTATAATAATAATAATAATAATAATGGTATTTATTAAGTGCTTACTATGTGCCAAGCACTGCTTTAAGCAATGGGGGGCATACAAGGTAATCAGGTTATCCAACATGGGGCTCACAGTCTTAATCCCCATTTTACAGATGAGGTAACTGAGGCACAGAGAAGTTAAGTGATTTGTCCAAAGTCACACAGCTGACAATTGGCAGAGCAAGGGTTTTGAACCCATGACCTCTGACTCCAAAGCCTGTGCGTGCTCTTTCCACTGAGCCCCACTTCTTCTCTATGTTGATTCATCTTTGTTGTCCTGACTTCCTGATTAGATTGAAAACTCGTCAAGTATCCTTTCTTCTTTCATAATTCTCCCCGATCCCTAGGGTTCTGAACAAAGTTAAGTGCCTCATAAAAGCTGTTGGTAATTATAATAATGTGTTTTGTCCAGAGGAATTCTCATGACTACTTGAGTGGAAATAGCACCTAGGACAGTGCCATTCTTTTATTCCCCCTCTCCATCCCCCCCATCTTACCTCCTTCCCTTCCCCACAGCACCTGTATATATGCATATATGTTTGTACATATTTATTACTCTATTTATTTATTTATTTATTTATTTATTTATTTTACTTGTACATATCTATTCTATTTATTTTATTTTGTTAGTATGTTTGGTTTTGTTCTCCGTCTCCCCCTTTTAGACTGTGAGCCCACTGTTGGGTAGGGACTGTCTCTATATGTTGCAAACTTGTACTTCCCAAGCGCTTAGTACAGTGCTCTGCACACAGTAAGCGCTCAATAAATACGATGATTGATTGATTCAATATCCACTGAGCAACCTCTCTCTTCACAGGGCAAAGCAACATTTCAAACATGTCCTGCTTCCTCTTCACTTCAATCAGATGGAAACAGGAAAACAATTAAAGTTACTGTAATAATAAGAGACTGGTTCAAAAGTGGGTAATTGATGCTAGGGCATGCCTCCCCATTCATCCAACAAGCATCTGCTGTCTTGAAGAGCTGAGTGTTCTGTGTAATTCCTCATATTCTCCATCCAGATTGCTTAAACTCTGAGATTTACCATGACATTTCCTAGACTGAGGCAGGGAAGGGTAGATGAGGCACTGGAAAAGCCCCAAATGCAGTTTGTCAGTCAAGCAGTATGGCCAATGTCAGGACAAGCTCTGAAGTAGGATTTAGGAAATGTTTTTTCTGCATAGTACTTGAAAGAGAGATTTGCCCCATAAAGATTCAGATCACAATAATAATAATAATTGGAGTATTTGTTAAGTGCTATGTGCCAGGCACTGTACTAAGTGCTGGGATGGACACATTCAAATAGGGATTACACAGTCCCTGTCCCAGATGGGGCTCACAGTCTCAATCCTCATTTTACAGATGAGGGAAGAAAAACCCTCTCCAGAAATATTTCTCCAATTCAGACTTGGCCTCTGGGTGCATCACATTGATTACTGTGAGATTACATGGAAGAAACTAAGTTACAGTCCCTGCCCTCAAGCTAACTATTTTATGAAGGAGAGAAGGCAGCAGAGTATCAAAAGACAAAAATCAGAAGCGACCGAGGCATAGGACATAAAAATACATATGCAACAGAAGCATATATACATAATTTTCAGACACAAACAAATCCTGAAAAGGAGCTGAAGGTATTTGATTGCTGGAGTTTCTTCTCAACACCTCTCAATTACTGATCACAGATAAGAACCCAATCATCAAGTGCGGAAATGACTCTTGCTGGGGATTATTCTCCATTTCTAGAGACCGGTACCTCAGGTAATTGTCTTAAATTGTGACCAAAGGAAATGTAGCTTAGACTTTCTGTGTGGTTTTCCTGCTAGTTATCTAAATTTTTCATTCCAAAAGAGATTAGGAACTCGCATTACAAGCACCCTGGGGAAACTGAAGATTTCTGAGAACTGCAGCCAGCTGGGACGATTTGGGTGCTGCTGCGGGGGGGAAGGGTTGTGCTTGATGAACCCTTGGGAGTCCTTTCGACCTCTAGAAATTTCGAGCTGCAGACTGGTGGGATTTATCAATTTTAGAATCGATTATTGTTCTTTGATTTTAATGATTTTTTTAACAATTAAATTCCTTTGCTTTTACTACTTTGACAGAAATTAGGCCAACCAGACTTGACATAACGAGAACTCTGACTACCAGAGTTCACGCCTCAGTCTCAGCCGCTAACAGCCAACCACCATGCACCCCTGGGCCAGACCATCTTGGGAAGGAACAGCACCTCACTCCCAATTCAGGGTCCCCATCGTCGCTCTCCGTATTGACACCTGTCTACTTGTTTTGTTTTGTTGTCTGTCTCCCCCTTCTAGACTGTGAGCCTGTTGTTGGGTAGGGACCATCTCTATATGTTGCCGATTTGTACTTCCCAAGCACTTAGTACAGTGCTCTGCACACAGTAAGCGCTCAATAAATATGACTGAATGAATGAATGAACACGCACCCCTCCACGTTAGTGAGATCAAGTGACCCGGCTGGAGCACAGGCTGAAGCACTTTACCGTAATTAACTTATAATAATAATAATAATGGTATTTGTTAAGAGCTTACTATATGCAAAGCACTGTTCTAAGCGCTGGGGGGGATACAAGGTCTTCAGATTGTCCCATGTGAGGATCACAGTCTTAATCCCCATTTTATAGATGAGGCAACTGAGACACGGAGAAGTTAAGTGACTTGCCCAAGGTCACACAGCTGACAAGCGGTGGAGCTGGCATTAGAACCCACCACCTCTGACTCCCAAGCCTGGGCTCTTTCCACTGAGCCACGCTGCTTCTCCAGGCATGCTGTTTCTCCAACTTATATATTACTACATCACTCTAGGTAGGCTCGTGTTTGACTTTGCCTCATTCCCTGCAGGCCTTCTCTAATTAGAGGAGTATAGAATACATTTCCTTAATCCTTATTTTTAAATTAATGACTTTTCAACATTGAAGCCATATATATAGCTATAATTCTATTTATCTATTCTGATGGTATTGACACCTGTCTATTTGTTTTGCTTTGTTGTCTGTCTCCCCCTTCTAGACTGTGAGCCAGTTGTTGGGTAGGGACCGTCTCTATATGTTGCCAATTTGTACTTTCCAAGTGCTTAGTGCACAGTGTGTACACTGCACACAGTAAGCGCCAATTAAATATGATTGATTGAATGAATGAATGAAGACCGCCCCCCTTTCATTGGATTGGTACACCTCATCTAGCTAATTCAGACTCAGAGGAGAGGAGAGGCCCAAAGGAGAATAATCTCGTGGTGCCTGAATTTAAAGGGGCAGGATGGGCTGTGATGGGCAGATTCCCTTTGGTTTGGAGCTCACAAGTGAGATCAGGAGGATGGAATTGTCTTCATTTGGTGGTACAGCAGGTAGGTGTAGGAAAAGAGCGCAGAAGCCTGAAACAGCATCCATGCAACTGAGATGCACAAGGCCGCAAAGAACAACATTAACCCTCCCCCCTACTTTCCTTGGGAGTTCAGAGCTGAATCTATGTAAATTATCTTCTTCCTGCCTAATTATTTGTTGTTTGTGATTTCTTCTTCATACACCCTAGATCCTCAGCTCCTAAAAGACAGGGACAATAATCCTTTGATGATGCTCATACAGGATTTCTAAGATTTAAGTGATTCAGGGGTCCGGATCTGATCTCTTAAAATGCAGTGCTTTTCTGGTGAGAGGAAATATAGAATCCTAGAGCTGAAATGGATTTTGTAAGAGATTCTCCTTTCAAGCCCTCCACCTCCAGGCAATGGAGTGCCATAAATGCCCATGTTAATAAATCAATCAATGGTATTTATTGAGTGCTTACTAGATGCAGAGTACTGTACTAAGTGCTTGACAGAACTGGTAGATGCAATCCTTGCCCACAAGGAGCTTACAGTCTACCCCAGGGAGGCAGAATTTAAAATAGATTAAGGATAGTAGAAATAGTAGAGTTTAAGTATTGTGGAGCCAAGTGAGTATCAAAGTGCTTAAGGAACACACAGCCAAGTGTATAGGTGACACAGAAGGGAGAGGGAATAGACTGAGCCCCATGGGGGAGAGGGACTGTGTCCAATTTGATTTGCGTGTATTCACCCCAGCACTTAATACATAGTAAGCGCTTAAGAAATACTGTAATTATTATTATTGTTACAGGGGAAATGAGGGCTCAGTTGGGGAAGGCCTCTTGAAGGAGATGTGATTTTAATAAGGCTTTGAAAGGGGGAAGAGTGGTGGTCTGTCAGATATGAAGTTCCAGACCTGAGGGAGAACATGGACCAGATGTCAGTGGTGGGATAGATGAGACTGAGGTACAGTGAGTTGGTTGGCATTAGATGAGCAGAGCGTGCGGATTGGATTGTAGTAGGAGATCAGTGAGGTTAGATAGAAGGGAGAGAGCTGATTGAGTGCCTTAAGATTAATGATAAGGAGCTGCTGTTTGATACGGAGGTTGAGCAACCATTGGAGTTTTTGAGGAGTGGGGAGATATGGATACGGTTAAGCCAGATTTCTTAGATTGTAAGCCCCTCAAGGGCCCAGGACCCTGTCTAATTCTCACCCATGTATTCTTTCCCAGCTTTTAGTACACAGCTTTGCACACAGTATGCTACTAACAGTAGTACTATTACTACTGTTGTTACCAGGGCAGTGGTTAGTTGCTCTCTTTTAAAATATATCTAAGGATGGAAAGTGTACAACCTTGTGTGGACACCTGTCAGTCACACTGACAGTCAAGAAATCCCTTCTTTTATATATCGAATTAAACTCCCGCAATTTAACTTCATTTCTTATTGTTTTGCATCTTTTTAAAACAAAAAATATAGCTATGAGCCTCCCTACAGAGATTCTTCAGCTGTTGCTCCTGCCCAGAGCATCTTAAGGAAGAAGGCCATATGAGTCTTCCCCAGCACAGAAAGTAGCAGGGATCTGGAAGGAACTCTGCCCTTCACCCTCAGACAGATCCATTTCTCAGTTAGAAAACTAATAAGTTCTCTGCCACAAACTAAGGCAAATCAAGTTGCTTCTCTCCTCAAACTTCTGTCTTATGGAAGGCTTGGATGATCAGAATGGAGGGAGCTTTAAGGAGAAAACAGCTGGGTGCGCTTTTTCACATACTTGCATTAAGAATGTGTCTTCAATTAAACAGAAAAAGGAATTAGAATTCTTTGAATCCTGTGGAGTTCATTGCCTATCTTTATTAAAAGGCTTAGCTTTCTTTTAGAAAGAAGTGTTTGAGGTAGGAACCGTAACTCTGGGAAAGATGTGAGTTGGAAATTTAGTGTCTCCATTAACAGCCTTGCTGTTCCCATCTTCCCTTCATCCCTTAACTTTCTAATAACAATATTGCTTGTTAAGGGTTTATGAGGTGCAATGGGGTAAAAACATTTATAATCAGATCAGACACAACCCCTGCCCCAAATGGACTCACAGTCTAAATTTCTTTTTTCCCTCCAACCTGTTCTCGTTCTCCCTCTCCATACAGTCCTCCATTTGCCATTCCTCCCTCTCCCCCTCCCTTCTTTCTCCTTTCTAGCTCTTCTTTCCCAACCCCCATTTTCCCTCTACTCCTCTCCTTTTCTCTTTTCCTCCCCTTCCTCCTCCCCCTCCTTCTCTGTTTCTGCCAAGTTTCTTTCTCCTTACTAGCTCTCCTCCCCGTCTTTTGCTCTTTTCCCTCTCCCCCTTCTTCCCTCTTCTCCCCCACATCTCTTTCTCCTCTCCCTCCCCTGTTTCCCATCCTCACTCCCTGCCTTTCTCCCATCTCCTTCTCTCCTGCTTTATCTCCCTCTGCAGGTCTGGTGAGAGCTGAATAGTGTGTTGGAATGTGGAAAGAAAATGGAACATAGTTGGAATGTGAGACAGACAAGAATCTCTTGAATATTGTAGAGGTCACACCTAAGAGGCTTTGCTAATGGGCAGCCAATTAAAGTTTGGCACAGTTCTCTTTTTGTGCCTTTACCCCACATCCCAAACAGAGGATGCTTAGAAAATATTTTTTGAATTCAGCACCATGGGAATACAGCTTCCATTGATTCTGCCACAGCCTCCTGCAAATTGTCTTCAGCCTAGGACAGACTCCCACCTCCACCCATTCCCTTCCTGCTGGGTCATATGACAGTCTCATTCTGTCACACATAGCAGCTGCCCCAACTTTGCAGCCCAAATCATCTGTTACCCAGCGTGGGAGGAAAGGCTGGGAGGCCTGGAGCCGGCTTAATGAAGACAGAGAGGCGGTTATGGCTTTGCACAGTTGTCTCTTCCCTCATTAGCAGAGGTGACATTCCCACACATTGCTCATTATGGAGTAAAGATTGAGCAGGAATCGGTGAAACATATTGATTGCACCAGGCAGCCCGGCTTCTGTCTCCAGCCAGATTGCACTGAGAGAGGCAAGTTGATGAGGATGGTGAATGTCAGGCCATCCACCTCTCTCTCCTCTGAAAAGGTAAATCATTGAGTTCTTAAGCTCGGATAAGGCCTGCAGATTTCATCTTGCATGTTCCCCAGCCTTCAAGCCATATTGCAATCCTTAACTCAGCCTTAAAGACAGGTTCAGATCTCCACAAATCTTTATCAACCCGTTAAGTAGTCCCCAACCTGCAAAACCAGTTTGTGTCCTATTGGCATTGTAACTGGTAGCAGAGTTATACGGGTGGAATGGAGCAAGGGGTGAGGTGAGCAAAAGATAGGGCAGGGAATGTGTCTGTCTGGTTATATTGTAGTCTCCCAAGTGCTTAGTACAGTGCTTTGCACACAGTAAGTGCTCAATAAGTACAATTGGGCAGGCGATAGGGGTGGAAAGAGGTGAGGATGCTGCAGGATAAGTATAATAATAATAATTGTGGCATTTGTTAAATGTTTACTATATCTCAAAAACCAGGGTAGATACAGTACAATTCAATTGGACACAGTCCCTGTTCCACATGGGACTCACAGTCTAAGGGGAGAGAAAGAACAGGTAATTAATCCCCATTTTATAGATGGGGAAACTGAGGGACAGAGAAGTTAAGTGACTTGCACAGGATTACATAGTAGGAAAATGACAGAGCCAGGATTATAACCTTGAGCTCCCGACTCCCAGTCCTGTGCTATTTCCACTAGGCCACGCTGCTTCTTGGGTATTTTTTCAGACTAAGAGGAAGATAAAATTGGCTTAAGTTGGAGTGGGAGAGGTTGAAATTAGATTAAAAGAAAGAATTTCTTAACTAGATGTATGATCTAGAAGGTCATGAAGTCTCTTTTCTTGACAGTCTTTCAAATCACAGGCGGGTGGCTGACTTTCAGCTGGGAGTAGGGAAATCCTGCTTGAAAGTTGAAAGATGTTTTAATAGTCTTTGGTTATCACTGCCAGCCTGGGCCATCCTTAACACAGTGAGAGCAAGACTTCCATTTTCCAAGACCCTTATGGAAAAGACAATGACAAATTCCCTGCTGATTTTCTAGAAATTAGGTAGTCTGGTATACCGTTGTATTGTTCTCTCCCAAGTGCTTAGTATAGTGCTCTACAGACAGTAAGCACTCAATATAATTGATTGATTGCCTGGTGAGGAGACGCATCTCTCTCTCTCTCTCTCTCTCTCTCTCTCTCTCACACACACACACACACACATTACACTCATACAAATTCACCCACTTACACAACACTCATTCATTCATTCAATCATATTTATTGAGCGCTTTCTGTATGCAGAGCACTGTACTAAGCGCTTGGGAAGTACAAGTTGGCAACATAGAGAGACGGTCCCTACCCAACAGCCGATATACACAAAAATAAACATGATACATGTAGGTATCACACAGGAATACATGCATACATAGGCGCACCCAAAAGGCACACAGACCAATTTATACGTACACATGCTTAGACCCCCATTTCTCCCTCTGTTACACTTCAGTGTCTAGTGAAGAGCTTCTGCACACTGTGGGTACGGACTGATGATGACGACATATACACACATACACACGCAGTACGCATACGCGGGCCCACATGTGCAGTGACTTTGAGATTTCTCATCTCCAAGAGCTACTGCTAGTCTATTTAAATTTAGAGGCAGCAGGTGGGGCTCAAGGTAGATAATTATTTAAGGGTTTAGATGTAAATATGTGAATGGTCTAAGGGAACTATTTTTCCTTCAAGTCTTTCTCTCTCTCCCTCTCCCGCCCCTCTTCTCTTTTCCCAATACTAGGACTTGGTTGAGTCTGTGGTAGAGTTTGCCATCTTCAGGACACTCACCAAACTGCATTCATTGGTCTCCCCTTCTTATCCATACTAATAATACTAATAATACTAATAATAATGGCATTTATTAAGTACTTACTATGCGCATAGCACCGTTCTAAGCACTGGGGGGCTACAAAGTGATTAGGTTGTCCCACGTGGGGCTCACAGTCTTAATCCCCATTTTACAGAGGAGGTAACTGAGGCACAGAGAAGTTAAGTGACTTGGCGGAGCCGGGATTTGAACCCGTGACCTCTGACTCCAAAGCTTGTGCTCTTTCCACTGAGCCATGCTGCTTCTCTGATGGGAAATTGAGATGGGAAATCTAGATGGGAAATTGTTTGCTCCCCAAAGCCTGGGGACTATTCCCTGAGTTAATGTGTTTGGATTGGGTGGGGGGGGGGGGGGGGGGGGGGAGGGGGTGACAGGATTTCAGTCTGTGCGGCACCCTGGGGAAGACTTATTTTATCATTTTATTGTTAAATCTGAGAGACAGAGAAGGGCAGGGATGATTCTTCCCCTTTTAGAAAAACAGAAAAACAGAAGCCTAGAGCAAATTGAGTTACCGAGGGTCATACAGAATGGCAGGGGCAGAGCCAGATTTGGAAGCTAAATCTCCTAATACCCAGACCAGTGTCCACCATACCATTCTACCCCAACATTTAGAACAGTGCCTAGCATATAGTAAGTGCTCAAATACCATAATTATTATTACAGTGCTCTGCACATAGTAAGCCCTCAATAAATACCATTGATTGATTCTATAAACCCTTAGAACCTTAAATATCCTAACCCAGGACCATTATTTTCCCTAGTTTCCCCATCTGTAAAATGGGGATAATATCTACCTTGTGTCCATACCTAATAGGGCTGTTGTGACGTTTGAAATTAACTAATTAATACAACAGCGCTTCAGTAATAAAAGAGCTATAGTGAACCAAAAGAGAATCAACATGGGCTTGGGAGTGAGAGGACATAGGTTCTAATCCCAACTCTGCCATTTGTCTGCTGTGTGACCTTGGGCAAGTCACTTAATTTCTCTGTGCCTCAGTTACCTCATTTGTAAAATGGGGATTAAGACTGTGAACCCCACGTGGGACAACCTGATTTTCATGTATCTACCCCAGTGTTTAGGACTGTGTTTGGCACATAGTAAGTGATGATGATGATGATGGTATTTGTTAAGCGCTTACTATGTGCAAAACACTGTTCTAAGCACTGGGGGGATACGAGGTGATCAGGTTGTCCCACATGAGGCTCACAGTCTTAATCCCCATTTTACAGATGAGGTAACTGAGGCCCAGAGAAGTTAAGTGACTTGCCCAAAGTCACACAGCTAAGTGGCAGAGCCGGGTTAGATCCCATGACCTCTGACTCCCAAGCCCGGGCTCTTTCCACTGAACCACACTGCTTCTCTGTTAAGTGCTTAACAAATACCATAATTATTATTATTATTTTCCTTTCTGGATAGAGTAATAGCAGCTTTAATATTAGGCGATATCAACCCTAGACTTCAATATATTAGGTAATCAGGGGTTTGGACTAACAGAGGTCCTTGAAGTCCCAGGCCCTGAAGCAAGGTTGGATCAGACCCTAAGTCTCTTGGCTCCTTCCCACCCTCAGGCTCTTCCCTCTCAGCTCTCCTGGTCCTCTTCGGCTCCCTTTATTTCAGTCCCTGAAGCAGCGTTGGCAGAAACAAATATTTTCCTTCACTGGCTGCAGTGAATCGCCAATGGCGGTAAACCCGGAGGTCCCATCCACACTGACAGTGTAATTCATTTACTGCAAAGGGATATAATAAAGTCTGTTTATTACAGCAATTAGCAGAGCGGCTTTTGCAGGCATGCTTTTCAGCAAGAACAAGAAAAGTGCTTACTCCAGGTGCATAGATTCGAGAAACAGACAACTTGAGCAGAAATGAAGCCAATTATATGCTTAGAAAATGGGTCCCAGCCATGGGGAAAATGAACAAGAGAGGAGGCAGTTTAGTAGAAGCAGTTGCTACATTATAATACCAGACCTGTCCCAGGAGCTGGCACTTAGAGCTCTTGAGGAATTGACCCTGTAGGTTGTTGGGGGGGTGGGGGGGCGGACAGTTAGCACCATTGTTACCCCAAGATCTCTTTAACACTCAGGCTGGGGTTGAGGGACAGAAGAAAGCTTGGGAAGGAGAAGAGAGGAGATGAGTAGCTCTGGAAATTGTCCCTTGAAACCCATCCTCCAGTGACCCAAGTACTGCATTTTGGGGTTTGGGGGAGTTTTTTGGTAGTTTTAAGCACTTACTATTTGCCAGGCACTGTACTAAGCACTGGGGTAGATGCAAGATAATTGGGTTGGAAACAGTCCCCGTACTACATAGGGGTCACAGTCTTAATCTCCATTTTACAGATGAAGTAACTGAGGCCCAGAGAAGTTAAGTGATGCCCAAGGTCACTCAGCAGACAAGTGGCAGAGTCAGGATCAGATCCCAGGTCTTCTGACTCCCAAACCCGTGCTCTTTCCACTAGACTATGTGGCTTCCCTGTTCTGTTCACCTATGGCAGAGAAGGGGAAATCTAGGACAAGCCAGCCACAGCTAGTCCAGCTTCTGAGCCATGATGGGGGAATTGAGGGGGTTCACCATCACCTCTAATACTACTACTACTACTACTACTACTAATAATTGTATTTGTTATGTGCTTACTATGTGCCAAACACTGTTCTAAGCACTGGGGGACATACAAGGTGATCAGGTTGTCCCACATGGGGCTCACAGTCTAAATCCCCATTTTACAAATGAGGTAACTGAGGCCCAGTGAAGTTAAGTGACATGCCCAAAGTCACCCAGCTGACAAGTGGCAGAGTTGGGATTAGGATTCACAACCTCTGACTCCAAAGCCTGGGCCCTTTCCATTAAGCCACGCTGCTTCTCTAATGCACCTGTGACCATAGTATACCAGCTTTGGGCAGGAAAAAGCCCAACACAAAATGGTAATGTGCTGGGTTCCTCTATCTGACTCTGGCTCTGGGCATCTTTAAACAAGGGTTTACAAGCATAACACACCTGGGAATAATTGCCCTCGTTAATTTCTTGATTCCCTGAAAGGCCTGAGGCCCGTGAGGACCATGGCCGCTGGAAAGCCAGGTCTAACTGTGTTCTGAGGTGGGAAAGGGTTCAGGCGAACAACCCTGGCCACAGCTCTATCTCTTTATCTGGAGGAACCAGCTGGGAAGAGAGTAAGATCTTTTATTGTCTATAAAAATGCAATCTAGGGTCCCAAGATAGCCAGAAAATCAAATGCTTTAAAGCACATGGACTAAAAGCCCCTAGAAATATTCCCTCTCAATGTCAAAAGGAAATCGTGAGCGGGGTATATTTGGTTGGGGAGGGGGGGAGTGGAGCTCTCATCTCCCCTTCTCTCCCCCAGAGCTGTGGTGAAAAGGTACAGTACTTCTGAAGGGGGCATCTGGCCGTGGCAAGGGTGGGTGGGGGCAGGAGGCCAGCTGGGCCTCTCTAACGCTCCAGAATGGAGAAAGTCGCTACCTCCCGGCACTGTGAGCCACGAGCTAAAAATAGCGGCGTTGCCATGGCAACCATGGCTAGTCGAGTCCTGGAGATCGTGCCTGGGTCCTGCTATCCCCCACCCCACCCCCTCGCCCCATCCTCCCCTCGGTTGGCATCTGGTAAGGAAGAAGTCTTGTTGTGACTGGCATGAAGGGGAGGGCTGAGTTGGGGTCTTGCTCCCGGAAGGCCAGGAAAACTTGCAAACCAAGGAAAAAATTTCTGCAGGATGAGGAGAGTCCCACGGGATCATAGATCACAGTCTGTCACGGTTTTCCTTTTCAGGAAAACAGCATTTACTCCAGCCACTGGCCCTTTCCTGGCTGGACAGAACCAAACCAAATCCTTTGGAAATGGTCACAGTGAGACCTTGATTCCAGTTTATCTCACACACAACAACTCAAACCTGGGATCCTTCTAGGACTCTGCTTTTCACCTCCCCTTACCCCACCCTTCTCAGGCATCAGAACCAGCCTCAGAATGGGAAGGAGCTGCAATTGGGGTAGACCTGAGACCCTCCCTCGTGGTTTGAGCTGGGTAGTCCTGGACAGTAAACTGGTTTCTCCAAGAAAGGAAAGGAGCCACCCAGACCCAATTACCCAACCCAGAGAGCTTGGGGTGGGGGAGGGCCCTCCTCTTGGGTGACTCACCGGAGCTCTGAGCCTCTGGACACTCCCCCGCTTGGCTAGATTCCCTCAGTCACCACACACCCGTGGGCAGGCGTGTGGACCCTGCTACAGAAATAACCAATCTGAAAACATAAAGCAACACTTCGTATTACACTTTTGCAAATAGGCTCAAAAGGGAACTTGTCTGCCCATGTTTTCTTACCAGCCAACCTCTCTCCAGGAAAAACACAAGGAATAATGTCAGCGGAACCGGTATTCTTTCAGTCTGGGGTTCGTTACTGCCGCTCAAGGCAGATATGTGAGGGGGTCGTTAGCAGGGGTTATAATTAGGGAATCCTTCTTCTTCTACAATTCAAAGAGCTTCTCAGACCTGATCTCACCAATGCAACCCTCTATGAGGTTGTGGGGAGCAGGGATGATTCTCCTCATTTTACAGGTAGGGAAACTGAGGTCCAGATTTGCCCAAGGCCACACAGTCTCCAGTAACAGTACTGGCCCTGAAACCCAAGAGCCCAGCCACACAATTGAGCAAGAATATATTGTGGGCAATTTCATGCATAGTCCTGATTCGCTGTGCAAATGCATATTTTTTAGTTAGTAAACAGGACAGATCTCTGGAAGACAAGGAGAAGGGAATGCAGGTATTTTAGGAGAGGGACTCCCTGGCAGATATGCTCAGGGATTCCAGAGATTTCCCAGCTGCTCACACAGCTGTGGGGAAGGGGAGGACAACTTTTTCCTGATTTTCATTAGCATCTTCAGAATAGAGCCAAGAGTTTCTTTTCTGGGGCTGAAATCAGAGGGCATTGAATCACAAAGGGATGGACATGAGCTGAGTTCAGGAGTAGGACAGTACCCCAGACATGAAGTTGAGGGTTTGGTCTCCTGGTTATCTCCAGGTCTTTCTGTTTTATGCTTCCTCTAGGTATCCAGTTGCCACCTTAGATACAGAATCCTGGCTGGCTGGGCCATTGATCTAACCCAACCCAATAATGGCACTGCTTTTTGTCCTTGGGGACTTGGAGGAGTGTGCCTGGAAGAAGGGGCAAGATTTTCTCTTAGTCACATCAAACAGTAGAAACGGTTTGACCTCAAGAATAAGGAGTCCTGGGCCCAGAGTCCCTCACTCAGTTCTAGGAAAGGGTCTAAGATGCTCTGGCTCTCATGTGGACCCTAATGGGAAGTCCATTTTAACTCAGGTTTGGGCCCTGGGAGATGCTTTGGGGATTAAGGGTTTGCACGCTGGGTGCTAAAACTTTGGCCACTTCCCCCATGACTCATTTCCCAGATTCAGCAGGCAGCTCCATTTTAGTGGATATACCAATCAGCCAATTGGGACTGCAGGTCCTGTTTCTTAAGAAATTCAGTCTCTGAGAGAACAATCTGGAAAGTTCAGAGATGTGTGAGTGTGTTTCTGTGGATGGATGTGACTGTGTTTATGAACGGGAGAATATGTGTGTCTTAAAGTGAGAGTGCATATGAATGAGGTTGTGGGCAAATGACAGTGTGAGCGTCTAAGCAGTATATATGTGGGCGCATGTTTGTGGTGCCTTAAGCAAGGCCAGGGAGACAGACATTGTGCCTGGGAAATTTCATTCCTGGGCTCCCACCTTTCCCCGTCTGGCCTGCGGCTTGGTGGTAGGGAGCAGTGGGTCATCCCAGTGGAAAGGATTCATGGGGTTGAATCCTTAAAGCTGCCAGGGCTACCCTCAAACTCCTTTTGAGGGGCCGGGACCCAGGAACCCTTCAGCTGGCTACCCTGAATTCAGCTGCCACTTAGACTCCGCCCCATTTATAGCTTGCTTGCGCTTGGTCATATTATTGCATTAGCATCTGAAAATAAAACATTCATTTCTTCTGCCTTCCTTGTCTACATTCAGAAATTCCTATTTTGGAAAATCAAGGAAAGAGAAAGCTACATTCGAAACGTGAGACAACAATCACAGTCTGAGAGGGAAATGAGTCTGGTACCAACTCATTTTCTCTCAGTACCCCAGGTCAGGACAAGGGGACAACATTTACACAGAAGGAGCTCAAAGCTCCTGATAACAGTCTCTGAGGACAGGAATGAGTCCTCCCATTTTACTGATGCAGAAACTGAGGCAAAGAGGGTTGAAGGGGCTGGCCCCAGTTAACAGCAGAAGGAAAAGACAAGAATCCTGGAGGCTTCACTGTCCACCCGTGGTGCTACCCACTTCAACCGTTGTTCATGATCAAAGGGGAAGGAATCCACGATCTGAGACACATAGCCAGAGACAGGGGAGCATTCAGACTGGGGGGATCTGAATCTGATCCAGCTAGTCTTGGACTTCAGCATGGAGGCATGCAGGAGGCAGCTTTAGCAGCTTCTCTGGACCACTTACATCCCAAGGGGTGACAATTCAGGACAAAAGCTTAGTAAAGGAAAATAATCTGACCCCATCCCATTTCTGCCTCCCCTCTCCTCAAGTAGTGAGAAAGTCAAAGATCCTGCCCAGAAAAAGGACAAATGGGAAGGAATTCCTCTTAGGATGGGACCCCGCTTAGGACTAGTTTAAGGAAGTTATGGCCCTCACTTCCTTCCTCAGAGACCGTCAGCCCTCCTGAACCACTTCTGTCAGTGAGATCCTTAGTCCTTAAAGCTGGGCTCTCCAGAAATCCTGGGGGTGGTCACTTGGCTGCAGTTTTGATCTCCTCCTTCCATTGTGAGGGTGGGGGGGTCAAAGCTGAATACTCCCTACTTTCCAGAGGATCCAAGAGAGGTGCAGAGAGAGAAAGAGGCCAAGGTCCAACAGCAATATGGTGGGATGGCAAAGGTCTCCCAGTGGGGAGTCACAGAGTTGAGGGCCTGCAGGAAAAGGAACAGATTAATCTGTCCCTACCTGGCTGAGGTTCCCCTCAAAAGGTCTGTTGGGTACAATCCCTCCAACCCTTCAACCCCTCTTCCTGTGTCATTTGAGAAACTTTCCATATCTTTCCAGAACTACACAGGGTCTCCTGTAACCGGAAATGGTAAAACCCGGCTCCCCTTTGACCTAGCTGCACCTTAACTAATAAGTAGGATCAAGATTCTTGCCCTTTCATGCTCCCCAGACTACCCTCTGGCTGCTCTTCACTCTCCAATCTTTGACCTTTACCCCCAGCTGATTCCTGGCAGGACAATGACTGACACCCAACACTTCTGTGGCTCCTGGGATCCAATTTCAAGCTGTGTTCACAGCAGGGATTTCTGGAGTAGGAGCCTTTCAGATTGCTGCAGTAAGCAAAGTTGACAGGGCTGCCCTTTACCTAGACACACACAGGGGCAAGCATACACACACACACACACACACACACACACACATCCCCCCCACACAGTTTAGACAGACAGGCCTTCCTGCAACAGAACCCAACACACTTATCCAAGCCCCCAAATAGGCAGATCTGCTCTAGTGACTTTAGCCTTTCCCCGTCGCAAGCAGAAGTACTAAAGTTTCTCTCCCACTCCTATCCCCTCCCCAGATGACCTCAGAGGTCTGTTTTTATTGCTTATCCTTGCCGTTTCCTTGGGGATCAGCTCCTTCTTAACTCTTTGGCTCTGAGGGAAAAGAATTGGTGGGTGGAGGTGGGGGTGGGGGTAGGGAAGGAGGTCAAAGCTGCATTGGTAGTCATCCAACCTCACCAAGGGAACCTGTGCCTCCTGCAAACAGGCAGAGAGCCAAAACAGAATGCTGGAGGCCCAGGGGGAGGGAACTTGTAGCTGCAGAAGGCTAACAGTTTGATTTCTGTTCCTCTCCCCACCTTTCACTCATGCTACAAAGGCCTCTTTGGCCTTGCAATTGGCCAACTGGGATGCCACATCCAAGGGACAGGAAACCATGTCCTGTGAACTAGCCACTCTTCTTGTTCAAGGCTGGGTCCCCTTACTCGGGGTGATGGGCTCACCTCAGGCCAAAGGAGAGGTGTCAATTTCTTTTCCTGATACCTGGGTTGGAGACTGGCCTCTGCCCTCAGATTCTAAGATTGGCTCAGGACCTAGGTGGATGGCTCTTTCCTCAGGATCATCCCTGGAGTAGTCCTCTAGACTGTAAGCTCCTTGAGGGCAGGGATCATGTCTACCAATTCTATTGGATTGTACTCTCCCAAGCATTTAGTAAAGTGCTCTGCACGTAGCAAGGGTTCATTAAATGCCCTGATTGATTGATTGACTTGTTTCAGAGGCTGTTTCTCTGGCATGGACTCCAACACCCTCTGTGAAACAGCAATACCTTGCCTATTGGTCAATCAAACCCTCTCTCTAACACCTGTCTGAGGGGATCTGAGGACCGAGGACAGACAGAGGATATTTTTCACAATGAAACAGTACAAAGAAGGGAGGAACTTCATATTCCTTTGCCTTCTACATTCTGGTATGTTGAGCCTTAGATCTGGGTGTGAGTTCTCAGAGGCTTCTGCTGCTGCTGTTTCCTCCAAAGGCACAACACCCTGGGTGCTTCCCCGTGGCTTAGAAAGGGAAGGAGTTCAAGGGGGAAAGGAGTTCAGTGGGATGAGTCATTACCAGGCTGGGACTCCAGACCCCACCCTGTTCCAAGGAAGCATAGAAATATGGAAGTCTAGGTTGTCTGACTCCATCTAAGGCTGACATTGGCTGGAAAGACAATACCTCCTTTTGCTGTCTGCAAAAAAAAGCTGAGAATTCTGCAGGAGACCAAAGATTGAGGAAGAATCATCAAGGATGTCTCCTAGGGGGAAGAAATGGTGTTACTGGGCTGGGTGATCATATGCAGACCTCCAGAGAAAGGTCTCTACATGATCTATCTTACTCCTACTTTCCATCACTGGCCCGGCTTTAGTCTCCTACAAAGATCCTGGCATGAGGGATAGGGGCCACCTATCCCAGGAGGAGAAAGGAAGAGGGTCAAGATTAGGCACCCTTGTTACCCTTCTCACTTAGGAGACCCTTACCCAAGGTTTGAGGCCCAAAATCTGAGAACCTCTATTGTATGCAATTGAGGAATTCCCTCCTAAATACCCAACTCCATTAAGCTACAGTGAGCTTAGACTCAGTCTGGGGATCAGTTCATCCCTAGCACAAGTGCCCTTCCTTTGCCATTTGTTCAAATCTAGTTTCCCCTCAAGAACAGGTCATGGCTTTGAGTAGAATGAGGCCTTCCCCTCACAGGGCCTCTGTGCAGAAGTGGATTCACCCAAGAGTCGTGCCTAAAGAGTTCCCGAGGCTTAGAGGGGAAGGGGTTAGGAGTCAGCCTCCTTTCAGGATATATCATCTCTAGGATCTCCAGTCCCTTCTTTTGGAGATTCCCCAGAGACCAGTGAGCTGAGGAACCGAGTGGGCCACAGGCCAAATCTCCTAGTTCCAGGTTCTTCGTGCCTTGCACCAAAGGGGAGTTGGCGGGTGAAGAAGGGCAGCCAGCTCCAGGATGACCCAAGAAGGTGCCCTGGGCTTGCTGGGAGGGCAAACTCTGCTTCCGCTCACACTGCCGTCTCCTGTTCTTCTCTATGTTCCTCCTCTTTCTTCTTCTTCATGTTGCAGAAGCCATGAAGTCCACAGAAGCAGGCAAAGGTGAACTGGGGCATGCCCTACAGCAATTCAAGAACTGTCACATGTGGTCTGCAGGAAGAAAAGATTGGGTGGTGGGGAGGGGGAGAGCAAGAAAGAGAGAAGACAGAACCACAGTTAATATTTCCATAAAACTATTCCCCCAGAATGCATCCCCAAACCAACCGGTTCTGGAGGGCAGAGACCCAACTCCATTTCTTTCCCTTCAGCTTTTCTCCTCCCTCTCCCTTTAATTTGGACAGTCGCTCTCCCCACCTTCAAAACCTTATCGAAGGCACATCTCCAAGAGGCCTTCCCTGACTAAGTTCTCATTTCCTCTTCTCCCACTCTCTTTCTGCAGCAACCTTGTTCTTAGATTTGCTTCCTGTGTTCACCCCTCCCTCAGCACCAAATCACTGGGTACATATCCACAGTTTATTTATATTAATGTCTGTCTCCTCCTCTACATTGTAAGCTTGTTGTGGGCAGGGAACATGTGTACCAACTCTGTTATAGTGTACTCTCCCAAGCGTTTAGTATAGTGCCCTGAACACAGTGAGCGGTCAATAAATATGATTGATTGATTTCAACTAAGTAGCAAGAACTTATCTTCCTGCCAATAGTCTTGGCCAAGACTTCTCCCTCCAAGGAGCTTTCTTTACCATTTACCCAGAATCAGTTGCTACTCGCCTTAAGCCAGCGGGTCTGTGACTATTTGCAAGGTTGCTATGGTCATACCAATCAAACAATTAATCAGTGGTATTTACTGAGAACTTACTGTGTGCAGAGAATAATAATAATGGCATTTGTTAAGCACTTACTATGTGCAAAGCACTGTTCTAAGTGCTGAAGAGGATATAAAGTGATCAGGTTGTCCCACGTGGGGCTCACAGTCTTAATCCCCATTTTACAGATGAGGTAACTGAGGCACAGAGAAGTTAAGTGACTTGCCCAAAGTCACACAGCTGACAGTTGGCAGAGCTGGGATTTGAACCCATGACCTCTGACTCCCACTCCCAAGCCTCTGCTCTTTCCATTGAGCCACACTGCTTCTCTGTTAAACACTTGAGAGGATTCAATAGAGTTGATACCCATGATCTTGGCTCCACCACTTATCTGCTGTGTGACCCTGGGCAAGCCACTTCACTTCTCTGTGCCTCAGTTCCCTCAACTGTAAAATGGGGATTTATAGACTGTGAGCCCCACATGGGACAACCTGATTACCTTGTATCTACCCCAGTGCTTAGAGCAATGCTTGGCACATAGTAAGCACTTAGTAAACACCATAATAATAATAATAATTATTATCTCTACCCATAAAGTGCTTATACTACCCCTTTTCCATTATCTAGCATCTCTCTTCATCAGCAAAATTTAGTAGATGTTTGTGGTGACCTTTAGGGGCAGAATGGGGGGGAGGAAGAGGAGGAGGAGGAGTTTCCCCATTTATAGATAGAGGAACAGAAGCCCAATAGAGAAGCAATGACTCACTCAAAGTCACTCAGTAAATCAGGAGCAAAACTGGGCTTTGAACCAAGGCTTCTAAAACTCTGTCTCATTTTATGCTGCTAAAAATCCTTAGCCCAAATTAAGGTTGAGGTGGTAATGGGTGTTTGGGTGGTGGCAGGGTGGGCTGTTACTAACCTGAACAAAAATCTATGTTTTCATTCATTAATGTTTTCCACATCTTAGTGACAGGTTGGAGTTGACTTATCTTTCTTATGGTATTTAATTGCTTATTATGTGCCAAGCACTGTACTATGTGGGGTACATAAAAGCTAATCAGGTTGGACACAGTCAGTGTCCCACATATGGCTCACAGTCTCTATCCCCAGATGAGGGAACTGGGGCACAGAGAAGTAAAGTGACTTACTCCAGGTCACAGAGCAGACGCGTGGCCGAGTGGGAATTAGAACTCAGTTCCTTCTGACTTTCGGGCCTGTGCTCGTTCCACTAGGCCACGGTGCTTCCCAACCCTGGATGGGGTTATTTCTCTTGCCCTATGTCCCTTCTTCCCAAAGCCCAAAGTGGCCAAGGTTGAGTTCACTGAGGGAACTCTAGAGAGTCTAGGGTAGGGAAAGGGGAAAGAGAAGGACATTTGGGAGGGCAAAAATGGTTTTCTTTGAGCGGATCTTCCCCTGGAGCAAAATGGAGAGTCTTTCATCAGCCATCCTTCCCAGCAGGCTCCAAATGCCTCTATGACTAACACTGCATCCTCTAAGGAAGGACCCAAGAGGGAATTCCTGCTGACCTTGTCATTTACCATCTCAGCCCTTGAAAACAAGAAGTGGGTCTTCTGTGCCTTCTGGATTATACTTGATCCACCCGTATAACTCTGCTACCAGTTACAATACCAGTTAGGGTTCTTGCTATAGAGCTCCAGCTGTGGGTCACACTAAAAAACAGTGGTTCTGGTGGTGAAAT
Source organism: Tachyglossus aculeatus (assembly GCF_015852505.1). Taxonomy (NCBI): domain Eukaryota; kingdom Metazoa; phylum Chordata; class Mammalia; order Monotremata; family Tachyglossidae; genus Tachyglossus; species Tachyglossus aculeatus. The sequence continues at coordinate 25,488,208 of NC_052072.1, read as the reverse complement.
AGAAGCTACATGAGAAGCAGCATGACCTACTGAAAAGAAGCATGGTCTATGGAAAGAGCATGGGCCCGGGAATCAGAGGTTATGGGTTCTAATCCCAGCTCTGCCACTTGCCAGCTGTGTGACTTTGGGCAAGTCACTTCACTTCTCTGTGCCTCAGTTCCCTCATCTGTAAAATGGGGATTAAGACTGTGAGCCCCCCGTGGGACAACCTGATCACCTTGTAACCTCCCCAGTGCTTAGAACAGTGCTTTACACATAGTAAGCGCTTAATAAATGTCATCATCATCATTATTATTATTATTCTCTGCTAGGTGACCTTACACATGTCACTTAACTTCTATATGTCTCAATTTTCTCATCTGTAATATGGGGATTAAGATTGTGAGCCCCATGTGGGACTGGGACTGTATCCAACCTGATTAGTTTGTATCTACCCCACCAGCACAGTGCCTGACACATAGTAAGTGCTTAACATATACCATAAAAATACCATTCTAGTGTATACGTTTAATAATAATAATAATAATAATGGCATTTGTTAAGCACTTACTATGTGCAAAGCACTGCTCTAGGCACTGGGGAGGATACAAGGTGATCAGGTTGTTCCACGTGGGGGCTCACAGTCTTAATCCCCATTTTACAGTTGAGGGAACTGAGGCACAGAGAAGTTGAGTGACTTGCCCAAAGTCACACAGCTGACAAGTGGCGGAGCCAGGATTTGAACCCATGAACTCTGACTCCCAAGCCTGGGCTCTTTCCACTGCGCCACGCTGAAAAAGCCAATGCAGAATACTCATTTCCAACCACATCACACTCATGTAGAGATGGTCTTCTTATGAGAAGCAGTGTGGCTTAGTGGAAAGAGATGGGTCAGGGAGTCCGAGGTCATGGGTTCTAATTCCAGCTTGACCACTTGTCTGCTGTGTGACCTTGGGCAAGCTACTTAACTTCTCTTTGCCTCAGTTACCTCATCTTTAAAATGGGGATTAAGACTGTGAGCCCCCCATGGGACAACCTGATCACCTTGTAACCTCCCCAGTGCTTAGAACAGTACTTTGCACATAGTAAGCGCTTAATAAATGTCATCATCATCATTATTATTATTATTATTCTCTGCTAGGTGACCTTACACGTCACTTAAATTCTATGTGTCTCAGTTTTCTCATCTGTAAAATGGGGATTAAGATTGTGAGCCCCATGTGGGACTGGGACTGTATCCAACCTGATATGTATATATGTTTGTACATATTTTTTTTTTTACTCTATTTATTTATTTATTTAATTTATTTGTACATATATATTCTATTTATTTTATTTTGTTAGTATGTTTGGTTTTGTTCTCTGTCTCCCCCTTTTAGACTGTGAGCCCACAGTTGGGTAGGGACTGTCTCTATATGTTGCCAATTTGTACTTCCCAAGCGCTTAGTACAGTGCTCTGCACATAGTAAGCGCTCAATAAATATGATTGATGATGATGATGATTAGCTTGTATCTACCCCAGCTCTTAGCACAGTGCCTGACACATAAACATATACCATAAAAAATACCTTACTAGTATATATGTTTAATAATAATAATAATAATAATGGCATTTGTTAAGCACTTACTATGTGCAAAGCACTGTTCTAAGCACTGGGGAGGATACAAGGTGATAAGGTTGTCCCACGTGGGGCTCACAGTCTTAATCCCCATTTTACAGTTGAGGGAACTGAGACACAGAGAAATTAAGTGACTTGTCCAATACCAGTACTTAAAACAATGCTTGGCACATAGTAAGTACTTAACAAATACCACCAGTATTATTATCATTATTATTATTTCTCTGGTTCAGGTAGATCAATCAATCAATCAATGGTATTTATTGAGCATTTACTCCATGCAGAGCACTGTATTAAGTGCTTGGGAGAGTACAGAACAATAGAGTTGGTAACCACAGTCCCTGCCCACAACGAGACAGTTTTTTCCAGCTAATCATCAATCCATAGTTCCTCTCTGACCCTGTTAAACAGTCTACAATCATTTGTATCATTATCATCATCATCACCAATATTTATTGAGCACCTACTTTGCTTGGCACATAGTAAGCGCTTAACAAATGCCATTATTATTATTATTATTATAGTGATATGTACTAGGCGCTTGGAAACATACAATAGAAATAGAATTCATGGTCTATGCCCTCTAGTAATTACAATTAATGGATGCCTTCTTGGATGGGTGCTTCTTTGGGGGTGTCATTCATAGCTTTAGGACTTGGGAGAGTTCTCGTAGGATCAAAAGGCTATTCTAACACTAGCATCCAGGTCCCCTGTTGCATCTTCCAGCTCGGCTGCCTAGAATAAATCAAGCAGGACAGAGCCTTCTACACAGCCCAGTTTTACCTCATAATTCATAGGGAATGACTCAGACTTGGAATCCTCAGTTCTGACAAGACCAGGCATGGGGTCTCGAAGTAGTCTCAGATTTTTAGTGAGTATCTCAGGGCAGCCAAATTTCCTAAGCCATTTTCAGAGTTTGGGTCTCTTGGTGGTGTCATCTGATTTTGCAAGGCTGTGGAAATTTGTGGAAAAGTCTCAGAATTGTTCCTTATCTTTCTCCTGTACCAGACAAACTGCGAAGATCACATTGGCCGTGCCAAGCTGTGGGTTGAAGCCACATTACAATTCCAAGAGTGTGCAATCAATGACATCCTTCAATAGCCTGCCTGGAATAACTCTGGCTAGGATCTCATCGGAGTGGGAAAGTAGTGTGATACTTTAGTAGTTGCTGCAGTGTGATCCTTCATCCTTCTTACCAAAGATGGTAATGATGTGAACATCCCTGAGATCCTGTGGTATCTCCTTAGAGTTCCATTTATCGAAGAAATCTTGTTTATAGTGTGTGTTAAGCCCTTACTGTGTGTCATGCACAGTTCTAAGTGCTGGGGTAGATACACGTTTATTAGGTTGGACACAGTCACTGGCTCACATGGGGCTCAAAGTCTAAGTAGGGGGTAGATCAGATATCGAATCCCCATTTTACAGGTGAGGAAACTGAGGCACAGAGCAGTTAAGTGACTTGCCCAAGGTTATACAGCAAGCAGCTGGCAGAGCTGGGATCCAAATCCAGATCTGACTCCCAGGACCATGTAGGGATTTGTGGCAACTGTTAAAAGAGTGCATACATCTCAAAGATCCCAAAATGTCTGCCATCTGATTCAGGGGCTGTGCTATTTTTCAGGGCTCTGGTTGCAAACTCAGTTCCCCCTCCCCGTCACCCCGACTTGCTCCCTTTACTCTCCACTCCCCTCCCCACACCATCACTTTTGTATATATGTACATATCTATAATTCTATTTATTTAAATTAATGCCCGTTTACTTGGTTTTATGTGTATATATCCATAATTCTATTCATTTATATTGATGCTATTGATGTCTGTTTACTTGTTTTGATGTCTGTCTCCCCCTTCTAGACTGTAAGCCCATAGTGGGCAGGGATTGTCTCTATTGCTGAATTGTACTTTCTAAGCCCTTAGTATAGTGCTCTACACACAGTAAGCACTCAATAAATACAATTGAATGAATGAATGAATTTATTCAAGGGTTGGGCCAATCAATCAAACAATCAATTGCATTTATTGAGTGCTTACTGTGTGCAGAGCACTGTATTAAGCACTTGGGTGAATACAGTATTACCGAGTTGGTAGACCCATTCTCTACCCACAGGAAGCTTACGTTCTAGAGGAAGAGACAGACATTAATATAAACTATGGATATGGACATAAGTTTGGTGGGGCTGAGGGATGAATGCATTCATTCGTTCATTCAGTCGTATTTATTGGCACTTATGCTGTGCAGAGCACTATATTAAATACTGGGGAGAGTACAATACAACAATAAACAGACACATTGCCAGCCCACAGTGAGCTTACAGTCTGGAGGGAATGTAGGGCCAAGTATCATAGTTTCCCATATTGGCAAGTTTTTTATGTTTTACAGGGACTTAACCTTCGTAGTGGAGAATGTGTTCAGGGGGATATTAAACAGGATTCTGTCACAAGGCCAGAACCATCTCCCTCCTTCAAAGGTGCTTGCTAAAGGTGATTAGGGTCATTATAGTTCTGTCAGTGATATATAGAAGGCTTTGGTTTGATGGTAATCTGAACAGCCTTTGATCGCTCCTATTTTGGCACCCCACTTATTGTCCTTTAATGCCACTTCTTTAATTGATTTACAGGTCACCACCCAGATTTCTGTAAGTCTTTCTTGGCTAGGATCATGAGATCCTTCAACGTGCTGTTGACGCATTGCTTGTTTTGCTGCAAGTAGCCTTTTTATCTCTGAGGCATTTAGGGACCCTCAGTAAATTCCACTGAAGAGGTTAATTATAATGTGGATTTCTGTTCACTCAGAGCTCTTTGATTTTTTTATGTCACTTGTTACATGCACCATACATGCCATGCTCTGTACTAAGCACCGGGGTAAATACAAGATAGGTTGGACACAGTCCATGTCCCACATGGGGCTCATAGCCTTAATCCCCATTTAATAGATGAGATAACTGAAGCATAGAGAATTGAAGTGACTTGTCCAAGGTCACACAGCAAACAAGTGATGGAGCTGAGATTACAACCCAGATCCTTCTGACTCTGAAGCTGTGCTCTATCCACTATATTACACTGCTTCTCCCACTTGATGATCTCATTTTCCCCTAGGAGACAGAGAGGAACAGGATGATGCTTTCCATTTTGTCAAAGGGGAAACAGAGGCCTGAAGAGGTTTAGCACAAAGTCGCATAGTACTGATATCTTGACCTCCCCATAAATACTTCCAGAGTGATTCTGGGAGATGCCCACCTAAGGCCTGAGCCAATCTAGAACCTGAGGGAAGTGGAGGGCTTGGCTCCTTCCACCTGGTACTATCCTCCTCTCACCCTGGACCAGCCACCTCCTCCCCTGGCCAACGAGGAGTTCATGCAGGAAGAATTCCAGGCGTTTGTCACTGTCCCAGTGATGAATGGGTAGCTGCCAGAAATCAACACGCTCACTTTCAGAATGACACTTTCCCTGAACCCTAATAAATGTCTCTCTGAACTGACCAGACAAGAGCAATCCCTTAGGACTCGGGCCCTTATTCATTTCTCCATTGGATTTTTCCTTCCTCACTCTTCACTGCTCTGGTCATCCTGCTGTGGAAGAAATGAACCTGTCTACAAACTGAGCAAACAATCAATCAATGGTATTTATTGAGCGCTTGCCATGTGCAGAGTGTTGTACTTAGCACTTGAACAGTACACTGAGTGCAGCCCCTGTGTGTTGTGACTTGGAGAAGAATTCAGTCCAGTCCAAGGCAGGAGCCTCAAATCCATCCTAGAATCAGCCTGACACTGACTTTACACTCCAGGACAGATCCTCTGCCAACCTATTTTCTCCAAGACCTTCCGGGCAAGGAACGGTGATGATAATAATAATAATAATAATATTTTTATGCACTTACTATGTGGCCAGCACTGTACTAAGCACTGGGGTAGAGACAAGATAATCAGGGCCCAAATGGGGCTCCCAGTCCAAGTAGGAAGGAAAACAGATGTTGAATCCCATTTTGCTGGTCAGGGAACTGAGGCACAGAGAAGTGCTCAAGATCACATAGCAGATACATGGCAGAGCCAGAATTAGAACCCAGGTCTTCAAACTCCCTGGCCAATACTTTTTCCACTACGCCACACTGTTTCTCCATATAAGCCTTCAAATATACCCACATCTCCCCTATCGCACAAAAACCTTCCCTTGACCCCACTGCACTATCTCTCACCTCTCATTCCCAGCCAAACTCCTCCAACAGGTTGTGAACATTCACCACTCTCACTTAATAATAATAATAATAATAATAATAATAATAATAATAATAATAGCATTTATTAAGTGCTTACTATGTGCAAAGCACTGTTCTAAGCACTGGGGAGGTTACAAGGTGATCAGGTTGTCCCAAGGGGGCTCACAGTATTAATCCCCATTTTACAGATGAGGGAACTGAGGCCCAGAGAAGTTAGGTGACTTGCCCAAAGTCACACAGCTGACAAGTGGCGGAGCCTGGATTTGAAACCGTGACCTCTGACTCCAAAGACCGGGCTCTTTCCATTGAGCCACGCTGCTTCACTTCCTCTTCTACTCCCTCTCTGATCCTCTATAATCTGGCTTTTGCCCCTTTCATTCCACTGAAACAGTTCTCTCCAAGGTCACTAGTGACCTCCTTCTCACCAAATCTAACTGACACTACGTCCGCCGTCTCCCCCTCTACCTTTTGACTGTGTTTCACACTGTGGACCACCCCCTTCAGTAACATCAGTGGAGTCAGAGCTGAGTATTGTTTGGGGGTAAGCTTGTCTGTGTCTGTGTGACTGAGTATCGATTCCCTTTTCTTTAAAATGGCATTTGTTAAGTACTTATTATGCACCAGGCATTGTAGTAAGCACTGGGGTAGAGTCAAGCTAATCAGGTTGGACACCGTCTGTGTCGCAAATGGGGTGCACAGTATTAATGGCCATTTTGCAGATGAGGTAACCGGGGCACAAAAAAGTTAAGTGACTTTCCCCAGGGCATTCTAGACCTAAGGTTCTTGTGGGCACGGAATGTATCTACCAACTCTGTTGCATTATACTCTCCCAAATGCTTAATATAGTGCTCTGAACTCAGTAAGCACTCAATAAGTATCATTGCTTGCTTGATTGTTCCCCTCTCTCTGATTTTAATTTCTTCTCTCTCTCTCTCTCCCTCCCCCACCAATTTTTTGGGATACAGTCCCTTACAAGCTAAAGCAGGAGATGGGGACAGAACCCTAAACCTGGGGACTGTCTCACCAATTTTGGAATTTCTGGACCCTGCAGAAAGCCACCCTATAGGACTCCGAGACCTCTGCTCCCCTTTTTCCCATGCTTTGCTGATTTGCCAGCCTGTCACACTGTTCCACTTGCTTCCCTGGACATGACTCCTGGGTTCCCTGGGGCCAAAAATAATTTTCCAAGAGGAAGATTTTCCATCCTTGCACAACATTGATTTTACAGCCTTACACAACATTCTCTTTCATCTTTCATTCATTCATTCATTTATTCAATCATATTTATTGAGCCCTTACTGTGTGCAGAGCACTGTACTAAGCACTTGGGAAGTACAAGTTGGCAACGAAGCAACAGCAGCAGCAGTGGCAACAAAGAGGAGAAAGCCCAACCAGTCAATTGTATTTATTGAGCTCTTACTGTGTGAACAGCACTATATTAACTGCTTAGTAAAGTACAATATAACAGAGTTGGAAGACATCTTCCCTGCCCACAGTCAGCTTACAGTCACGTGGGGGAGACAAACAGTAATATACACAAGTAAATTATGTATATATACATAAGTGATTTGGGGCTGAGGGAAGGGTGAATAAAGGGTGCAAATCAATGTGCAAAAAGAATACCCAAATAAAACACAAAACCACACTTGATTTTTACTCTACACTGTCAAAGTATTGTCCACACTAATTCTTTAAACCTCAGAAAACAAATTAATGACTTTAGAACATTTAAGATGATTCATTTTTTTGTTTCCATCTTGTGTCTATTACTAATTCCATTCCCAATCTTATTCTTTGAGTGTAAATTTAGGCTGTGTTGGATTTGAAGCTCTTCCCAGAAGGAAAAGTGTCAACCAACTCTGTTATATCGTACTCTTCCAAATTCTTAGTAGGGTACTCTGCCCACAATAAGCTCTCAGTGAATACGTTTGTTTGATTAATTTTTTTCCCCAAAGTAAGGCACTTTAACATCTTCGCCACTGGTTTCTGCTTCTCCCGCTACCTGGATAGGGGCATGAACTGGGACAGGGCCCAGGCTCCGAAGAGATAGTCAGGGAGAACAAACAATTTTCTCTCACTCTGTTCTATGTTACCCTAGCACTTGAATTAGGTCCCTTTATTCACCTCTTCCTCAGTCCCACAGCACTCATGTACATATCCATAATTTATTTATTTATATCATTTGTCTCCCCCTCTAGCCTGTAAACTCCTGTGGGTAAGGAACATATCTGCCAATTCTGTTTTACTGTACTTTTCCAAATAATAATAATAATAATGGCATTTATTGAGTGCTTACTATATGCAAAGCACTGTTCTAAGCACTGGGGAGGTTACAAGGTGATCAGGTTGTCCCACAGGGGGCTCACAGTCTTCATCCCCCTTTTACAGATGAGGTAACTGAGGCACAGAGAAGTTAAGTGACTTACCCAAAGTCACACAGCTGACAATTGGCAGAGCCGGGATTTGAACTCATGTCTTCTGACTTCAAAGCCCGTGCTCTTTCCACTGAGCCACGCTGCTTCTCTAGCTTAGTATAGCATTTTTCACACAGTAAGCACTCAATAAATATGAGTGATTGATGTATAGAACCAAAATTCCTCTATCCCTTTGGGGGGGAAGGGGAGGAAACCCAAAGGGGCTGCAGTAAGGTTGCAGCTATGAGGAAACTTGCAGACATAAAGTCCTCTCTCATCCCAGTCCCCCAGCGCCCACCCTCCTGCCCCCCTCCCCCAGAGTTAATTTGCGTCTGGGAGATAGAGACACGAGGGCCCTCGTTATAAAAAATTCAACTGCTGTTGTAAGGGTTGTAATTAATAGGTGTTATAAATTTCCAATGGCCAGCCAGAATGGACAGGCAATTCAGGCTGATTCAGCTCAGGTTGGGCAGCCTGTTACTTAATAACCTATTTTCCAGCACTATTCGCACACCCACTTGCCCTGAGTATATATAGAGAGCAATCGCCTCTCCGTGATATATATAGAGAAAGCTCAGACGAAACTACTATATTTCTAGATCTACCAACTGCAGCTATCTAAGGAGCCCTCGAGCGGCAAACCTAGAGAGAGCCAGACACTCAATTAGTCACCTAAGCCAGTCAGAAGACCAGGATGCTATTCCCAGCTCTGCTACCAGTGAGCTGTGTGATGTCAGGCAAGTCACCTAACCTCTCTGGGCTTTTCTCCCCCCCCCCCATTTGTAAAACTCCATAGGGTGGAATAGCTGGAACTTCAAATGAAGGTTTCCTTTTCAATTTAGAGTCTATCCTTAATTGTGATATGCCCCGGGGGGAGGGGAGGAGCTTGGAAGATGTGCTCTCAGCTGGCAAGAGGGGGAGGGAAAACAAGGGAGGGGTGAGAGTGGATTTCTTTCCTTTTAATCACTAATACTATGCATCCATCTCCTCCGCAGGGGGTGTCTGGAGAATTAACACAGCCCTGTCTTTTAAGTACTTTGATTTCCTTCAGCGGCCAATGTTCGTTCACTAACCACAAAGCATTAATTTGGGACAAAAGCATGCAGAAGTCTACACAATGCAGGCAGTGGCCTTCAGCTTGAGCTGGCCAGCCCCTCCAGACAACAGCTTTTACAAGTCCGGACAAACCGCTTACCCCAGCACCTCTTCTACCCTGGAGTTCCTAGACCCAGAGGTCACCCCTGTCTCTTTCTCAACTCTCCAGTCCCCTTCCTCTGCCTTCTTCTCCCCAGCCTCCACACTGTCCCTGATCCTCTATTTACCAGAATCCCATTGAATGAATTGGGCAGTAACCCACTCTGTCCCTAGAATCGGCCCTCACTCCCTGTTCCCCTGCCTTCAAGCTATTTTTTCCCCTCATTCATTCCTTCATTCTTTCAATCGTATTTACTGAGCGCCTACTGTGTGCAGAGCACTGTACTAAGTGCTTGGGAGAGTACAGTGCAACAATAAACAGACACATTCTCTACCCACAAGGAGATTATAGTCTAGAGACCTGATCCCCTTCACCAGAAGGAGGCCCAGAGGCTCCACTGAACCGCTGAAGGTGACCTGATTTTTAATCCCTTTATCCAACTGACTCTACACCAGGGGAGACCCCACCCCCCTCAATAACTCCTTCACTTTCCTGGCTGTTCCACACTACCCTGGTCTACCAACTCTTTTATTATACTCTTCCAAGCACTGTGCCCTTCACCCAGTAAGTCCTCAATAAATTTACTTTTTTAAATCATATTTTTTAAGCACTTACTTTGTATCAGACACTGTTCTAAGCACTGGGGGAGATACAAGATAAACTGGACACATTCCAAGTCCCACATGGGGCTCACAGTCTTAATCTCCATTTTACAGATGAGCTAACTGAGGCACAGAGAAATGAAGTGATTTGCCCAAGGTCACACAGCAGACAAGTGTCAGAGCTAAGTTTAGATCCCAGATCCTTCTGACTCTCAGGCCCATGCTCTATCCATTAGCCCACACTACCTCTCATGATTTATTATTCTTTGCTGTATCTTCTGAAATTTGTTCAAGGAATAATAATAATAGCGGCATTTGCTAAGTTCTTACTGTGTGTCAAGCACTGTTCTAACTGAGAAGCAGCGTGGCTCATTGGAAAGAGCACGGGCTTTGGAGTCAGAGGTCATGGGTTCAAATCTCAGCTCTGCCAATTGTCAGCTGTGTGACTTTGGGCAAGTCATTTCACTTCTCTGTACCTCAGTTACCTCATCTGTAAACTGGGGATGAAGGCTGTGAGCCCCCCCGTGGGACAACCTGATCACCTTGTAATCTCCCCAGTATTTATTTAGAACAGTGCTTTGCACATAGTAAGTGCTTAATAAATGCCATCATCATTATTATTATTAAGTGCTGGGATAAATGCAAGGTAATCATGTAGGATACAGTCCCTGTTCCACATGGTGCTCACAGCCTTACTAGGAGGAAGATCAAGGATTTAAGCCCTATTTTACAGATGTGGAAAGTGAGGCACAAAAAAGCAAAATGATTTGCCCAGGGTCACACAGGAGTCATGTGGCAGAGTCAGGATTAGAACCCAGACCCTCTAACTCCAAGACCCAGGCTCTTTCCATTAGGCCATGCTGCTCCTGAAGGCATGAGTTGAAAGCCACTTCACCAGTGACAATTCAAAGCCTGGAGGTGACAGGTGATGGGGCAGGAAGAAAGAGGACCCTGCAAGGCCCACCAGGCCAATGGACCAAGGAAAATATCCAACAACACAGAACATTCCAAACCCTCATTTAAATCAGATATTCCCCCTTCCAGAGGGGTACATTAGGTTTTATTGGTATTTACCCACCTGTGCCCACCCTCGAAGAAGGGCAGGGAGTTGGCCCAAAATCTGGGAAGCAAAAGGGAATAGAAGAGCCTGAATAGTCCACACACTTGATCAGTCTTCTTGTTCATGGAGAATTAGCTGTATTACCTGCAAATAGTTGGTCGTGATTGCTCACCGTGCCCCAATCTCGTCTGTCTCTCTGCCAATCCCTTTCCCACATCCCCACACTGGCCTGAAACTATCTCTCCCTCCATAAATGCCAGACCACCACTCTCCCCACCTTCAAGGCTTTAGAAAGGTCACATCTCCTCCAAGAGGCCTTCCCCAATTAAGCCCTCTTTCACCAACACCCTCTCCCTTCTGGGTCATCTATGCCCTTCGATCTGTATCCTTTGGGAATCTGGTATTCACCCCACCCTCAGCCCTGCAGCACTTATGCCCATATCTATAATTTACTTATAATAATAATAATAGTAATAATGATGGCATTTATTAAGCCCTTACTATGTACAAAGCACTGTTCTAAGTGCTGGGAAGGTTACAAGGTGATCAGGTTGTCCCACGGGGTGCTCACAGTCTTAATCCCCATTTTACAGATGAGATAACTGAGGCACAGAGAAGTTAAGTGACTTGCCCAAAGTCACACAGCTGATAATTGGTGGAGCTGGGATTTGAACCCGGCTCCACCAATTAGTGGAGACCAATTAGTGTCTGTCTCCCCCTCTAAACTGTAAGCTCGTTGTGAGCAGGGAATCTTTTCTACCACAGCTGTTGTATTTTATTCATTCATTCATTCATTCAATTGTATTTATTGAGCACTTACTGTGTGCAGAGCACTGTACTAAGCGCTTGGGAAGTGCAGATCGGCAACATATAGAGATGGTCCCTACCCAACAACAGGCTCACAGTCTACAAGGGGGAGACAGACAACAAAACAAGTAGACGGGTGTCAATACCATTAGAATAAATAGAATTATAGCTATATGCACATCATTAATAAAATACATTGAGTAATAAATATGTGCAAATTTATACAAGTGCTATGGGGAAGGGAAGGGAGTAGGGTGGGTAGGGGTGATGAGGGAGAGGAGGAGAGGAACAAGGGGGCTCAGTCTGGGAAGGCCTCCTGGAGGAGGTCAGCTCTCAGTAGGGCTTTGAAGGGCTTTGGCGGATGTGTGGAGGGAGGGCATTCCAGGCCAGAGGTAGGACGTGTGCCAGGGGTCGATGGCTGGACAGGTGAGAACGAGGCACAGGAGGTTAGCAGCAGAGGAGCTGAGTGTGCGGGCTGGGCTGGAGAAGGAGAGAAGGGAGGTGAGGTAGGAGGGGAAGAGGTGATGGAGAGCCTTGAAGCTGAGAGTGAGGAGTTTTGGCCTGATTTGAAGGTTGATAGGCAACCACTGGAGATTTTTGAGGAGGGGAGTGACATGCCCAGAGCGTTTCTGTACAGAGATAATCCGGGCAGCAGAGTGAAGTATAGACTGAAGCAGGGAGAGACAGGAGGATGGGAGATCAAAAAGGAGGCTGATGCAGTAATCCAGTCGGGATAGGATGAGAGATTGAACCAGCAAGGTAGAGGTTTGGATGGAGAAGAAAGGGCGGATCTTAGCAGTGTCGTGGAGGTGAGACGGGCAGGTTTTGGTGACGGATTGGATATGTGGTGTGATTGAGAGAGCAGAGTCAAAGATGACACCAAGATTGCAGGCTTGTGAGACAGGAAGGATGGTAGTGCTGTTCATTCATTCATTCAATCATATTTATTGAGTGTTTACTGTTTGCAGAGCACTGTACTGAACACTTGGGAGAGTACAATACAACAATAAACAGACAGTCCCTGCCCACAATGAGGTTACAGTCTAGAAACAGGGAGACAGACATTAATATAAATAAATATATTACAGACATGCACATAAGTGCTGTGGGGCTGGGAGGGAGGAAGAACAAAGGGAGCAAGTCAGGGCAATGCAGAAGGAAGTGGGAGAAGAGGAAATGGGGGCCCTTAGTCAGGGAAGGCCTCCTGGAGATGTGCCTTCTATAAGGCTTCTTAGTGAGAGAGAGCAATTGTCAAAAGGCCAGAAGCAGGACGTTGGCTAGCTAGAGAGGTGAGATCGAGGAACAGTGAGGAGATTAGCATTAGAGGAGCAAAGAGTGCAGGCTGGGTTGTAGAAGGAGAGTAGTGAGGTGAGATAGGAGGTGGCAGAGTGATGGTGTGCTGTAAAGCCAATGGTGAAAGGTTTTGTTTGATGCAGAGGTGGATGGGCAACCCCTGGAGTTTTTTGAGGAGTGGTTTGACATGTCCTGATAGTTTTTGTAGAAAAATTATCTGGGCAGCAGTGTGAAGTATGGACTGGAGTGGGGAGAGGCAGGAAGCTAGGAGGTCAGCAAGGAGGCTAATGCAGTAATCCAGGAGGGATAAGATGAGCAATTGTATTAATGTGGTAGCAGTTTGGATGGAGAGGAAAGGGCAGATTTTAACAATATTGTGAAGGTAGGACCAACACGATTTAGTGGTGGTTTGGCTATGTGGGTTGAATGAGAGGAGAAGTCAAGGATAACAGCAAGGATACGGGCTTGTGAGACAGGAAGGATGGTGGTGAGGGGCAAGTCAGGGAAAGAACAGGGTTTGGGTGGGAAGATAAGGAGTTCTGTTTTGGACATGTTAAGCTTGAGGTGGTGGGAGGACAGCCAAGTAGAGATGTCCTAGAGGCAAGAGGAAATGCGAGCCTGCAAAGAGGGAGAGAGATCAGGGCTGAAGATGTAGATTTGGGTATCATCCTCATAGAGATGGTAGTTGAAGCCGCGGGAGTGAGTGAGTTCTCCAAGGGGATGAGTGTAGATGGAGAATAGAAGAGAACCAAGAACTGAATTTTGAGGGACCCCCACAGTTAGGGGGTGGGAGGCAGAGGGGAAGCCCTCAAAGGAGACTGAGAATGAACAGCCAGAGAGATAAGAGGAGAACAGAGTCAGTGAAGCCAAGGTTGGATAACGTTCTCAGGGGAAGGCAGCTGAGAGGTCAAGGAAGATTAGGATGGAGTAGAGGCCATTGGATTTGGCAAGAAGGACATAATCAGTGACATTTGAGAGAGAGGTTTCTGGGGATTGAAGGGGACAGAAGCTAGATTGGAGGGGGTCAAGGACAGAATTGGAGGAGAGGAATTTGAGACAGCGGGTGTAGACAACTCGCTCAAGGAGTTAGGAAAGGAATGGTAGGAGGGAGATGGCACTCACTACAGTGCTCTGCACATGCTAAGACAACACATAAAATAGAGAAGCAGTGTTGCTTAGTGTCTAGATCACAGATCTGGGAGTCAGAAGGAACTGGGTTCTAATCCTGACTCTGCAACATCTCTGCTGTGTGACTTGGGCAAGTCACTTAACTGCTCTGGTCCTCAGTTACCTCATCTGTAAAATGGGGATTAAGACTGTGAACCCCATGCAGGATGGGGTCTGTATCCAAACTGATAAGCTTGTACCTATCCCAGAGCTTAGTAAAACGTGTGGCACATAGTAAGCACTTAAATACTATTTAAAAAACCCTTTGATTGATTGATTGATTGATTTTTCTCCAGCCCTTTTCCCCAGTCTTTTCCCCCAACGCTTTTGCCACCTGGGACCCAGTCTGCCCATTTCCCAGCCTTCCCACTGGAGAGGATGGGGGGGGAAAGCCCAAAGAGCATAATCTCAAGCAACCGGAGAAATATCCAACCTTCTCTTCCACATCCCCTCTTCCTTGTTCTCCCCTTCCTCCCCATTTGCCTAAGGAAGGGGGAAAGGAGAGGAGAATATTGGGATTAACTCCCCTTATAAATGTGGGAAAACTAAGGCACGGGGGAGGGGACGGGGCCATGCAACAGACTAGAGTTCAAGAAAGAAAAAGAAGCCAGGAGTCTGGACTTGCCGTTCACTGCACTAGCCACCGATGCTTCCCCACTGCCCCCAGGCCTCTCTGATTAACATCGCTTCCCCTGCCAAGTCAAGCAGATGAAGGTTATTTTTTTTTTTTAAGGGCAAAGATGGGACATGCAGAAGGAAGGCACGTTCCCTGCTCCTCCTGCCCTTCCCCCGATTACCCTATTCCCCTCCATGCCTCCCCCCTCCATTCTCCCAAGACAAAGCCCGAGCAGATCTCCGCAGAGATGTCCGAGAAGCCAAGAGCAAGCACGACTCCGTCAGAGGGAAGAGGCTCCTCTCCCTTCTCCCTCCCAATGCAATTATTCTCTTTCCTCCTCTCCCCAACGCTCCCCAACCCCCCCAACCCAGGCGTTCTGGAAGTGGGCGCCCCATGCTGCCCCTCATCGCTGCTCCTTAGTAATTAAAATATGCATTCACCTCCCCTCCCCAAGCCATTCATCATTCCTGCTGCGGCTTAGACCCACCGGATTTGGGGGATTAGCTGGGGCGGTGAAGCAGACACCAGAAGAAGGAATTAGAAAAGAAAAGGAAAAAAAACAAAAAGAATCTGATGCTGTCTCCCCACTCCTCTCCCCTGCCCCCTCCCTTCTCCCTTGCTCACCCCCTTGCCCCATCACACACCCCTACCCTACCCTCACTCCCTTCACCAGCCTGTCCAGGACAGATTTCTGGGAGCTGTAGTGGGAGATGCAGGGTTGATCAACAGAAGCAGGTTGGGTTCAGATGGCAGCCGCAACTACAGATTCCAGGGTTTCTGCCTAAAGCTGGCAGAGGCAGGAACTGGGCACCAAGACGGTGTCCAGAAGAAGCCTGGGCTCTCTCCGGAGATTAACTCTTTCTCGGCTTACATCTCTTGCTCCCAAGAGTGGTGGCCTTCCCGTCTCCCAAAGACCCTGGGGTCTGGCAAAGAGGGTGCTGCTCTCCTTCAGGGGTCTCCCCTGGCCAGCTTGACACATTGACCAAAGCCACACACCCTGGCGAAGGTTGTGTGGAGGAGGACGGTCAATGAAACGTACTAACAAATCTGTAAGGCTGGGAAGGGTGATGGCGATGAGCACTACTGCATCAGAGTCTGTTTTGCTTAGAGCAGCACTCTGTACACAGTAAGCGCTCAATGAATATGATTTTTTATGTTATTTGTTAAGTGCCACAATTGCTTGATTGTTTCCATCAATGGCCAGGTTAGAGATAAAGCCATGGGGTGCTTTTAAGTTAGCCAAAAGTCAGGTGGGTTGCACAAGCCTCCTGGGAAGGTATTTAAACTGCTTGGTTGGGTGTAGGGGGCAGCAGGGGCTCCTTCAGGAATTGTCAGGGAAGAGAACCTGGAGCAGGGGATTTCACTTGTGTCCCAGTGGCCCGGGGACAGCACATGCTTCTGATTTAGGGGAACCCCACCGACCCTTTCAACCATGCAGGCCAATGGGTCCCCAAGACTTCCAGCCCTCACTAAGGCTATCTGTTCTGTCCACCACCCATATCGAGGCCTGGGCCTCTGACCACTTGGTTCTCTAAGGTTCCAGAAGCCAGAAGGGGGCCTAAGTCTTGGGAACTTAACTGGCTGACCACCTGGTCTGACAGTCATGATCTCTGCCACGCTCCCTGATGGCTTGCTAAAATGGTAACGGGCAACTAACCAGAAGTGTCTGTCCGTCTTGGGGTGGCTGCAGGAATGATGAAGGTATGCTGGAATCAAACTCGGGATGGGGCAAGGGAGGCTGAGGGATCTGAGCTCTTCACAAGGGAGGAACTGGGGGGCCCCGAGACCTTGGAACAAGAAGAGGGAAGCCGGGAGGGATGGGGGAAGATGTGAGGCCCAAACAGTCAATCCCTCCCCCAGTGGTAGGAAGGAACAGGGACAGCTGAAAACCAATAATTCCAGAACACCTGCTTCTCCTGCTTCCAAGAAAGTGACTTCAGCTCCCTCCACCCCACTGGCCCAGCCGGACAGACAGAGAGAAGCCAATGTAGGGACCAAAGGCATCCGGACTCTGCCCAGCGGTAATCCCGGCTCCTCCCGACTTCCTTTGTCTGATTCCTGGCCCGCATGCCATGGTGTCCCCTACTGTCCAGCCCAGCCCAGCCCGTGCTACGCTCCAGCGCCCCTTTTCACAGGCATTCCAGTTCCCAGCTTCTGAGAGGCAGGAAGGGGGGAAGGAAGGTGCAGTCGAAAGCATCGCAGTGGCGCAGGAGGAGGCAGGAGGCGGCAGGCAGCGGCGGTGGCGGTGTCTCTCCCCTCTCTGTAGCCCATGGCTTTCAGCCCTACATGAGTTCAAAGCAGCAATCACATAGGAATAAAAAGCCATAGGCCACAGCAGAGAGCCAAGGGAGGATCCGTGGGCGGGAAACCAACAGGAAATGAGAAGGGGCAGGTGCGGGAGGTCCCGTCCATCTGGCTGAGCTGGGGCCACCTGGGCAAGCTTGGATACCCCCTCCAGCCCCCCCACCCGGCTTTTCTACCCTCTCCACACCGGGAATACTAAAGCCATCACTGTAATGAGTTTGGAGGCCTCAGCCCAACAATGCCTTACACACAATGGAGTTCATCCTGGGATGTGTGAGGTTTTTTCCAACCATAAAGGGCCTCTTCTAATTCCCTTAATTAGCTCCCAACCCCCCACCTTGGGGGGACTCAATGACTCGCCACAGACTCCCACCCCAGTCCCCAGGAACAGCCTCTCCCAGGAGGTGGGGCAGGGCCCTTCGCAGCAGCTTCTGTGCACCTCGAAACACTCTTCTGCTCCAGCTGCTGGGAAGAGAGCAAGGAGGAGGCTTGGAGTGAAGCGGGGTGGTGGATGGGGGGTGGGGGCAGGGAGGGGAGAGCTGAGGGGGACTTTGGGATCCGTAAATGGGAAACAGATTTTACCAACTCTGTTGTATTGTACTCTCCCAAGCGCTTAGTACAGGGCTCTGCATGCTCTGCACCTTAGGCAAGTCATTTATAACTTCTCTGGCCCCCTGTTACCTCATCTGTAAAATGGGGACTAAGACTATGAGTCCTATGTAGGACAGGGACTGTGTACAACCTGATTATCTCATAACTACTCCAATGTTTTGTACAGTGCCTTGGCACATAATAAGCATTTACCAAATACCAGAAAAAAAGTAAGTGCTCAATAAATGCCACACGATGATGATGATGATGATGCCTAGGGAAGCCCAGAAGGTGCTGTTGGCTCATGGGATGGGAGAGCCCAGATTGGTCTGCCTTGTGGTCTCCTTTACCCTTGACCAGGCAACAAGGTCTGAGTGACCCGATCTGGGGGAGAGGAGAAGCAGTGGAGTCTATCAATCAAGTAACTGCACTTACTGAGTGCTCGCTGCATGCAAAGCACTGCACTAAACGCTTGGAAGAGACAGTACAACAACAGACACATTCCCTTCCCAGAACAAGCAGTCTAGAAGACAATCAGTGTATTCATTGAGCTTACTGTGTGCAGAGCGCTATGCAACAACTTGGGACAGTACAGCATGAGCTTACAGTCTAGAGGACAGGTTTGCTGTCTAGAGATTAGAGTCCTGGTAGCTCAGGACACCTGGGTTCCTGTGCCAACCCTGGGTAGGGTGTCAGGAGGGAAGGGGCAGAGTGGTTTATAATGCCCCCAGGCCCACTGACAGAAGAAAGAAGGAAGCTTGCCTGGGTTATGGGTTATGTCCCACAGGTGCCAATCCAGAAGCAGGAGGGGAAGAACACTTCTTTAGATGTGGGAATCCCTTCTTCCTAACCCTCTCCCAGCCCTCAAATTGTCTCTGAGTCACATTCCTGGAGCCCAGGAAGAAATGTCCTTCCTCTCTTCTGGCATCCTGAACTCTCAGGGGCTCAGTCTGCCCCAACCTCCCCTCCTCAATCTCTTGCCTCTTCCCACCTCCAGGAATGCCCATATGGCTCAGAGACCCCTGGCACAGCTTCAACGTCCACCCAGCCATCTCTGACATAAGCTTGCTGGACACCCCCATATCTCCCCCAGGGTGAACAAGAGGGCCTGTCACTGCCCCCTGTGTCCATAGCCCCTTGGGGAGATGCCATGTCCAGCCGCTGAGTCAGTGGCTCTGTGCCCTCTGCCTGGGCCCAGACAGGTCCCCTTCAGCATTTCCCGCTGCCCATAGGTCCCTGCTGCAAGTTGGCTTTGAGGTGGCTCTGGGGTCTTCCCTGTCTTGAATTCCAAGACTTCTGACCCAATTCCCCAGCCCTTGTTCACCACCCTCCCCCTAGACCCCCAGGAGTGTCAGCTTTCCATGATTCCCCTGCTCCACACCCCGCCAGATTCCCCCACCCCAGAGCAGAAACTCTCACC